>NC_092034.1:16529976-16844698 GCF_042242105.1 Pempheris klunzingeri
AACTGGAGACAGGAAGAACAAACAGACCTCGTACCAGTTCAGACTTCATAATGAAACCTTACCCCACCCTCTCCCCCTCAATTCGACCCCCGCCCCCCCCCCCCTGCTCCTCTTCCCGGTGCGTTAACGTTAACATTAACCACGACGACGCGGTTTTGCACGGAGGCCTTGCAGACTGAGACGAGTGTTATCGCTAGGAGGAGGTCACATTTGCCAAATCAGTATTTTTTAGGACTGTCGTTTGTTTTTTAACCTGTTAATGCTGTCTGTGCAAACGAATGCATTTTGTAATGGCTGTTGTTTTGTTTACAGTTTCTTTTTTTTATGTCACATTTTATGATTTGTGTTATGTGCCAAAGAGGTCTCTTCATACCTGGGGTGTGTCCCAAACACCTGGAAATCTTCTAATGTGGCGTTAAGTTTACCATAAGTCAAACTCCTCCATCTTTTTAGGTTTTCTAATCTATGGTATTGTATGAGGAAAGTCTCAAATACAACTCTGTAGATGCAGAGGCCTGTCAGGGGGAAGGAGAGCCAATCACGCAGCAGCTTCTTCTCAGCACTGTTTACATGGCGGAGGATTTGATCGATGCTTGGGGCTTGCAGGACACACTCCGTTCGCTCATGTTGATTTGAATGTCTTTTGCTGTGTGTTATGACTTTTGAATTGTTGATTAAATATTTTTACAAACCTACAAATCATCGAGTTTCTTTCATTCTTTTTTTTTTTTTCGTTACTGCTCGAAGAATATTTAAGGGAAGTGTGATTTGCGATATAATCACAGTTGTTGCAAAGGGACGACCGGAGCGCATACGGGTGAGCTGCTGCAGGTCAGAGCATGTGTGGGAAAAAAAAAATTGGTTTTCAAAATGGCTGACAACATTCTGACATTTCTACAGCGACAGACCTGTAAGATCCTTTTTGTTTAACCAGTTTCTTCACAGCCACCATTTCTGTTCTTGTAGTGTTTTAAAGGTTTACATGGAATGTTGTCAGTTTTTATTGGAACATTCGATATTTATTTCATTATTATCTCATGTTCCTTAAACAAAATCTGTTCAAGGAGCCCTAAGCAAACTGCTTCTATTGCTTAATAACAGGACAACCTAATACCCATTGCGTCTGACACTCCAGTAAAAGTAGAGTGTAGTGTAGCGTTTAACAAGAAAGTTAGGTTAGAAGTTAGAAAGCACTGCTGCAACAGGTTCAGCTTGTCACACTGCCATGCTGGCATATTCTGGTGTTTGTAACTATGTGTGTGTGTGTTATCCCTGAGTGGGCAGCACAGCAAGAAGTGCTGGTTCGAATCTGCTGGCTGGCATAAATGAACCTGGGGCCTTGCTGTGTGGGTTCTCTCCGGGTGTGAGCATGAGCAGTGCTGACCCTATGATTATCCTTCCTATGTCAGCCAACCCTTATGGACAGGCGGTGTAGACAATGGATGGTACACCTGGAGTGAATCATGCATTCGGTCATCTGTCCGTGGCTAATCTCTCGAACTACTGACCAGTGATCACCACACTGCTTCACAAGTTTTACAACCAATTTTATTGACTGCTTACACCTCACTACTCCTAACTGGCTGGCAGGGGCTCCAAGTGCCAACAACTGCCTCAGGCTGGAATTGCAGAGCAAAGGTCATTCGGCCAGGCTGCTGGGGGCTACATTTTGGTCTTTACTGTGGCTGAAGAACATCCTCAGAAAAGTTTGGTCTCATTTTAATTTGCACATTAATCCATGCCCTGCGTGATATGATCCACTACAGTTGCACACAACACGACATGATTATTGTTTCTGGTATCTTCACCACCATCTTTACAGATGAAACAGTGTATTCAGCTCAAGTCTACAATTACAAACACACGTGGAGAACCAGTGGATGTAATAAAAAAGAGATTGCAACAAAAAAAACAACAACAAGTAAGCCCCAGAAGTCATACTGAGAATCTGAAGGAACTGCCAAAGCATTCACTTTGAAGATATCAAAAGAAAGAAAGCATCATGATACATTTTCAGTGAGTTTTTACCCCCTTAGTTTAGTTTAGACTCTATATGCTACATGGGCCCTTAAACTCTTTGGGGAAAAACTCCAAAGAACGAGTGCAAAACAACAAGATTAGAAGGTGTGTGTAAGAGGCCTACATGTGTACATTGTGCTGGCTGCAATTCACTCTAAGGGCCTAACAGAGGGGGAGATGTGCGATTTACTGAGTGCACTTTTCTAGTTCTATATTGTCATCTACATCCTGTGGAGAAGGAGGCAGCACATATAGAAGGAGGGACCTGGCCTCTGCCCGTATCCTTTTAAAGTCCTCTGGAATGTCTGTGTGTCTTTTGAAAACAAAGGATCAGACTTATTTCATCTCACAGTAGTGTCACGCTGATCTCATAGCTCCAGGCTGAGGAGCAAATATACAGGCTGTACATCACGGGCTCTCTCCATTCTCACCTGCTCTTAGTGGATTCCATTCTGTTTGAAATGATAACTGTGAGAGGCAGCTCTCTCCTCCCCGGAGACGGACGTATTTGGAAGATCCACGGTTCAGACAGCGAGGAGGAATGGCCTCGTGGGGAGATACATTGATACAGACATTTTCCCAAGCCATTACTGGGACACCCGACGCCCAAACAAACCTGTGGGGGGATTCTACGCTACAGCAGACGTGATCTAAATGAAAAGAGCTTTCTGGGACCATCAAGGTCACTGCAGCCACCGGCCCGAGGGAGGCGAATAAATATATTGATGTCTTTCCTCAAGCTGGCCTTCCGTTGGTGAACTACATAGATGAAGTGAGGGGTTTATAAAAACAGCAGCCAGTCAGGTTTCGCTGCTCTTGCAGTACATTTAGTTTAAATGGATTTAGACAGCCAAAGTCCCAATGTGACATCCGAGCTAGCCACTGTTCCATGTTAGCTTCTGGTTTTTCTGGTCTGGTTACTTCTTTTAAAATAAATAAGCATCTATAGGAGCGCATCAATTGCTATTACAATAACCTCAAAAACTACAGTAACCACAAAACTCTCATCAATTTGTTGGCAGATAAAAAGCTACAGCTCCCATTAAGCGTTGCTTGTATGGCATTGTATTATACATCATCCTCACTGCGTCTGTCTTATCTGTGGTGATGCTCTCCTCTGACTTTTTTAGCTGTGAACGTTGACTATCTGACAGCCATCGATGCCATTTGACCCTCCAATAACAGGTTGAGGGAAAAGGTGCTTGTTAAATCAGCTGTTGAACATTTTGGGGAATATGCTTCTTTGCTTTCTTGCTGGGAGTTTGGTGAGAAGATCAATGCTTCTCTCATGCCTGTCCACTAAATATAATGTTACAGCCAGTTGGTTGGTTGATTGGTCTTAGTACAAAGTCAAGAAGCAGGGGAAGCAGCTAACGTGGCTCTGTCCAAAGGTAGCAGAGTCTACATACCAGCACCTCTAAGGCTCACTAATTAACATGTTTTGCAGGGGTTGTGTGCAGTGCCATGCCGCTGTCACAACAGCCCATTATCCCAAAATCACAATAGCACAAATAATATCCCATTAGACCAAAAGCCCATTTGTCTCCCATTATCTAACCCTAACTCTGACCCAGCAGACACTTAACAACGATACAACAATGTAGCCTGAGCTTGCAGCCTACACTGAATGACTCAGGCACGCACCAACTGAGGTAAAAATGTTGTGATGTCAGGCCAGAAAGAGCTCCTATTAAAGACAAAATCCCTGCTATTTCAGAACTATGGACTGAGGCAGCAGTCGCTGCAGGGATGCTGTGTATTTTTTGAGTTTGGGTTTCAGGATTGTTGGGGTTTCAGAATAACGGGCCGTCAGAATAATGGGCCGTCCCCTCATGTGCAGGAGGAGGTCACTGTGTCCAGCCCAGAAAAAGTCCAAGTTGTTATTTTCATACTTTGACCAGAGCAGTGGGGAAAGTCAGAGGTGTTCCTAAACAGTGTTCTTAGAAATGTGTCCAGTGAAGACCATCTCCACAAACGTGTTGTGCAGAAGCTGCCTGGCTTGTTTGGCTGCTGTCTGTTTACAAGAACACACCATGATGTAGTGATGTCTCATGTAGGCTACTGTTTGGGAGCAGGAATGTAGGAGACGGTTAGAAGGGAGTCAGGATGGATTTAATATAATCTTCACTTCCACTTCCACTCTGGAGCTCCTCTTTCATCTATGTAGTACTTGACATGAAGTGGTTTCAACATGATCTTCTGGTTATTCTGTTCCTCTAAATGTCTAAAAATATCACCTTTTCCACCATTTTTTTTGAGGATTTTGTGAGTGATACCCCAGGCCAAACCCGTTCAAAAATATGTCAGTGAAAAGACACAGTGCATGTTGCCTGAAGACAGGATAATTCATATGTTCGTAAGTCGTAACGCAGCATTAACATTTACAAATACAAACTTATATGAGGTAAATATAATCAGTAGACACTGATGTGTCTATCCCAAAAACATCATCTTAAGGCAACACTGAAACTAAAGGTAAAGGCTGAAAAAAGAGATGTTCAGTCCAAAGGTGTGGAACCGGTTAGGAATTTTCTTCCAAAGCCTTAACGCTGTGGTGGTTCAATCATTTTTGTTTGTTGGCCCAAGATTAGTCAAATTTAAATGAGCCAAAAGGATGCACTTAGCCTATAAAATATAATATATTTTTAAATGCAGAGTATAAACTCTCTCTATGTTGCTAAATCCCCCAAACTGCCAGTAAAAATACAGAGGGCATGAACTTAGGTGTCCTCGAAGCTAGCTAGCCTCAGATTTATTGTCCCGTGGTTTTAGTGATCCATGATGGGGCCATTGGAGGAGGGCGAGTTTACAAGCACCTCTGCTACGTCAGTAGTTGAGTAATTAAAGGAGTTCTGTTCCAGGACAGCAAGACCTACAACCTTCTTCCAGCCTGGTTCATCAACAGGCTGAGAAAGCAGCACACTGAAGGACCTTCTTCTTCCCTTCTGAGGACTGGGAACAAACTCTAACTGGGCATATACAGCATAGTATTACTGTATACATGGCTAAACAATGGTTTAACCTTGTTAATGTGTTGGTTTTGATTTACTTTAATGCTAACTAACCATTTGATAATTATAATTATTTCCGAGAGCCAAATTGCCCCAGAAATGGTGCAAACCCAACATTTGTTGGTGCCCCAGAGTACCGAGCACAACAAATTACAGAAAGCCAATAGGATTATTGCAGAAAAGATTTATCTCACAGTTGCATGACAAACATAGCACTCTCTGACACTGTCATGGTCTTGGTCTTGAATCAGTTCCTCCCAAACCCTGGGGGGGGGCTCCAGTGTTCAACACTAGAGTGAGGCGGTGCAGCAGCCAATCTGCACTGTCTGCGTTCCAATATCCAGCTGTAGTGTGGTAATCAAGCCCATTTCCTTATCACGCCCGGCAGCTTCACTCATATTCTCTCTCAGAACGACGCCACCAGTGGCCGCTCCTCTGGAGACTTGGCAGCTGACTCTTTGTTGAGATCAAAGCGAGCGCAGTAACTGTCGAGATCATCTGCCAGCATGACCTCACACATGATGGGAGGCACTCCTCTTTCTTTTGTAGCCTATGATGTTGTTGATCGCCTGCCACGCGTCTGTGATGTTGGTGATGAGGTCGCTCAGTCTGTCCTAATGTCTCTCTGGCGTTATGCCACCTCATCACCTGCCTCTGGCTTTGGATAGGGTCCTTCCAGTCATCCAAGTTTTCTGATTGGAGAATGATTCTATTGTCACAGCTGCCACAGCTGGCAGATAGCATGCATGCCTGCTTAATTAGTCTTTTAATATCTAGCTACAAACACCAAATCACATAGAAAACCTGTCAGCAGAACTGTTTTATGGGTCATGTTTGAATTTTATACTGTTTATGCATCAGTGTAATAAAGACCTTTGATTGCTGGATGAGCTGAAGGGACGACAGAAGTCCAGACTGAACTATTGGATCAATACTACTCGGATCTTTTACAGAGATATTTGGATCTGTGGCTCACTGCATGGACCATAAGTCAGTTATATATGCAGGAATAATATTTCACTTCTCATTTTTACACTTTGGTTTTTTTCGCTGTCATTGGTTGAGGGAGGATATGAATGTAAAATAGGAGTCCAGTAATAACTATTCCACTGTGGACTAAGCAGTGATAAGATCCTAATTTGGGGGGAAAAAATGAATAGAAGTTAACCCTAACCTCCACGAGTTCTTTGGCCAGATTAAAACCACTGTTTGCCATGACTGTCTCTGGCCATGCCGCCCGGCAACAAGCTTAAAGGTGGATTCTTGGTGCCTGTAGTGAGTGTTTCTCAACTAAGAATCTCTCAGCGACTTTTTGGCACCTTCAGCTGGAGAACAGGGAGATTAACAGCTTCTTATTGGCATTGTGGCTTCAGGCGGAGCTGCAGAGATGAAGCATAAGAGGAGAGGAGCTTCCTATCATATTCTCACATTGGTTTGGATCTTTGATCGTTATCTGAGGGACCAGAGTACCTTTGTCAGAACGGGGTTTGGAGGTTTACAGTTGCTTATTTGTCAAGATAGGATTGGACACAAGGCCTTGGCATCTTTTTAATGAGGTTTTGGCTGCTAAAAGAAAGGTCTTTCTTGTTGAGTGTCATGTTTGAAGTGCCTATCATGAGCATTTTAATTAGAAAATAAAGTTCATCCATCTAATCAGTCTACGTTGCACCACGTGGATGTTGCGGTGAGATCTACACTATGTTGACTGAGATGTCCTACATTTTTAGCCACAGCAGTGGCTCAGTCCACAGTCCACATCTAAACTAAACACACACACACGAGGTGAGTTTATTGTATCTTGCTGCACTCAGTTTATTTTCTTATCACACTGTTTTAATCTCTTATTTTAAGGACGGTTGTTGCAGATAAGCATCAGCTATAAACACAATACTTGCATTGGGTAGCTATTTTTTAGTTTGTCTGCTAAGTATATTTTATTTGTCCCTACTGTCTTTGAACATTTGCACTTTTTTTCTGGACATACTGCAAAAAGGCATCTGGCATCCAGTTTATTATTTTGGCTATTATGTGAAGCATGAAATGTGATGTGTTCAAATTTGTTATTGTGCATATTAAAAGTTATAGTTTTATGATCAAATGTGGCACATAGAGATGACTAGTGGACGATGAGTAACACCATTTAACACCTAAATGTTTTGTTTTTGTAGTATTCACACAGAGATAATAGTGACAGCCACTTTCTGTAAACTGATGAATTATGTCTGAGCAATTGACTTAATTCTTGAAAATTAAACTCTTCATCTCTGAAGACTTGTCATTATCCCTCTGCAGTTTCTGTGGAAAGTATTTCAACCCCTTAGTTTTGTCAACATTTGTCATCAATTTGAACTTTTGCTTTACTGTAGCCAGCACACCATGATAAAGTTGTTTTTAGAAGTTAATATCAAGCAAAGCTGCATGCTGTTTCCTTTGAAATGACAGTTACACAGGTCAGTGAATGGCTGAGAAAGGAAACAAGAAGTCAAATAATATCTCTCTATGGGCTTTTCTTGTACTGATTCCAACGATGACAATGGCACCCTGAAATGTGAGTCCAGAGGATGTTATGATTGAGGACATGTTTTACAGCTTGGATCGTCAGCTGTATTCATATGAGCCAGAGTATACAGAGAGAAATATTCTGTGGAGAGAGACTGAAGATGTGATCTGTGAACCTAAGCTGCTGAATTCAAATATCTCAAATCAGAACTAACTCCACTGAATGACACTGAATGAACAGAGCCACAGAGCTCTGGACCCATGGCCACCTAAGGGTGCTAGAAAAGAAGGTAGGTATTTTACAAAGATAAGAGTCCATTTTGACCATGACTGCCTGACAGAAATAGTGAGAAAAAGAAGAATAAGAAGAGTGCAGTTTCAGCTGTTTCACATCACCCAGGACACAAAACCACATAACACAGCTTGGGAAGGTAAAAGATGAGTGTCATCAGCAAAGAACCGGAGCAGATACAACAGAGGCTGCAGACAGACAGAGTCCTCAAACCAGGACTTCCCATCAGATGGATTCCAGATGTGGATTCCAGATGTGGAAGTTAATTTGATTTACTTTTTTTGTGCTCCGTATTGTCTATTGCAAATCCACGTAACAGTGGGGAAATATGTTTTAGGTTGCAACAGGTATATAACGCTCAGTGAAGAATGAAAAAGGAAGACATACAGACACATCCTTCCTGTTTGGAGCATGACAAATTAAAAAAGATGGGGTCTGTCCCTGCCATGGACTGAGGTGCCGTCTGAACTATTTAGGCAAATGGAAAGACTTGGAAGTCTATATTAGGTAATACCAGTACCAAGGTTTTCTTGTGGATAAAGTAAACCAATGGCCCTTAAGATACCCTTTAAGGTATGTTCTCAGACCTGCAAGAGGTTTCACCTTCAGAAGTTGGAAGAAACACTGAAATGGGTGGCATATGACACAGAGTTTAAACATTCTGGTCTTGATCTTCAATTTAGACAATGTGACCACAATGGTGCAACAGCGTACAGAGGGAATCGGGCCTGAGGAGGATTAGGGCCAGGATTAGGGCCAGGATTAGGGCCAGGCTAGGACAACCAACCTGAGATCTTGGCATGAATTCTGCTGGTGCGATGGCTGACCATTTCTATGTTTTTGGAGTTGCCCTATAATCCAGTCCTTTTGGCTAGAGACTGTCACCTGGGCAACAGCCCAGACAGACTTGTGGCCCAGGATGAATACCTTTCTGTAGCGCTCTTGATGGCGAGCAAGAAAGCCGTCACACGGAAGTAGTTAAAACGACTGGATATCAAGTGTCTATCTCTGTCATCTCTGTTATTTATCATATTTTTGAGTAATATTTAATATTTTTGATGTTTTGAAAAAGAATTCTAAACTGTGTTAAATTGACAACTATTGATTTTCATCTCTGCATTAGTTTTATCTCATGACAGTAACTCTTGTGCATTGTAAAGCAGCCGATACTCAGAGCCTTCAGCCCGCTCATGGACTGACTCATGGACCCAACAGACTCAGATCCCCAAGCATGAGCTGCTGTAATCAGTAGCTTCCCCATTTCCCAGTCACCTTCCTCACCTCTCCTCGGCCTCGTCTCACCCCGGGCTGATAAGGCAGGATGGCAGATCTGTTGCTGGCTGATAGCCATCTATGTTGGAGCGTGGGGGTCCATAGCCATCTTCAATTACATCCCGTAAATGTCAGGCTGCCTCTTCAGTCCCTGCCTCAGTTAGTGGTAGGCACGGGGCGTCCGCTTGGACGTGAGAAGAATCGGCCCAATGCTATTTCCATGCACAAGTGTCAGCGTTCATTAACCGCGTATCTTATCAAGAAGGGAGATAAGCCGGGAGCAGCCGTTCCTCCGAGAAGGAGCGTGACAGAGAAATTAAGACTGTCAATTAGGCCACACTGCTAACTGTCTAATGATTAAAGCTGAGGCTGATTAATAAAGTGAAGGCAGCTCTCGTCCTCTCTGGTGAATGTACGGTCTGATATAGAAACAAAGAGCAGGGGAGGAACAGCTGGGCCCTTGTCAAACTGTAGTCAGCATAGCTTAGCACGTAGCACCATCACACAGCATGGGAAGGCCATGATACGCAGCCTCGGAGGGGTTTGATCAAATCCTGAGATTTCTGGCTTCCAATCTGGTGACGAGAGTGAAAAGAGTGACTGAATTTGTCCAGGTTTTATGACGGTGCAGGTCAGGGGAGGTCATGTGTGGCGCTCGGTCAGACAAACAAAGAGTTTCATCACTTCCTCTTTGTTCATCTTTTGAGAGAGAAAAACACAAGCAGGCAGCGATCAGAGCTGTCAAATAAAAGTGTGACTTTTAGCCCACAGAAATAATGAAAAGATGATTAAGGATGGTTTTATCTTTAATACACAGTATAACTACGGTTGGAGTTAATACGTTCAAAAGGTGTTTGTCTCCTGAGTCAGACGTTCGTACAGACTGATGTGTTTCTCCTGCTAGATCAGGTCGATACTTTTCCACCTCGTTTGGAATGAATTAATCAAAACTTTACTTTACACATTAATTGTGAAGTGCAAATGAATTTAACATTATTTTGGTGGAATATTAAAAGGGGTTTCTTACACACACACACAGAGTTTTCAGACACAGTTCACCTAGTGAGTGCACTTTTACCTCTCCATCATCTGCTGCTCTGTTGTTATCTTCTTCTTTTTGACCGAGCGAGAGAGGGACAGTGTGAACGTGAGCAGAGAGAGAAGTTATCAGTAAGCTTACGTTTGAAATCACATTCAGGGCGACTATCAAACTGGCTTCAGGACCCTGGACCAACACTGTAGACAGGCAGAGGAGGAGGTGGCGAGGCCACTGTGGCCGGGGCAGATCACTCCCTGAGGGGTATAAAGGCCACGTGGAGGTCGCTGTGATGTTCACTCAGGAAGTAACATTACAGGTTTGGCAGTTTGATCCCTGGCTGCTTCAGGTTTTTCAGCTCTTTTGGGGGCACACACAGCTACAGCGTTTGGAACCAGTGCTTTAACTCACCAGTGTGTGTATTTAGGACATTCACAGATTAAAACACACTCACAGTTTAGTCAAAAATAAAACTGCGGCTCACGACCCCCAAAACAATCAGTCTCTCATTTGCCTTGTTAGTCTGCTCTCTCTCTCTCTCTCTCTCTCTCTCTCTCTCTCTCTCTCTCTCTCTCTCTCTCTCTCTCTCTCTCTCTCTCAGAGAAGGCCACAGAAGGCTCCTCCGTCATGTTTCAGGATCTCTGACACAGCTGTTGAGCTGTTGATGCCAGGCTTCCTTGCTTCCGTCACAGCCGTTGGATGAAGGCCAGATTTTTTTTTTTTTAAAAAAGCACCTCTGCTCTCAAAATTCGGGACGTTGTCTTAATATGTAGGCCAAGGGATAAAAAAAGAGTCATCAGAGTCAGAGTTAGGAACTGAACGAACCTTTTAAAGCACCAACGTCACACACACAGTTCCATGTTCTGTTTGTCCATCTGTAGAGTCAAAATGATCCCGATGCAGCTGTTGGAGCTGATTCATGGCTGTTGGCTGAGATCTACTACCTACTAATATGTAAATATGTTATAATATCCTCACTTACATTGATCTAACTCTTTGAGAGGATGTGTATGTTGAACTATTCCTTTAACTCGTTGCTATGAAACATGAAAAAAGACAGAAAAATGTCTGAAGTCTTTTTATTGTATTGGATGAAGCGTGAGAAGAACAAACACGGTGGGACACTGCTAGCACTGGACTGAGCTTGAGGTTTCCAGTTTCAGGGTCCGCTGGGAGCCGTCGGTCAGGCCGACCAGCAGCTGGACGGTGTGGGCCAGCCGGCTCAGCCCCTCGTCCTCCAGGATGAGCTGGGGGGAGCACATGGACTCCTGGGAACGAAGGAACGAAGGAAGGAAGGGATGAGCAGGTGCAGGTAAAGGCACGTGGCATGTCTCCTCACTACTACTCATGCACAGTCGTACACAGAAAGCGGAGAGCAAACTGTCAGCCATGCAACAAACCTACAAAAGTCTGGATCACCCAGAATCTATGGCACATTCATAAAGTCAAAGTCAGGCCAGTTCTAACGGAAGGTTTCACCACTCACACTAAACATACTGCAGACTTCTCATGCATGCAGGTGTCAGTCATATATATATATATAAAAAGATTATCAACAATGTTCACATACAAAAAATGGAGACATGCTTAATTCATGAGCAACAGCAACATCATCCTATCTGAAGAGTCAGCACTAAATATTTGGTTTCTCATTTCATTTCTGTGGTTAAAGCAGGAAGTTGCTTTGTTTGTGGGGACACACACCTGAATGCGTCATGAGGAAATACAAAAACACCTGAGGTTTTTTTCTTCAACCTTTCCGACTGATTGTATTCTATTGTTGCTGCCCGCGATGAAAGAAATCATTTTTAAGTGAAAATGACTTCCTTTCTGGGGTTCGTCCTCAAAAGGCCTTGATGCAGCAGACTGTAGATGAGCTCTGACAGCAGCTCCAGACAAACCTCAAGCTGAAACATCCTTGACACACACGTGTCAGACACACTACTGTTACTGTGCCCAAAGAACAGAACCACAAATGAGCTTTTATTTTCCTCGTGAAACACTATTTTACTGCTAATGGACGAATGAATATCAGATGTAAATAAGCAGGTTTATGACTTACAGTGGATACAATGAATTATCTAATAATAAGTAACAGGATGTGCCTCATCACAGATATCAGACTATAAAAACCCTCAATACAATCGGCCAGAAAAGTCAAGTTTTGCCAAGAAAATCTGCGTTATTGGAGAGCTCAGCAACAAGCCGGAGTATTAGTTGCACTGTGTGCCACTGGGTTAGTAGTTCACCACGGCACACCAACAATACAGTCCAGACGAGTTAGTCACAGGTGATCAGTGAAGGGAAGTTACCTACCCAGTCAGATCCTCATTCAGATCAGTGTCTTCAGACACAAACTATGCAACAAGGAGCAGCTCGACAAACATGAGATCCAAGAGGCCAGTCGGCAAAAACATTTTAAAAGAGCTGAAGTAAAAAAAACAGCTCCGCTTTTAAGAGTGAATGATTCACCAAACATCGGCTCAGCCTGTTACCATGACGTTGTTTCATCCACTGGCTGACCTCTGACCTCGGCTCAGCTCACTTACCCGCTCACACAAGGGCCCGGCCGGACTTTAGGACGGTAAGATCTGCTGTTTGGAGCTTCTGAAGAGTTAAAGCACGAGACACAGAGGATCACATCAGGATATCTGCACACCTGCTCCCACTGACCACATTTAATCAGTGCTGAGTGTTGAGAATTTGACTCACGGACCGACTCAGAGCTAACATGATGGAGCCATGCTGGTAAAATCAGACCAAGACCAAGTCCCATCTAGTTCCTCCTGTCCTCTACTGATCTGATTCACGTCCATAAACAGGTTTTTTAAAATCTAGAGCAGCTGTTCACTGTAGGTTTTGGCAAATGTCACTCAAACAGAGGAGGGAGTGCCACGGCTGAGGACTATTTTCAGCGACAGATTAATCTAGCGTCCTTGGCAGCAGGACAACAACAGGGATCCAGAGCTTGTTAGCAGGATACACTCATTGTTGGTTTGGTTCCAGTTGGAAGGAAGAAAAATGTAAATTCTTTTTAAATTAGAACTTGTCTCGACACAACATTTCAGCGGTATCATACTTAGGTACTGTGATGAGGACTGATCTGACTCTGAAGACCATGAGATGCAGTTAAAAGCTCCACCCTGAGCAAATCCTTTTTTTCTTTTGGTCAAATGAAGGTGCAGGCAGCTGCAGATACCCTGATCACATTTAAAGTCCAACGCTCATAAAGCAAAAGCACAACAGCAGACAAGCAGACAGACAGCACATGGTCAAAGTTTGCTTTTAATAGTTTCTTTACAGCAGGAGGAAAAAGAATTTGACATATAGATTTATAGAACCTTAAAAACCATTCTTAATAGTACAAGGGTATCATATAAATATAAAATACAATGGTATTTCTGTTCCTCTAATATATTTGAGGATATAGCTTGGTCTAAGCCAGTGAATGAATTACTGTATGTTTCATTTATAAAATACACATTTCCACTGAAACCTTAGAAATGTCATCTGAACAGCAGGTGTAGAAAAAGGGACACTGAGCTCCAGGCAGCAGCACTAAAAGAACGGTGCACTGTCCACCTTGTTCTCACACTAGAACTCCACAGACTGGCTTTATTGATTCGAGAATAATAATAATAATAATAATAATAATAATGAGATATTCTGAAATAAATAACCATGGCAACATTGTGTAAAACAGAAACATGAAGTAACAATTAGAAATGATTCAAATTGAACTTATTACTATGAAATGCCTTTTCACAATTCTTACTTTCATATCGAAACATTTATTGTCTGTTTATTGGTTTATGGTCTGTCTAGTCTGTATTTAGTCTGAAGCTTATAAAAGGTCACACATGCTACCAAGCTAGCCACTAACTAGGCTGGTTCATCGGCCTGGACGGCTACTGGGGATCGAAGGGGGGGTCAAAGCTGCTGTTACGGCATTTAAAAGACTCATGAAGTAAACTGAAATGAAATAAAAGTGGCAATTGAAAAAAATGCCATTTCACATTAAGAGTTTGTAAAAGGGCATTTGGAAATAAAAGTTTCTGTGACAAAAAAGTAAGTCCAATAATAAGGAGTCCTGTTCTGCTTTAAATGTTGTTTCATTAGAAGAATACAAGTAAACACTAATTCTGTGAACTTCTAGGGCTCCCAGAAACCTAAGTATCACACAGCTGTTCTTGTTGGAAAAAAAAAAAAAGCATTCTAGTCACATTCCAGTCTGTGGATAGACGGCCAGAATAAGTGCAGACATTGACCCCCTGTAAGTAATAAGCCAGACACAGCGTGTGGTGGAAACAGCAGAGACTGCTTAATGTGCTGTTAAGTGTGCAGCCTCCGGGGAATCGACCGTTCACATTCACATCGACTGTTTCACACCAATGTTATTTTAACTCTAAATAATTGAATATTGATCACATCTAATTTACCTGTCCGTGCCATTTAAAGCACGCAGATTGATTTCACAAAGCTTTATGAGGGTTAGAAAGCTCCTGGCTTACAAGCTAAACGCTGAACCCCCCCCCTGCTGTTTCGCTACAGAAACAAAACTAACCCAAAACAGAACAGTCCAATAAATAAAAAACAATAATTTAATAACCTGTTTACATTTATACAAACACAAAGGCAGCTGGCCACTGGTGTGTGTGTGTGTGTGTGTGTGTGTAAAAAGAATGTACACAAAGACAGACAGACACACACACCTGCTAAAGGGTTTGTACCATCAGTTTGGACGCATCAATCCTAGAGGGGGACTGATGCAGCGACATCGCCCCCTGCTGCTCACAGTTAGCATAGCAGGCCCACAGGAGAACAATCTCTGCCAGTGGGCTTAGTCAGTGTTCAGTAAAAGGCACTGATCGTTCGTCTCTCCGTCACAGTGCTGTGTGACAGACAACACAACTCCACCTCCGGGTTTTACATCCACCTACCTTGCTTCTGTCTCCAGGCTAAAAATCACATTCATAGTTCAGTATCAACCACCTCTGTCTCCAATGAGTCTGTACACAAACATGCTGGCTGATTGAAGGTTGGTGAGCAGAGCTATAGGAGCACAGTCTTTATAGCCGAGTGACACAGACACAAGCAGTACAAATGAATAAATCTGGGATACGTAGTCAGCCAACAGTGTTTCGGAAGCATCAGCTGTTGGGTGTTATTGTGTGACTTTGGTGTTCTGGCGGGTAAGATTGAATCAAACACAATAACATAATGTGTGGAACACGTAAAATAAACTAACGGGTGGAGGCAGCGGTAGACCACTGACCCCAGTGTCCTGTGAAGTGTCAATGGAGTCTGGTGGCCTTGAAGAGAGCGTGATCTAATGGGAATTTCTGGTTAAACAAACACCATCTTACAGGTCTGATCGTCTGTGACGCACAATGTTATTATGACTGCTAAAACTCAGGACCACAGACTTGAAAGTAAAACCCCAGTTGTTATAAACTGTTTCCATTAAATTAATCTAAGTATAATACACTTTAAAGGTGCAGTTGTGGTCTGCATGTTGACATTTAAGAGTATTAAAAAAAACAGCACTTCCATGTGTTCTTACATGACGGCTGCCTTGTGCCTCCTACATTAGGAGTTAACCTGTGAGGTTCCGCACAACAAACGTTCTATGTGTCAACATGTGAAGAGTGCAGAGCATCAAAACGTTAAGTAGGGACGGGAGCAGGTGAAAGGTTTGATGGGATGAAGTAGTGTAGTGTAGTAACAGGGCTTGTTCTGCTATGCTTTAAACATCAACTAAGTAACATCCAGCTGTCACCGTGCTTAGTGTCACACTTCTGCTAAATTACAAATCTCAAGGAATGACTAGGTTCACTTTGCAGTCCCTTTGCTCCGCCCACGTCTGTTTCTGTCTGTGAGGCAGCTCTGCCTCAGACCACAGAACAGGAAGCTCCCCTTTCCACCAGACGTACTGTGCAGTTCAGAGCAGCGGCTAAACTAGGCTACGGCATTTCTCTGTTCCTCTGCTCTAGTATTTGTCCGTCGGTGGCGCTTTTTCTCTTCCTTTTAAACGGCTAAATGAGGAGCTTTAGCTTCAGTTTGCTGCAGCGTATTCTGTTCTGTTCTCAAAGGTGCTTGGCTGAGTACTATGTGCGGCTCTAATATCCACGCAGTGCAGCTGTGGAGAGTCCACACGCACTCTGAAGTCGTTTGCTCTACAGGCATTCAGGGTATGCAAACTGAAAGCACACCCGCAGCAGAGTATTGTCTGAGATGACAACTGTCGAAGCAGCTGTGTACCTTGGCCTCAAACTCTACAACTGTGGCCGCGTGGGGGTTCGGTAAATGTGTAGAACAGTTCAACAGACGTGTGAGTACAGTCTCGGTGCTGCGTGCTGCTCCTCTAGGTGAGCAGATAGCAGTAGAGGACGTAGAGCAGGGCCATGGCCGCACAGTAAAAGAGCAGGAAATCTGTGGACAGTGGCGAGGAGGAGGAGGACGAGGAGGACGATGGCGACGAAGGTGAAGAGCTGTGAGGGGCACGGTCCTCCGCCACCCCCCCCCACTCCATAGCCAGCAGGGCCGTCAGACAGCGCAGCACAGCAGGCAGCTTACATAGAAGCACATCAGAGCACACACACAAGTCCGTCTGGACAGGACACACACACACGCACACACACACACACACACACACACAAGGAAAATACAAGTAGTTACATTGTTAAGACTAGGAGGAGGACAGAAGTACAACAGCATTGTGGTTAAGAAACAAAAAAAGAAAAGAAATTACAAAGCCAGGAGAGGCGGGTAATATCTTGAGATAGAAGACCTAATTGTACTCATTTTAGCCCAGAAACTTTTCTCGTCAATTTTTTCTTATAGATTTGTGACTTCAATCTTGAAAATTCAAAGTTTTTTCCCAGAACATTACCCTCCTCTGAGTGTCGACAAAACTGTGTAGGATTACACAAAGCAGAGCGCAGGTTGGCCGATATGGGCCAAGTATTTGCATTTGACTGAAAATGTGATTCAGTCCGGGACAAAGACGTGTCCATCCCTGACGGGAACAACGTAGCGACACAACTGAGCTGAAAAGCACATGGATTCTAATATAAGTACCTGGCTGGTTTGAACAAACAACTTTACACTTACATGGAACAAAGTACTCAAATGTGAATGAGCTGCGCTGAAAAAACAGCAAAGTGAGATTCATGAGACGTAGACTTTACCTCAGGGACTCCAAGCTTGCGACAAGCAGTAACAAAGTTTTCCACGTTGAGTCGACACTTTGCTGAGCTCAGTGTTGGCTGAAAAGAATATCAGACAACCACATTTAGGCCATTGCTTCTCCTTATAGAAACATTTTTCATTAGCTGGGATTAGCCTACCATCGTTTCTCTAAAAACAGTAGCTTTTATTTGGTTGTAGAGAAAAATATATCTGAACAACAAGCTTCTTAGTAAACATATTCATCTGCTGTTAATGCAAACTCGCTGAAAAACATGCTGACTTGAATAATTATCATGTAGCACTAATTAATAACATGTCACACACGATGCTGCACGTAGTTGCTTAGCTAACACACCGCTGACTTTTTAAATGATGCTAAACAACACCCACTGCGGCAACTACAGAATAAAGGCATTCATTTCCCATAATTTCTCAGTGTAACAAGCAGAGAAGAACAGCAAAGTGAGTAACGTTCACATCTGCTAATACAAGCTGCTGGTCATATCAGACCAACTAAGACTGTAGCAGCAAAACCCTCTGAGCTATTTATTGCCTGTGAATTTGACTTGTCGTCTGTAATAGAAAGAATGTTATGTCTTCTTTTAGTTACATTACTCAGCCTTGTCTTAATACTACAGCTACCAAATCTAGAATTGAAAATACCAGACTGAGGTGAAATTATCCAACAAAACTGACAGTTTATCAGACTGACCACTGCTGGGGAGGGAATGTGGATGATTGATACGGAGCGCGGTCGAATCTGATTGACCAGCTGGCAGAGGACGGTGCCGTTGGATAAGGCCTCGCCGAGATCCTCAGGCAGAGTGACCTTCAGCCGAGCCTCCAGAGTCTGAGGAGGGAGACACATTCTCGTCATCATTAGGGAGCCTCACACAGCATTTACCCCGCAGGACACAATTATTTCAGCCTAGGGTTATCTAATAATGACGTTTTCACCTTCAACACTACTACAAGAAGAAGCTCATACAGATTATATGAGTGAAACTTAAAGAATAGAAAATCAATCTTCCTGAATGAACTGAATAACTTTCCACACACAATAAAAAGCTATTGTACATTTATTGAGCGCTACGTTTCCATCAGACGATCTTTGTTCAGGTCATCTGATGGAGCATTCTTCTAGTGTAGCATTCTTCTAGTGACTAAAGCAACTTCAAATCAAACTTTGTGCAATTAGATTTACCTTGCGTAGTTGTGTGATGTCTGGTCTCTCCTCTTTAGGAGAACGCAGCATTGTGCGAGACTCACTTCTGCCAGACTCACCAAGAGCAAAGACTGACAAAGAGACAACAAACACTGTTGGAACAATTCCGAAACGATGAATGACGGCGTTTGAGTCGTGTTGTTTGTGTACCTGGGGGCTTGACGTTGCTGCGGGAAGAAGTGCGGAACAGGAAACTGTTGGGTTTCTGGGCCTGACCGGGTGGAGGGGACGTCTTCGGGGAGGACGGGACATCTGACACAAACATTCAGGCTAATGTTACAGATGTACTATGGGAAATAAACTCCCATAGCTGCATTATGTAATATACAAATAATTATGAACCACTTTATGTTTAGATGCACTGAAATAAACTGATCTAAACATTCTATCACACAGTACCTGTTCTGCTGCTGGAGCGCTGGAGGAGTGTTGAAGGAGATGCTATGGTCATCTGTTCTGCACTCTGAAAAAAGGACCAAAGTACAGGCTTTCAACAGTGGAAACACACTAAGCTGTGCCCTCTCACCTCTATTTACTGATGGAATTAGGGCACTACTCACTGCACAGCGCTGCCGAGGGCCCAAGTGGGAGCTGCTGTTCTCTGGAGATGCACCACTAGGGGGATACAGACACCAATGTTTGTTCTCTACAGAAAATCAGAGCTTACCATATCCTGAGGTTTCCTTACATTTGCAATTCAGAATAGACAGAGGACATTCTAGAATCAATGGAGGGGAGTATAGCGTGGACATTCACTCCGAGTCATGTGTTGGTCTGCCATTTGTTTTATGTGTTCAACAAGCTTCACTCACGCTGAGCAACTTCCTGCCTGTGGTGCTGTGGCTGCATGACTTCCTGTTTTTGTGGATGACTTCAGCAAACTGCAAAATTAGAGTTTTGACATGGACAGCATATAATTAGATATGAGAAACAGGAGGGAGTAGCCTCTGATGAAGAGCCAGTCCTTACTGTATGTAAGGAAACTACCAAACACATGTAGACTTCATCAGGCTCATATTCACTCTGCTGCTCCAGTTGCTCATGTTGCTAACGCCAAGTGATGGCTGAGTCCAATCCATTCATACACTTTTCTAAGATGACCGCAAGTGCTTGTTCTGCCGTCAAGCTGTGAACTCTGAGGTATGAAGCTTTCAGTTCTTTGTGACAAACATCGCTTTACAAAATAAATCGGCACCTCACGTTTCCAGAAGAAGAGTAAAAAGGAATGTTTACCTGGCCTTTTCCCTCTGCTGCTGCAGACGCTCTCTCTCCTGCCAGATGAGCAGAGTGCCCGGCCTCTTCCTCTCCTCCAGGGTGGGGCTGGACGGAGACAGGGGAGAGGAGGATGATGATGATGATGATGGAGGGCCCAGCTCCACATGGAGGCTGGACCTGAAAAGGCGAGAGTGAGGAAGAGTTGGAGAATGCCATTGAGGCAAATGAGTATTAAAGCCTTGTGATTGACTAATAACCTGTCATGGGTGTAAATGCATTGCCCCTGTATTGTGGTACAAACTCCAGTGTTGGCCCCAGAAAAGAGTTGATACAATGACATATAAAGACATATCCACTTTTAACTAACCAAATTTAGAGCGAATGTTGCTAGATTTGACTGACGGCCCAATCACAGCCTCAAATGTTACATTAGGGCAAGCAGTGAAGTAAAGCACTCTGTCCTGAGATGAACTGCTCGTCTTGGGTTTTACTAGTATAAGAAAGCAGTTACAATAATGAAAAATGATCTCCACTAAAACAAAAGTCCAATCAAGTAAAAAGTTGGCTAGCAAATCTCATAGCACAGTCATGTTACGGTTGATTATGTGAAACTGGTCAATCGCTTTGAATTCAAAAACAGATTTTAGTTGTAGTTATCAAACTATCCACTTAACATTACTGGGTAATGTTACATGGGTCACTTCCAATGTACACAGTGGGCCAAGACTGTACACAGGCTGAAAAATGAGAACAGATAAAGCTTAACAATAGAACCTTCAAATAAAGCAGCAGGAAAAAAAGACACCGTGTTAACTCACATGTCTTGAAGTGCTTTGAGTGTATTGTGAGGGCTGGTTTGTATGAAAGCATTTTATCATGTAAATGTAAACGTGTGTTTAGAAAACTGTTTTAAGTCTCTGTCTAGTATTTCTACAAGTTCCAAAAGTGTTCCAAAAGTTTCAACCGCTAACCTGAATCTTTGTCAGTCAGCAGGAACAACTGGCCGTCCAGTTACAAGATCAAAAACATGTAGGGTATATGAGGCTTCATGAGCGCTGCATGAATGTTAGCAGTTTGGCTTGCAGTTAATAAGACTCAGAGATTTAGAGCAGCGAAGCATGAGATTTTGCTCCAGAGGCTGAAAACAAAGGCCCGGCACTACGTATTAATGCGTAGCCAGTGGGGCTGGTGGGACACTAGACCTGAGCACTGTAGTTATCAGAACAACAGAACAGCGTGAGAAGAGCTGCCTGCTGTGCTGCAGCCCAAATGGGGACATGATAGTGGCTGCTTCTGACGACAACAGCACATGTAAAGGAAAATACTGGTATAGACAGAAGACATGTACAGTTTTAATACGAGAGCCTGAGGCAGGAGTCAACAGCTGCACAGAAAATATGCAGATGTATGTTTATACATCTGCAGCAAATCTTACAGCTCATAATCAGACAGCGGTTACGTTCTGCTGCATTCCTTTAGACTGATTTTCATGCTCATGTCAGACCAATTTCTGTTGGGGTGGGGTTACTTTGTATTGCCCTAACCAATGGTGAGTGACACGCCTTCTTGCTGCTAACTTACATTTCAACTCGGATGTGTGTTATTTCTGTAAATAGACTTACAACTTGTGAGATAGCTATATACATCTCACCCATGCTTGCCACAGGAACTGTGGCAGTGTTTCTGTTACAGTTTCTCACAGAGGCAGCCATTGTTTTTCGGTTCCCTACTGGGGAAAACAGTGGCTGTGCTGGCGTGCCATTTTTTACACAGCAGCAAGGGTAGGGAAACTGGAATGCAAACAGCATATGACTTTCATTTTCAGCACTGTATAATACCTTGAATTTACCTTGGTTTTCCTTTGGCTTTTACACTTACTTTGACATTCTTTGTTTATATATATATATATATATATATATATATATATATATATATGTATGTCTATTACCACATTGTAATAAATGTAAAGACACGCAAGTCAGTGAGTCAAGACTGTTAACTTGCAAAGAAAACTGAAACCCCAAAGCAATCCACAAGCAGTTTCAGGGGGAGTGAGTGACTGGCACTTTAAGTAATGGACAGCAGCATATTGACTTTTCCCAGGTCTTCAAATACCTTGTAAAGTGAAAGAAAGAAAGGAAAGAAAAGAGAGAAAAAGTGATGTGCTGTCTGGCTTTGTCACTTGTACATGGTTTCCAACCAGAGAAACCAACACACTGCTGAGTTTAGATGAAGAACTGTCATAGAAACAGGCTGCGTAGAACAAAAGAAAAACATTTTCAAACATGCTGGAACACCTTTGCACAAAAACAGTAAACAAATTAGACCTTGCTCGAGGTCACTGGTGTTGCGAAACACTGAGACTTCCCACAAGCCCTTTTAATTAGCGTGGAAATGAAATGCTGATTTGTATGTGTTTCTTTGAACCTATCGCAGTCATCTTAGGCGACTCGTGACAATGGAGGGGGACTTGTTTTGATGGAACATTTGCATGTGGGGGAAAAAATGCTCAACTCCCACAAAAGAAAACGGCACATAATAAAGTAAAAGATGTGCTGATTTTGTGATACAACTTTTATTGATATAAATGACACGTAGCTTGGTTATCGGTGCCCCACAGGTGTAGCCTGCCTACACTTGAGAACATGTTTTTTCTCAGCTAGGTGTGGTTAGAATAACAGCAGAGCAAACCTGTTTTTCCTTCCAACATCTGGTGTGGAGTTACTCTTTAAACCAATATCACTGCTTTAAACTTTAAATCAATATATGTTTTGAATTTTGAAACAACATTACCGTTGTAAGCAACTATATTCTTGTTGGGCTTTAAACCTATAATTCTGTTTTGTGTTGGAAACTTGTAGTTTATTCTGCTAAAAATCAGCATGGAAAGGGCATCTTTTACAGTATGTTTTATTGTAAGACTTACCTGTGTGTTGTCGAGTCCTGGCTTTGGGGCTGTAAAGTGCTCTCCTTCTGCTCCTATGAATCAATGACACAATCAGCTAGAGAATATCTTGCTATAGGATCACAGCAGCCGCAACACTAAATCAGTGTGAATGGTGCAATGGAACACATGACATGTGAGAAACGAGTTTGGTGAAACAGTTGAAATGTGCCAGATTTGTTCAATATTCCAAAAATAGTTTTTGATGAAACTTCCAAAAATTATAGTGGTATAGCATTTAGGCCACCAAAAAAGTCATTCTCTGATTCTGGCCGAGTGAATACAACTAAAACTCTACAACATCTTAAGCTGATTTACATGCATCACAGAGATTTCCTACACAGCTTCTGAGGCTCACCACAACCTAACGTGACAGCCGAGATTCTCTTGCCACTGGCTCCTGCAGCTAAGGAACCAGCCCAGGAATCTTCTTGGTCTCCTGATTAGCCACTCCCTCCCTGAATCTAACGTAAGGCACCCACCACCACCTTCCTGTCTCTCTCAGTGTTTGTTTAGACACAACTGTGTGGAATAGAATTTTGCAAATTAAAAATCACAAACATCACTAAAGGCAGCCGAGGACCTCTGCACAGCTGTGTCAGCCCAAGTGGTTAATATTGGTGTTGAGAGGAAACAGGAAGTGCTTTGGGGTGCTTCACGGCGCTTCCGCCTCCTGTGTGTCCCTGTCATAAGACGAATCATGTAACGTTACAGTTGTTGTTTTTAGTCATATGACAATGAAGTTGGCACGTTATACAGATTGTTGTGGATCAGTGGACAGGAAAGACTGATTGGAACTGGAATGTCGTGATCTGCCATTTACAATCAATGAGGGCATCCAGCGCCCTTGTTTCACCACGCCACACCTGTATCACTGCATCTTGCACAATTTCAATGCCATCAAGGTGAAAACAATACCAGCCAATGCTGGCGTGTGTGGTAATAACTTCCCTACAGCAAGAGGCTCTGATGATCATTGTGTGTGTGAGTGGTTACCAGAGGAGGTGCTGTGTGAGGAGGCGTGGGTGGGTCGATCCTGATCTCTTCCTCTGTCACACTACTGTCAATGAAATCCACATGCTCAGCCTCTCCATTCACTGCAAAGAGTGGAAGATGACATTGTGTAACCAAAAATCAGAACATTTTGGCTGGAAAAATGGTAAAATACAAGCCTACATATTTTGGAATGAAATGAAAACAGAGCAAGTGTGTGTCTTTCCTCACCTTTGTTAGCTTCCAGAGGAGATCCATCCTCCTCTTCCTCCTCCTCAAGATTCCTCTGGTCCCTGCTGACCTCAGCCATGCGAAGCGAACGCTCCGAGAACTCATCTGCTGACTGGACACAGACAAACAGACAGTTACTGAATTACTGATTTGTAGTCAGCTGTTACCTATAGATAGGTAGGCCATATTGTTGTTTTTTTCACCAACAACTGTAACCTAGTTTAAGGTTTTGCTTACACAACACACTTTACAGTGCACACTGTGGTTACAGTGGGTCTACATTAGAATTTGTAAAGCATCTAGATTAAGCTCTGCATTAAAAACATAACCGGCGTTACAGTTTTACTTACGCTGACCTATATTATTGTGTATAATGTCTTACAATATTTATTTTATATGAATACATATACAGTTTGTACACACTTCTGTCTGATCAACATGTTGTCAGTCAGGACTAATGTAAGGGCAGTGTATAAATGACTGTGTGTGTGTGTGTGTGTGTGTGTGTGTGTGTCCACTAGTTTTACCTCATTCCCAGACCACCGTTTGCTGCCGCTGTCCACACTGTTGAAGCCAGAGTCCAGGCCTCCGAACTGACCTGTGAACAGCTCCTGGTCTGACAGACTGTGGGGAAACATTTAGAGCACACATTAGGATGAGTTAAACACACACAGCTTTCTTTTTGGTAGACTGTTGGTTCATTAGTCTTAGCACAAATGACTCAAGTATTTTTCTTGTCCAGCTCAGAGTTCTTCTGTCTTCATTAGAACTTCTTCTGTTCTAATGACTAGGAGCACATCTGTAAACAGTGCTAATGTCCAGCTCTGATGTAAAAAGCAATGCGACGACTTACTACTGTCACCACTTACTCCACTTTTCCTGAGTTGTGCTAATATTGTAGTCGATTGCTATCCATATTTTGTACTGTAAAACACTTCCTTTAGCCTGTAAAATACCAAGGGCATTGCCTGTTACAAGAAGCCAGTGAGGCCACTTTCTGCAGCCTGTGTTTGTAGAAATCACAGTTTGAAACAGCAGAATAATGTTGGACGAAAGCATTGCCTCCCTTTTGATTTCATGGGTATCTCTATAAACTTACCAACTACAGGCCTGATGTAATATTCCATGTCTATGTCTTTTATTCCAAGAGTGTGAGGAGGCCATCGATGTTTATGACTGCAGCAGGATGTGGTTAGCCTAGCTTAGCATAAAGACTGGAAGCAGGGGTAAACGGCTAGCTTGACCTAAAGTTGAAAAACACACCCACCAACACACCTACAACTCACTGATCAATAGGTTGTATCTGAATTTATCAATCCATACACAAACAGAAAAATGTGTGGTTCTAGTGGGAGTCACATGATGTCACGTAATATTACCCGCTGTTCATTATCTCACATGAAGACAAAAGTGTCAGGATATTCTAAAAAAATGGATTCTCCTGTTCCTTCATCCTTTCTACTGCACCCTGACCATCTCCTCTCTCAATTGCTTTTTCTCCGTCTACTCCCTTAAGTCACTTGCTCCTTCCCTCCAGTCTTCCTCACCAGCTGTTAAATCCGGTGGGCCTCAGGTGTCTCTCCAGCTCTTCCTGGTTCCTCTTGCAGGCCTCCATGTTGAGGTACTTGAAGATGTGGTATTTGCCCTTGGAGCAGATCTGCGCAGGTGGCATTTGTAGCGGGTTGTTGTCCAGCGAGATGCTCTGGAGATGCCGGAGGTGGCGGTAGCACAAGGGCACGTGAGAAATGCGGTTGCAGGACACATCGAGCCGGACAAGGGGGAGCTCAGATATTTCTGGACGGTGCAAAGAGATGGAAGTTTAACATTTTAATTGTTATTTCGACTTCTTTCAACTGCAACTTCAACTTCTGTCAGCATGGCATCTATTTCTAATATTTCAGCTGCAAATTTAGAAATTAACAATGACATTTCATTTCCTAGTAGGCTATTTTATTATATATATATATATTTTTTTTTTTTTTTTTTTTTTTTTTTTTTTCTATCATAACTTGGCCAAGTCTGAATTTAGAAAAAGCTGGTGCAACCAGTAAGCAATGTGCTTACTCTTGTTTTCAGGAAGTATATTCATTTACATTTCCTCCTAATGAGCTAGAGATTGAGGCAGTAATGGTGTAAGATCCATTAGCCACTGCAGCAGTTCAAGCAGTTCAATACTTCTACATGTCAACAATCAATGGCTCACAATAATGACGCAATTACTCAGAGATCCTGCATTAGAATCCAAGGTATGCAGATTAACAGAGCTTAGTATTAGTAGAAAACATCTTTATCGCGCTCTATCGTTATGTGGAATCACTTCTATGGTGTCTGGAGGTTAGTTGGATTCATCAAAGAGCAATGAGAAATACTGGATGGGAGCCATATGAGCTGAGGTGATCACATTAGGTTTACTTTGGGGGGAGGGATAACTAGAGGGGGTTAGTTGTATCTATACCGTCGGGCAAAGTGGTCAGATGGTTCCTCCTCAGGTTCAAGTCCCTCAGACACTCAAGCTGGCCGAGCTCTGCCGGCAAACGCTGCAGGTCATTACAGCTTACATCCTGAGAGGAAAAGACACAGAAAGAATATAGCGAACCAAGAACACTGATCTAAAACAGCAGACAATGATTTATTCTAGGTTTTATTATACTAGAAAAGTCTGGAGTCTGGAGACCCTCTTGATTTAAACTCAGGCCTAAAAACAGACATGTGACATACTTTTGATTGTAACAAACACTGACACAAAAAGATCTGCAATGTCAGAATGACACTGGTGGAATTAGTTTGACTGATGTTCATCTATCTGCTGTTGCTGAGAGTCAGAGCACACAAGGATACTGTAATATAAATGTGTGTGTATCGTACCAGCTGTCGGAGGTGTGTGAGGGAGTAGATGGAGGCAGGCAGTGAACACAGCTTGTTGTTGCTGACTATGAGCACCCGCAGGAGGGGGAGCTGAAACACCGATGAGGGTAAACTGGACAGAAGATTACGGCTGTGGAGACAAGTACACACACACACAGTCACACACACACAGTGATGCCATTCAACTGGCAAATCCCTCTGAGCCTGGTGCACTGGATTTCAAAGATATAATCACAGATGGATGTTGTTTAAAACCGTTGTAAAAAGGAAACAGGTAGGTGGAAGGTAGAAAACTAATTTTTCATTTTGTAGCTAACTCGCTAGCCTATAAAAATGTGCAGCTACTTGGCATGCCTGTTATAGTTTCTGCTTTGGGCCCACACTTTAGCTGCCTGTGCTACCAGCCACCTGGAACCTGGAGAGGTTTTCTGGTCTCCTAGTAACAGTAAAATCATAGTGTGTAGGACAATGTTGCTGTGGTTCTGGACAGGAATTGGACGGCAAAACACTAAAACACTGAAGTTTAAACTGTTGTGCTTTAGAGTTGTTATGCACCTGCAAATTGCTGTGAAATGGATGCAAAGTGTTCGCCCAATGTCAGCTGGGACAGGTTCCAGCCTCGCCCACGACCCAGAAGGATAGGCGGTACAGACAATGGATGGATGGATTACACAATTTCAGGTTTTCCAAATAAGGTGATTTATATTAGTCACCAGACCGGTGAAGGCCACAAAACACATGCCGGCAGGGCCATCATGAAAGAATTTAATTCAGCTAAGAAATGCTGAATAATACATACATTTATCAGTTGTTATTTTAGTGTTGATTACCTGGCACATTCTCTGTTATAGTTTGCCCCTTCATTCCTAATCCCACTCTCCCAAAAACATACAGGTTGTAAACTAAAGAGCTGTAGGATCAGTATTGGAGCTGCACAGCCCATTGTCACCACCTTTTTCAGCAGAACATGTAATCTGGGTAAGAACAGCACCTGCGTGTTGCGCAGATGTTGATCTGCAAGTAACCACATTGAAAGAAAGAGCAAATAAAGCCAAGTGTGGTGGGTGGATAAATACAGAGTTTATGCCTGACATGAAATATGCATATTTGTGAACAGGCATGTAAAGGCACAAACAGGGTAATGTGAGAACCACGTGCCATTCTTTTAGCTTATAGTGTGGAATATTAACACACACCACCACCAAAACTGCATGGTTGTCAATATAATAATGGTCTACAGTGCAATAAAGATTGGAAACACCCCATTTAGGTCATCTGTTGTAGCAATGCTGTTGTGTTCCACCATCTCCGGAACTACAAAGTTCTCCTAACTGACAGGAATGATAGCCAAACCTATGACAAGCAGACAGAAGTTGTAACAAGTGCAAACTGTTATTTAGCAGAACATTTGAGGAGACCTGAGGTGATGGTGACGTCTTGGCTAATTGCTAGTAGGTGTGAGTGTGAGTGGTTGTCTGTCTCTATGTGTCAGCCCTGTGACTGACTGGCAAACAGCCCAGTGTGTCCAGTGTGTGTGGATGAGCGGTACAGACAATGCATGGAAATATAACACAAGCTATAATAGAATTGTGGTAGAAATGGTAGATATATGGGAATGTAGGATTTGTACATGTAGCGGTTAAATGACCCTGGCCTTTTACCTACTTTGTCAGGCTTGTGAGTGTGGTTCCACCCTGTCTGGTCACAAAGATTGTGAGGTGTTGTTTTTATTTCTTGATGTGCTGAATGTTTTAAACTAGATAGCTCAGTAGAGCCATACACGCCTCTATTTGTGGCCTTGTTTTCTTGGGTGTAACTTTGTGGTTAGTCATTTATTGAATACATTCATTTTAGGACAACAGAGATTAATGAGAGTGTCTTGTATTCATCAGTTTCTCCTCATCAGAACTGGACCAGTTCCCCATAGCATCATTTCTAGACTTGATTTTCATAACAGAGCTGATTACTTGATACAGTTAGCTGCACTACAATGAGAACTTCCAAAGGTGTGTGTTTATAGAATGGTGTGTGTGTGTGTCTATGGTGCTGAGTTACCTGAGGTTGAGGTAGGTGAGGGCCTGGAGGTTGCCCAGACTGGAAGACAGTGAACGCATCCCATTGTGGTAAAGGCTCAGCGTCTCCAGAGAGATGAACTGACAGAGCTCCTCCGGCTGCTCACACAGACGGTTCTTAGACAGATCTGACAACACAGAAAGTGACCACACATTAGACTGACCATCAGAGTTTCACACACACAATATGCCATGAAATACTACTATACCGATGAGAGCTTTTGTGAAAGTGGAGATAAATCACTTTAGCAATCGAGACCAAACTAGAACAAAGAATGGAGGTAGATGTAATAAAAAACTTGGGAAAGCAAACGTGGGTGAAGGAGCTTTCATAAAGTATTAGTATAAAGAGTATTCATAACAGACCAAAGTATGTATTAAGAACAATCCTACATGTATTCTTTTTGTTACAATTCCCTTACCCTCAGCTTGTAAAGCTTCCTGTTCTAATTTTGTAGTCTCAAAGTTCAGAGACTATAACCTAATCAATTAAATTCATATTTTGGTTTTATACATCATGTATCCTTGTGCCATGTGACAGGATTTACACTATTTTCCAAAATCCCTGGCCTAAAATTAGCAAACCGCGGCAAGCAGGAAACCCTCACTGCTGTGACACAAAGTGAACAAGACAGACACTCGTCCCCTTCTGGCCGAACTGGGTGAGCATTTCCAAAAATAGGCGCTATTGGCCGCTTCTGACTTTCTGTTCCCAGAGCTACAGGATGTAGGCCATTCTCATCCACTGGAAAGAGTATAGGAATACCAGTCCATTTGGATTTCAATTAAGAATTACAATAAACCTTCCCGAGCCAAGCATGCCCAAAATGTACAATTTCACAACTTTTTCACTCCTTGCTATTGAAGTCCCTTCATATTCATGTTTGCACTCCCTAGTTTGTCTTGCTGCCACTCTACATGGCCTTAAATCACACTGATAAATGCAGACAAAAACCTGTCACTGATTATTTTGTAAGGAAACTAATTGGTATACTTTGCCAAAATCGCAATTTCTGATTTGTAACAAAAGTCATAAATTGACATTGTGTCCATTATTTTTTCTGTTATTCCTCAGTATATGCAAAATAGATGTAAGAAAACGGTAAGAATATATTTAATGACTCCACCTGCACTGACATTAGCGCATCCAACCAAACGGACTTGGGCTGAGTTACTGTGCGTCCTTATTTTCTTTCCTCTCTTCCTCAAACATCTTCTACCTTCAAGCATTGCCTCTGCTTCCTACATACTTCCTCTCCTAATACCGCTATTACTGAAGATTACTGGGCGTGCTTAGTATCGACCCTGTCCTCAAAATATCCTCCTGTCAACACAAAAATCTGTATCACTTAAATTCTGCATCAGGGCATGTGATAAAAGAAATGAGATGGTGCGGCAGACACAATAAAGCATCAATAGATTGTCTATAGAGCTGCAGTCATTCTAAAAAGCACCATTAGCACTGAGCTTTCATTGGCAGCAGTATGAGACAGAAGTGTGTCAATGGCAGACAGCCCAATGGCTGTTTATTGATTGCTGATGGAAGCAACATGGCTGGAGGGAGCGAGGAGGAGGAGGAAGAGGAGGAGGGGGGAGAGTTCCTCTCTTTGTTAGGGCTTTTGTGGGATAGCTTGTATTTTGGAAGACTTGAGCTGAAACATTTAGAAAGGGGGAAAACAATCTATTCATTTTTTCTATAAACCAGTTAGATGGGTTAATAATGAGTTTGGACCGATCCAGTATCAACTCATCAAATTGTGTTTGATATTTAATAAAATGCGATTTTAAGCTCTTTGCCAAATGTTGTCTCACAAATTAATGAATGACGGCAACTGCAGGAGCACCTAGCTCTGGTGGTATGCGGTGTCTGGTACGAAGCAGTATTAAATCTGGTAGTTTGGTAGTGATAATACCTGGTTCCCAGCCACATCATGCCCCCAGCCGTGAAGCTTCTCCTGACCACCTCATTGGTAATATGCATCGCCAGGTTGAGGAAGGACAGCTTGCCATTGCTGAATTCTCACACATCAACTCTTTGAAATTCTCTCATTACTTCTAAACTCATTTACAGAAATCTACTTACTCATAGCTAGTGCATAATGCATTACCGTGCACTTGATTTGTTTTTTCAAAACATTAACAGGACTTTCCCTAAGAATTTTGCAATACTATTTCGAAATACTACTACTATTTGTACTAGTAGTCCTCCTCTCCCTCCAGAAAAAAGAGCTCTTGTGATGGGAATTTTTCATTATTTTAATCCAATCCAACATTTAATGGGTTCTTCATTGGCTGCAGCCTTCCACAATGTTTCATCAAAATCGTGCCGACTGTTTTTCTGTAAACCTACTGACAAACAGAATAAGCAACACCAAAAACATAACCTGCTTGATGGAGGTAAAAAAATAAAAGCAATCAAAAGATTAAACTATAATGGAATTGGGGGTTTTTTAACCCCTCATCAAGCTACAGATAAACTAACCTATTTACTATCTCTAAAAATAGCTAAACACAGCTAATAACTATAGATAGAATAAGAAAGGGGGCATAGCTGAATAAAGGGACATTATGTGTATGTGTGCAATAAAGCAGAAAGGATGCAGACTTTACAGCTCTGCCATGTTCTACATTAATGTAAGCGTGAACAAAGAAACCAGACCAAGTGTTTCACTGTCAGGCCATTTAACATGGCCTAAATTAACACAATTGAGTGGTTCAGTGTGTGTGTGTGTGTGTGTGTGTGTGTGTGTGAGAAAGTTTTCTGTATCTACAGTAAATGTGAGTGGCTAGATACTGTACAGTAGCTGTAGAGCCTGATCTCTCCTCTGCTTCACTGTCCAATAGCTAGAGGGGAGCTGTCTGAACAATAGGTGGGGGTGGAAATAGTTCTGTGTGTGCGTGTGTGTGTGTGTGTGTGTGTGTACGTGTATCTGTCTGTCTGTCTGTCTGTCTGCTTTGGGGGATGGAGAGGTTGTTCAGTCTCTGCATTTGTTGTTGCAATGTGAAAGACATTATAGATATCATAGACATTATAGATAGAGACAGATATCTGGGCACTCCGGTTTGTTTTCAAGAAATCATTTGGAACTCATTTCTACTGCAAAGATAAAAATATCTAGTGTACAGCACACACGTTTGTAATGTCATACTTATCTGTATCCAGTGTTGTTCCACTTATTACACACACACACACACACACACACACACAGTGACTCACTTTGAGATTCATGGGAAAAGCATGTGCTGTGGAATGGGCAGTTAAATGTCCAGTCTCTCACTGGCCTGCTGAGAGGAGGAGGAGCAGGACTCTGGCGTTAAGCAGACATGCTCTATGGTTCAGAGCCAACTCTGTCAGCTCAACAAAGCCGTGGAGAGGGGAGGGCAAACATGTCGTGATGACAAGAGCTGAGATCCTCTAGGTTAAAGGGCTGACTCACATTCGCCTGTCCGTTTTGTTTCTAGACTGTCTAGATCTAAGTGAGACAGTTCACAGCTGCCGTTACAGGAAGACAAAGGGCATCAGGAAGGAAAATGGGCACGAAAACTGATCTTTCCTCCCTTGTAGTGTATCAGTGTGGACAACAATCTAAGATGGGATGAGTCACGGCAGATTTTTTTCTTTTTTTTTTGCCTTCCAATGAAAATCCCACTGTGCGTTCTGAACGTTGACCCACAGCTCTTTGTTGCAGAACTACAAACATGACAACCAATGAGGAATAACGATGGTGGTTTTCCAGACACAGACAGCTGGTATCATACACACTACAGCTGGGCGACATGATGATAGGGTACAATGTAAAGCTGTCCACCATCCACCCTTAGAAATTTAGCAAGACTATTTCCATTGCCGTTGTATGTTTACAGTCTTGGTCCTGTAAGTCCGCCCTTGCACCTCCTTCCAGGTGACATCACAAACATGGTAAAAGATAGCAAGCTATGATTGTAGTCTGACAAATGTCATGGTCAAGTTATAGCGAGAAGTGGACTCAATAATCACCTAATCTGACAGTGACAATCTTTACAATAATATTGTGTAGTCTGAACCCAGCATTACTGGTGAAACATGAAACCCCCAAAAGTAAAGGATGACGGATCTCCACATGGGCCCTGTTTGACAGCTAAAAGAAAACACCTGCTATCAAATCAATGACTGTGGTGTTGCCAGAAGTGCATCATTTTCAAAAGGCTTCCACCCACACAGCAGTACAACAGTCTGCTCATGTACATACTCATGGCAGTTAGTAGTAATGGTCAAACCAAGTAATAACTAAATGTTTCACCTGGTTGTGCTTGAACAAACTTCCAATGGAAAGTGGAAAGAATTCATCACCGCCAAGTGACAACATATCTTTATCAAAATTTAAGCATCAATTTAGCAGTCTTGACCTTGGAAACAGAAGATGTCACAACTCAAAATCCACTCACTAGCCTTTTCCAGACCTTTCAATTGCGTCACAGTCTGGATCAGTGGGTGGAATTTTCCTCAGTTAACATGGAGATGGATCTGCTGATCCATCTCCATGTTAACTGAGCAAACTCCATCCGCTAATGAGGATCATGTGATATGGATATAAGCCCCTGAAAAAGCAAATGAATGGATCTTTGTCCAGATTGAAGTAGATGAAATAGAAATCTGTTAAAAACATCCCACTTCTTATAAAGGGACGTAAGGCATTTTGTCTTTTCTAAATTTGTACACAAAGGGAAGCTGTGTTAACTGTAATTATACATAACAGTATATACACCTCTACACATACAGCCCAAAACAGTGCCTAAACAGGATTTCAAAGGATCAGCAGGAGGAGGAGGATTGGCCTGCCGGAGAAGAGCACTGGGGCTAATTAAAGGTCATTATGTGACGAAGGAGGAGCCACTTCAGACACGTGCATCATTACTGACCCAATGACATCCAGAACTTATGACACACTCATAAGCACAACGGAAAACCCCCATCAGTACATCAAGACAGGGTGGTGAGTAATTGTAAAAAACAAAGCGAATGCAGGCAACAACCATCTCTTATTACAGAATGTATTGCATAAGCTGGGGCCTCGCTCAGGCACTGTTCAACACACTGACATAATCAGCCAAGGTTTTACTCCGTTGTTCCAAAGTCTCACTTCATTGTGGATTCATTCTGCTTCCTCCAGTTAGACATCATCTAGACTGATAGTTCAGCCCTTGTCTCACTCACTTATCCCAATGATAACACAGAGATCCTATTTTATATTTCTATAAAGGAGGTGTTAAAAAGTCTTCAATACAATTTAACTGAACTTAAACGCCTGCACGAACTGCTGTGTACTGTCAAAGTCAGTTAACACAATAATCTGTGTGCAAATCTTATAAGCTTCTCAAGTCACAAGATTGCTGCTGTAACCTGTCAGTAACATGAGAAGCTCCAGGCTTCCCCACCTTATGTCATGCTGCCTGACCATTGTGTTTCTGAAGGCCAATTCAGACATTTAACTCATCAAACTATTGTTGCTGGGGTTAAAACAAGGTATGGTTTGCGATTGTGTGCAGCTGGGGGCATCAACAGCTCACCAGTGTACTGTGAACAATAAACTCACGTGGAAGCCACTGATTGCATCGCTATTGGTTGGTCGAGAAACACTGACAATCAAGCTCTGTGTGATTCAGAGAGAAACATCTAATATCTCAATTCAAAGTCCTTAGCTTAGCCCTGCTTCGATCAACTCTGAGGCAGTATGCTTACAGGATGTCCTCATCCAGGATTTTGGGCCTAATGGATCTCTGATATGCTGATAATGCCTAGTACACACTCAAGCTACAACTTGAAAATGCAATAACTTCAATACAGATGCTCAGTATGTGCAGTAGAAATAATTGCATACATAACAGCAGAATTGATTACAGCAGTGTTGATTAAAAATCTACCTGAGACACAAACAACAAGTAGCCTCCCAAATCTTACACATGGTATTTTTATACTGCACTACTGAAGGTCCACGATCAAAGTTTAGGTTCAGGCTGATGAAGCATCAACAACGCTAACTTTACCAGCACCAAGCTTAAAAATGTACCCTTATGCCACTTGGCCTAAGAAACACACATTCACATTCCATTCAGCCCTCAGGGCAACACTGAAATGGAAGAAAAGAGGGACCCAGAGCCTCCTGGTGTGTGTAGAGAGGTGTTTTTGTGTCTATGCAAAATGAGAGTCTACTCGTTTCAACCTGAAGAATGGAGGTGAGGTTCATGAAAAGGGTACAGATGGAGGGGTTGAGTGAATGAGTAACAGGCACAATAATGCCAGCAGGAGAACAAACTGAACCAGCAGGGTATTTGTTGAAGGGATATATTTAGGTTCTGCATGGTAAAATGATTGCTTTTGTCACTGGGGTCTGGTGGCTTTGTAGAGATATAACAGCTTCAGTTCCCTGTCAGAAAGGACTGCAGTGTAGAGCAGCAAAAAGAAATGCAAAGTACAGTGAACCTGATATAGTTGTTCTTAGGTGGGTTTTACGTTAGGTGGATAAAATACAATTGGCTGCGGTCCCCATCCACAACAGTGCAGTGCTTAGCTCCTGCCTGCTTCACTAAACACCAAAAGACATCATAACTTGGCATCTTCCCTGTAGCCTTTTTGTGCTGACACACAGATCTGATAGGTATTTGGCTGTGTTTGTTAGCTTTTGCTAGTCCTGAAGAGTCACAACCATTAACCACAAACATTAAACATACTGAGTTGTAGTATGACAGGCTGATTCACAATAGCCTGTCCATTTCTGTGTGTTTTATGGGGAAGGAGTTGGTGCAGCTCGATGTACTGTTGTTTTCTTAAGTGTTTTGGGTTTAACAGTTTAATCAGATTCTGTTGTGGATGTAGCTTACTCAGACAAGCATTACATCATTTAAGAACATGGCCTAAAAATAAAAATGCCAGAGCTGTGAAAACTGCAAATGGGGCTCTCTATCTTTGTGTGAGTGCAGTATGCAGGGGGAAGGAGGAAGCTATTTGAACAGCTCCCAGGGATTACTTAGCAGTGATTTTGCTTGAAATGCACACCCCTGCTAAATGCAATATAATTAATATATAAATAAAAACATGCCCACTTTGTTTCAAATCAGCATTCTTTATTTACGAGACACCCTGTACTCTAACCCTGTCTTTTTCTAAATGCTAGAGCATCCGTCATGGGATCTGATGCTGTTTGGGTTTCTTTCACTATGTTGCCAATGACAACACAACTTGTCTGCTACGGGACAGGATGTGGCAGTGCTGATTCCAGTGTTAGTTACAGCGAGCTGTAGACATGTCTGTTAGTGCGTGTGTGTGTGGGTAGGGCTGCTGAAGGATGGAAAGACCTGCACGATGCTCTGTAGTTGAGTAAGTGATGGAGTTGTTACTGGTACTTGATTCTGTGAGAGAGGATGGAAGTTGGATCATGTTCTGTTGTTAGAACTATGTCATTCTTTTTGATTTTCCCAATCTGATCCCAGACTTACCGCAAAGTGCTATTCTACAACTCTACACCTCACCTCTTAATAGCGTAACAGCTGTTTCATTTACAGACTTCCATCCCTTCTTCATCCTCCAATCCATCTTCCTCTGTATTCTTTTATATTCTGTATAATTATCTTTTAAATTGAAGACACAAGTGAAGAGGTGTTGGGAGCGGTGTTTTTTTCTTGGCCATTTCTTGACAGAGTTGGTGCAGTGACAGTTTCGGTAGATCTACACAGAGATTACCCTTCCTTCCATTTCTGGTAACTAAGTGGAACTAGGCAAACCACATACAAGGCCGAAAGGCTCAGACAAACACTCATCTTACAAAATACATGATGTTCCAGTAAAGGGCAACTATTCATTTTCGTTATTTCATTATTTGTTATCATTTTTGTATTACTGTTGAAAACTTTGGCAAGGGGATGTTTCTGTCTCGCAGCAAAAGGAAAAGTGGGTAAAGATGGTATTGTTAGGCACTTCATGAGAGATTCATTCCAAATCTGCAGCTGCTGACAGTGAGTAGCTCTCCTTTTCTGAAGAAGTGAACTTGGAAAATCAAGTCACACCTGATTCACTTGCCCTCCCCCCTCAGTCTGTCCTTCCTCCTACGCCGACTCCTCTCCTCCACCTACTCTTCTATCTTCTTTCCCGCTGTCTGCTAGTCTGATTTAGCTTGTGTATGCAAAGCTCTGTATGTTCATGCAAAAGGGGAAAAACACTACGAGCACACTCAGAACCCCTGAAGATACTCAACACGTACAAAGAAAACAAGACTTGTGTGGACAGAAAAGGAAAATCCCCAGAGAAACTAGTCACTGAGGCAGTGCGATGGGCCCAAAATAAAATGGAGCAAGTTTAAATATAATTGTACACCAGCAGCAAGCAACTTCTAGCCCTTTGCCTTTGAGTTACAGTTTTTGAACTTAATTTTCAAAATGCACACAGTGAGTGAAACTTCTCCAGCGATGAGTGCAACAGATTTAAAAGTGAAAGAGATGAAGTAGATGGCTGAAGTGTAAAAGTGTTCCAGTCGTCATGGCAACAGCATGCATACCGCAGGAGTGTCATAACCAGTTACACCACAGGAAAGAAAATACAGTATATACAGTATTCATGGCTGGTGTTAGATTTCAGATTAGATCAAGCGAAAAACATGAGATGTCTTAGTTGAGGTACAACATTGACATGGTTACAGCTCAGCTACAGGTCAGCTGGGTTAGTGAAGTATATGTTGTTTGAAGGTTAGAGAAGGGACACTGGGATGCATATGAGGTGCGCTATTAATTAGCCTTCCAGATGGCCCTCAGATGAAAAATAGATGCTAGTACACTTATCATCCCCACATGCATGCACACATACTGCAGCTGTTAAGAATTTTATTTCAGTGTATCAGTGTAAGTTAAGGCATTAACCTAAACTATTGGAAAATTATTGGATAAAGTTAGATCTGACAAAATCACTGGAGCTAAGATTAAGACTTTATGATCAATTACGTGAACAGTGGTGAATGATTTTTTCCCCATTTAAATTAGATTAAAACAAAGGAATACAGGATAACCCAAATAAGAAGGGGAAATAAATATAAATGATGACAAAAGGCCAAACTATACAAAAACATATTAACTACAAACTAATTTATTTGTATGGGATTATTTCATGCCCCCTTTTATTCTGCCATGCAAAGCATATTCATCTGCATAGCAATGGTCAATGAGGCTCATGGGTAATGACACCGCTTCCAGCTTCCTTTTTTTTTTTTTTTTTTTTTTAAACAATAGTCAGTGGCGTTGGTGAGCTGCCAATGACACTGTTGTGTTTTTATGTTGCAAAATGTTTAACAGGAGGCAGTGACAGTGAGAAAAAGCGGACTGTCTTGACCTCCAAAGAAACTGTCGAGGAGCTTTCATTGTAAAAAACGGACAAAAAACATGATTTTTCAAGGTCGAAGGAGAAATAAATTAAAGTGGGTGGTCACAGTATTAACTGACTTACTAAGCACACATTTTTCACCAGCAGCGGACCCTGCAGAACACCGCAGACTGATGTGGACTGATGAAATAAAGAGATTAAATAGAGGATAAAATCTCCTGATTAAATGTTGAGTAATGCAGCGGTTACAGTTAAAAAACATAACATGAGAAATAACAGCACAGCTTCTGTGCTCCAAGGTCCTGCAGAAGTCCCACTGGCAGAAACAAAGACATACTGTGGGCATGGACAGATAATCCCATAGAAATACATTAGTTTGAAAATTAAATTGTGAAGAGAGACACAATTCAGACAAGCACAATAGATTCAATTTCGCGACTACTTCACAAACTTCTGTGATACTGGGTTGTATGATAAAGTCTCCATGGTTGAAAATGCTTTGTCCTCTTTAGCTTTGTCTTCAGACATTGTGATAGATAGTTTCATTAAATGCACTCAGTGGCTTTATCCTGTAATGGCTTACAGGTTAATTTAGAAAATCATTTCCAAAATGAACTGAAGGACACCGGTCAGTGCTGTGTTTACTTTGAAGTCTAGCACCAGAGTTTGGAATCTGGAGTCATCTTATTAGATAGTGAGATAAACTGGAGAAGTGTGTTACAGCAGTTGTTAAGGATGTAACTAATCATTTTCATGATGAGTTAATCTGTTGATAATTTTCTCTCTCATGGATCATAATCTTTTGATCTATAAAGAATGAACAAAATGGTGATGATTTTGTAAAGCCCTATGTGATGTCATTGAGTCGAATGATAAATTATATCAAAACATAACTTTTTGTAGTATAATGGATAAAATAGATCACTGAGCGGACGGATGACGGGATTGTTTTAACAAGAAAAAGAAATAGAATCCCAATTATTCCAAACTGAAATGTACAACTGGGTATTATTATAAGCATGACATTTGCACTGTGCCTTCCAAAGACGTCAACCAAAGGGTAGGATCTAAATAGAAAATGGTATAGGAACAAGGATGGACACTTGAGGCACTCCACACCACACTAGACTGGTGTAACAGAAAACCTATTGTTAGGAAACAGATCAACTGACACCAACCATTGCCTCCATCTGCCAATTACTATGTTATAGTCTACGGTGTCAAAGGCAGTAACTAAATTACTCCAGCCACTCCAACCATCCTCAAGCTTTTTTGTGATCTGATTGACCAAAATTTGTGTAACCAGTGCCATTACAGTAATGCAAGAGCTAATGCCACATGCAATGTAGGGTCATTCATCACGGGGTTAGCAAGCTGGGCTACCATGAACTACACTTCTTCCCCTCTGCATGTAAGAGTAGATATTACAAAAATGTTACTGTAGTCCTATAATAATAGTGATGCTATGTGTATTTCTGTATATTGAAAAAACAAACTTTACATTTATGCCCCTCGTAGGCCCCATGCCTCCTCTGTCGTGTACCAACTTCCTCAATGAATCAGCCATCTGGGCACCAAACACTGCTAAGTTAAAGGATCTACTGGGTTACATAAGACAGGCAATGCCTTCGCTTACATTATTAACCAGCCAGTCCACTCCACGCCATTAGATTACTTACACACACTCTCATAGAGTTACATTATGTTGCAAGACAAACATAGAGCAAACAAATGGGACTAAGACCCATTAACTAATGGCTGCCTGCTGAGCCTGGAGGAGACAGCAGCTACAGCGCAACAGATAAAGGCAAGAAAGTAGAAGCCCTTGCATTGAAACATGGTATTCTCATTTCAAACCCAGCCTGGAAACTTTGGAGTGGGTCGTCTGTCCCTCAGCATCCCTATTATCCTGTATGCCTGTACTATTAACTAACAAAAGTTTAACACAAGAGCATACTGCTGGGCTGGGTACCCTGTAGCTTCATGGATGCTAATCACAACATTACCCAAATCAAATCAGTCAAACTAAGTAACAGAAGGATGGCGGAACAAATGATACACCCCATTACATGCTTTCAAAAGCATGTTTGAAAATGCATTTAAAGAATAAAGCTAACAATATTCTAAAGTTCTATTAAAGAAAAGAGCCAAACAAACAAACTGATCCTCCAAACGATTACTATGTGTATCCAAAGCCTGATATATTTTATTCCTCTGTGCCAGGGAGGTTCCTTTCTGTTCAAAAGCTATTAAACCAATCATCACTGAGCCACACTGTTGTTCCTTCAACAACCTACACACTTTAGTTCATTTAGATAATCCCAATCCCACATACACTTTCCTGCTGCTAGAAATACTCTTCCAAGCACTAAATGTGGATTAATCCGCCACTGGAAACAGACCCTAACAAACCCAGACCAGCTTTTTTGGAAATTACTGAGCATTTTAAAAAACACACATTTGTTGGTAATGATAAAAAAATGCAATTCTGGTGTCCAGTGTCTCAACTGGTAGATCCAAAGGAGGTCCATTTTGAGTAGATAATGAGAAGTACAAATTTTCACCACACAGCTTTTAAATTGTAGCATTCTTTTGGCCTGATTAGCCATGCTATGAAATGCTGCTTTACAACACCGGTACCTTTGCATTTACCGATGCTGACCAGATTTGCCAACAGTAGAGGATTTGTTCAGTGAAAGTGAGTTTATTTTTAGTTTGATTTCAAGTGATGCTGCTCTTTATGATGCCAGAAGAACAAAAAGTACAACTATTCAAATGTTATGAACTTATTTCAGGCAAATAAACTAACATTTAAAATAATATGAACCTGTTAAATAAAACAAAATTAAACAGCACAGTATTATGTCTGTAAATGGTCCACTTATTACTTTTGAGCTGCTGTTCCTAAAATTCTGAATAGGGAGCAACAGTGTGGTGGAAAGTTAGCGTGGAGCCCTGTCAAGTATCAGTTCCCACCAGCACATCGCTACTGTCTCATTTACAGAGAACCAGCTGATAACTGGCTGTGCAGGAAGACCTTCATGGCTTCAACTATGTAACGCACAGTATACGTTTGTTGTCCCAGACCCTCCCTGGCTGTCTGTGTCTCTGCCTTTTCCCTTGGTAAATCCCATGGGGCTGAGGAGGGATTCTCCCTCTCGACCAGCTGCTGTGCTTTGAGAGAGAAAACACACCAGCAGGATTCAGATCGTGAGACAGAGGGAGAAACAGTCAAACATTTGACTGAAAATACTCTAAATGAAAGTATGACAAATGAATTAAACACACTGCAGCCTCATTTACCCTCTCACTGATTGAATAACTGGCTTTTGGTCCTCTCTTATAACACATTGCTCTGTACTTTAAGAGAACAGCTTCCCTCTATAATTATACAAACCATGGCTTTCATTAGACACCACTAACAATTTGTCTCGTATTAATCAGTTTATGAAAAACTCATTCCAGTTCTCATGAAGAGGCCCATCTTTTTTAAGGAAATGGATCCATGTGGCATTTTATTTTCTGTGACATTTACAAACATGTTGGCTGACAGAAAGTGTGGTGTAATCAGAAAGGCAAAGGAGTGAGGACTTAGAGAAGACCGATAAAGCAGAAGTGAAGACTGAGGGAACAGGCAGCCCACATCCGCAGCACAGAGGAAATAAGACACAGGGGGTGAACACACACACACACACACACACACACACACACACACACAACCACTCTGCACCAACACACATGCACACAGTCTCATTTAATGACACAGAACAGATGTAAACAACTGACAGAGAGGGCTGCAGCCATATGTTGAGTTCAAACTGCACACACACATTTACATACACGCACACGCACACACACTCACACTCACACACACATGAAATCAGGGCTTGATCACCATCCCGACCATTAACCAGCAGTACAGTGTAGTTTTGTTGTTTCTAGCAGCTTAGCCAGAGAGCTTTTCAGCAAGAGTCAAACCAGGCCATTTGTTTAAAGGGCCTCACTCTTTTTTTTTTTTTTTTAAAGAAAAACAACAACATGGAATTTTTGAAGGGAAAACGGACTGTTGGACTGGCCCACTGCACAGAAACAACATTGTTTTAGGTTTTTATGAACATCCAATAAAGACAATAATCCCACGAAAATGGTTACATTCAAAAAGCATGGAGAGATTGTGTGAAACACACTGCTGAGTGTGAGGTCTAAATAACCTTGTTTCTAAATATTACAAATCACTCAAACATTTTGGGGAGGAAGATGGAGAACGAGATTGCCTTCCATGAATGTATATAGAGAACTGGATACAGTGTTAGCACGGGGCCCCTTCATTCCTATTAAGGTTACTCAGTGGTGCATGAAGGCAAAAAAGCTTAACTTCCCGCGTATACAACTCAGATCATCTTCCACATTACCTGATATACATCATTGTTGTAATTACACTATTTGGCCACTATGTAAAACTGGCTTCAAAGCCTGGCACCCTCTCTGGTGATTTAGAGTCTGCAGCCATGCTAGCAGCTCTGTAAGATATGTTAGCACGCTAACATGCTCATTGTGACAACGCTCACATGTTGACTTACACCTTCCAACATACACACAGCTGATACCAATCCATCCTTGAGCTTGTGCTGTTTACAAGCTTCATAAGAAAGCAGCCCCCAGTAAAATGTTTTACATACACACAAGGCGCACAGCAAACATGTTTTGCTGTTGCTGTGAGGACATTTCCACCACATTTCCATCCAACAAAAGGTAAATCCACTGGGCCTTCATGGGGGGAGGAAGACAACAGCACAATTCGTGTGACATCTTACTACCAGAGCTAGCATTAGCTACATAGCAATAGCAATCCAATGGTGGATTCAGGTTTTCGGTGGGTGGGATCGAGCATCTGCTGTCACATGATCAACACATCCCTGCGTATGACATCACAGGCAATGCCAAACCTAAAGCAGAGCATCATTACATGCATCTACTACAAAATGGAACTGAAGAAAGGGAGAAGTGTGGTCTTTTCCTCATAGTTTACATAATATATACCCTTTAAGTCTTCCATCCATGATGCAGCACAACAGTGGCCCCCAGTGAGGAAGTAAGAAGGAGAGGAGAGCATTAGACACAACTGTTTTCTGAACTGGGCTTTTGTCTAAACAGCATCAAAATAGGACCTACTATCACCTACCCAACTCTTATTAAGTCACATAGAGAGATGAAGGAGGAAACAGCATTTGCTAGCTACCAGCTATCTGCCAGCATGCTGTGCAAGTGTCCTGGTAATGAGGGTCTAGGATGACAGCTCTGTCCCTTGGTGGCATACGCTATTCTATTCAAGCTATTATAGGAGTTGTCAAAGCTGTCTGCACCATGTTTTAGTTTCTATGCAGCAGAATAAACTCGAGTTCCGACCACGACGTACAGAGCTGGAGCCAGGACTCTTTGGCCACAAGACTGCTTCACTATCTGAACCCAATGTAACTGTTGAGAATTCTAGCTAGCCACAGCTGGCGTCCTTCACAAAAAGCCACCTTTTGACTTGCACAAACTCAGGGTTTTTGACTGCAGACATTGGGCTGTACTGTTAAACAGTTTGGATAATGACAATGACCCCACTACCATCATGGACTTATAGCTGTTCAATCTAAAAACACACACACACACACACACACACAGGCCAAAGGGTCAATATGGTTTTAACCCACCCTGAACAATGAGATATTTCAATTCAATTATTTTCAGGAAGAACCCTTGGGCGTATGGACTGATGGAGATGAAAAAATTGAAAGGCGCCTGGTCTGTAACCCTCATTGTAAGTATTGTTAATAATTGTAAAGATCCACACACACACACACACACTTTCTCCAAGTAAGCTGCTGGCCTTCTCAGTGTGATCTGGTGTGTGTACCGACTGTCCAGGTCCGCTCCTGCTTTCAGTAACAAGCTCCTGTCTCTTATATCCCCACAGGTCATATGAGACCGGAGTTCAATTTATTAACTTGGAGCCCATGCAGCAACATTGCTACTGCTGCTCCAACTAAAATTGCACTAACATGAGCCTTTGTTGGTCCCAGCAATCTTTTTCAATAAAGAACTCAATATCGAGTTTAATACTAAGAGGACTGTCCCAATCCCAACCTGAATCCTTTAATATTGAGTATCTAATTTACTTTCTTTTCTACATTTTCTGCAGTGCTCTCTAAATGTTAGGTAAGCTGAAATGAATTATAGAAAAAACAATAAAAAACAATTTAAACAGATGGAGAGCAGCGGGGCATGTTTTCATGTCAGAGATAATTAACAAAATAAATTAAGGATCAGACATGGACTGAGCTTTATTCAATTCAAATCAATTTATTTTGTATAGCCCAATATCACAACAGAGTTGTCTCACAGTGCTTTACAAAGTTCACTGAAATAAAGAAGAAGTGTAAGCGAACAAACAATCTAATAAAGAGTCCAAATATATATATAAACCTGAAAGGCTGTCGCGGTGAAAGAATTTTCTCTGCAGTGATTTAGGGTGGGTCAATACTGTGGTATGAGGTAGTAGCAGCACTAGCGCTGTTAGCCAAGGCTTCCGCCGGGAACACGCTGCTTAACTCAGCAGCGTGTGTCCATTGCAGAACCCGTTGGGTTTTCTTTAGGCATCCATGTCCATGCATGTGTGAACAGCGCGGCTCGGCTGCGTCTCATTTAGAGATTTGGAGTCTTTTTTCCATGACGCACGCAATTCACAGCAGAAACACAGTGAAACTGTTGACATCAAGCCCATCCATCCATTCTCTACCGCTTATCCGGAGTCGGGTCGCGGAGGCAACAGTCTCAGCAGAGACTGGCCCCAGTCACCTCCTCCAGCTCATCCGGTGGGATCCCGAGGCGTTCCCAGGCCAGCCGAGAGACATAGTCCCTCCAGCGTGTCCTGGGTCTTCCCCGGGGCCTCCTTCCGGTGGGACATGCCCGGAACACCTCCCCAGGGACATCAAACCCGCAAGATCATAACTTTTCAATTAGTTTCATGGTCTATATCTGTGAAATATGTCACATACATGAAAAAAAAAAAATATATATATATATAATATACATTTTCTAAATAAACACTTGTTTACCTAAGCTGTTTCCCTTTCAAAGTAAAAGCCCAGTAGCGTTTCTGTGGACAGAATCCCTTAATTTATTGTTGTTGTTGTTATCCGTTTACGTGATATTTATAATGAAATGACACATTCACCCATTTGTGGCCATTATCAAAAGCAAACAGTGTAGAAAGATATGCAGGCTATGGCCGCTATGCAGAGGTAAGGCAGGCTGTGTGCTCCCAGCCTTGTTGGTTGCACCTTTTATCAGAATAGTAAGAGAAGGCTCACAGTCTGAGCAAGTGAACACAGCTGCAGAAACACAGCTGCAGGCAGCCAACGGGTGAAAACATGGTGTCATCCCTGAGATAACGAGCAGGTGAACATTGCTGCAGAGATACTTTCACTTAAAGAAAGAAACTCAATAAAACAGCTTCCATTGGTTATGTTCTTGCTTTTTTTAATGACAAAGTTGACACAGTTTAAAATAGATTGGCCTGTGCCAGCATTTTCTTGTTGTAGTAAGACAAATCCACTGGGGCCACCAAAAGAACACTCTGCCAGCACGCATATCAGTGGCACCAGTTGTACACAGTATTTGGAAAGAAACATGAATATTGCAGAATATTGTGGTTGCCAATAGCATGGTGTTGCAATGTTTCAACAGCTCAGTATACCTGGCTGGTATACTCTTCTAAAGACAATTTAGCTCTGTATAAACTTTCTTAAAGCAGCAGGTGAGAACATTTGGGAACAGTTGGGAAAGTGGATTAATTAAATAGAATTTAAAAGGGTACAACTTCAGCTTCCTCCCCCCTTGATCTCTGCTTCAGTGCTGCCTCCAAAGGCCCTCCCCACAGATTAGGCTGTCAAGCACATGCAGCCTAACCACAGCTACCGCGGAGGCCAGGATTTGTACCATTTTATAAACAAAACAATTAAACAAAAAACCACTTGAACATTAATCAATAAGGGAATCGCATGTCGCATGCAAACTGACCCAAATTTAATGGATATATATATATCTATATATATATATATTTTGCAAATGTATTAGTCGAATGACAAAATCAGTAAAATGACTATTTTCTCTATATTTTCTATAGCTTCTCACACGTGAAAATGTGCTGCCTTTGAAGTAGTAGTTGGACTGTTGAGACTTTGGGCTCTCGGAAATTGCAAAATGTAAATCCAACTCTTCAGAAATTATGTAGAGGATTAATCAGTTAATTGAGAAAATGATCACCAAATGAATCAGTTCGTTGCTGTTCTCTTTCACTGTGAGGAAAGTGAGGAAAGTAATAATAAGCAATAATACAAAAACAAAAATGAAAAAGTCATGAAACAAATACCACTATTGGGAAGATATTGAGCTTTTGTTTTGATTCATCATTGGACATTAAAAAACTATTTCCATCCTTATACATTCATTTTTAGCATGAATAATCAAATTTAAAAGATATTGAACCCAAATATCTCATCATTTAAAAACCCAACCATGGTGAAGCGTGATCATAAAAGCATTTCCCAAGGATGGGCTGTGCATACCCACTCTCCACAACATACAGACTTCTGGGTCCACAAGGTGCACACAGCACACAATGGCTGGCCTTTGTTCCCTTCAACCACTCTGAGCTACCGAAACACTCTGGGGGAGGCAAGCCAAGACTCCTTCTTTGTGTGTTTGTGTTTGTGTGTATGTGGGTGTGTGTCTGCGTTTGTGTCTGTGTGTGAACCTTTGGCCTTCCTAAGGGAAGCTGCTGCAGTAGGGAAGAAGGGGGGCTAATGTTATCATAAACACTGCTGGGCCTCCACAGCCTAGTATTATCCCAGTTTCACTACCATATTCATCTCTTTTTAACAACAACACAGCTTCACTAATATCCTGCCCACTACAGCTCACTCTGGATAAGGTGCAATACGCCCTTACTTGTGCAAACGCATCATTTCAACTCAAACATGGACCCTAATTATTGACTGTATGACAAGTTTAAAATTCTGGACATCTGGTGCGGACATTAGGCTGACTGGTTTGTTCAACGTCTAGTTGGCTGACATTGATTGTTCCACAGTTGCACTCGAAATAATTCAACCCCCATCGCAAATAAGGTTTTTATAAGGTAATATTTTTTTTTAATTTACAAATTTTCAGCTGTGTTCAGAACAACTCAAACAAGAACAATTGAAATAGCTCAACACAACTAATATTACAGGTGGTTTCTCCAAATTCAACACAGAATGCCACTTTTAATGACGACTGAAGTCTCAATTACTCAACCCCGAGTAGAATCCCTCATAAGAGAACTCATTTGCTTGTTCTCTCAAGCACACCTAATGCAACTAATCAAGCAGCAGGAATGCTTGAGATAGAACACATCAAATACCTGACTGGCTAGGGGTTTGTAAGATAAGATAAGATAAAATAAGACATTCCTTTATGCATGTTAGAAATATGAGTAAGTCAAAAGAATTGTCCAAACAAGGAAAAGGATGTAAAAAAAAAATAGCAAAGGCATGGATGTTGCATAGTTCGCAAGCGCAAAGTTAAAAGAACACTGGCTACACTATCTGGATGTGGCAGAAAGAGGAAGCTATCAACGGCTGCCACCATTTCTGAGGAGGCAGGAGGCCAAAAACCCTCAAGAGACAGTAAAAGACCTGCAGTAAGACTTGGTGGCAGCAGTGACTGAGGTTTCAGTTTCTACAGTTAAGGAGCATGCTAAACTCTGAAGGCCTCTATGCCTGAACTCCAAGACGTTCACCACTACTGAACCACAAGCACAAGAACAGTTGGCTCCAATATGCTTGAAACCATGTAAATAAGCCAGAGAAGTTTTGGTATTCTGTTCTGTGGAGCGATGAAACAAAACTGGCACTTTTCGGGTCGTAGGATCAGCGGTATGCCTGGAAGAGGAAGAATGAGGCAGACGCTGAAAAGAACACCCTGCTTGAAGCGTAGCATAGCGGTGGCTCAGAGATGCTCTGGAGCTGCTTTGCTTTTTCTGGCACTCGAGACCTGCAGCGTTTGGAGGGCAAGGTGGATTCAATCAAGTATCAGGAAATCCTTGGAGAAAACGTCATGCTGTCTGTGAGGAAGCTGAAGCTTGGGCGTCATTGGACCTTCCAACAGGACAATGATCCCAAACACACCTCAAAGTTCACCAAGGCCAGGCTTCAGAAAAAGTCCTGGGAGATACTAGACTGGCCGTCACAGTCACCTGACTTGAATCAGGTATAGAAAAAGAAAATGTCTGGTGGGATTTGAAGAAAGCAGTTGCAGTACGCAAACCCAAGAATACTAGAGAGCTGGAGGTTATTGCCATTGAGGAATGGGCTCAGATTCCTCAGGAACACTATAAGAACCTGGTGTCTGGCCATGCATCACGTTTGCAGCAGTACATAACTGCAAAAGGGTGCTCTACTGAGTACTAAAGAAGGGGTTGAACAATTTTGTCATTAAAAATGGCATATTGTGTTGAATTTGGAGAAACCACCTGTAATATTAGCTGTGTTGAGCTATTTAAATTGTTCTTGTTTTAGGTGTTCAGTGAGCACAGCTGAAAGTTTGTACATTTTGCCAATACACCTACTTTGCAATGGGGGTTGAATACTTTTGAGTGCAATTATAGCTCCTCTCAGTTTAATTGAATGGGATTTATTCAATTAAATGTGCCAAATAGGTACAATTGTGTAAGAGATTCATAATATGGATAATTCCTACAATAGTAATGATAATTGTGCAAAGAACTCCCAGCCAAACCAGCAGCTATGCACAGCTTTCAGCATAGTCTGTGTGACTACTGGGCAAAGTGAAACATTTCAATTAGCAGCTAGAGAGCATTTTGGACACCAAAACACTAATTACTTAAATGGGAAGCTCCCATCGATTTTTGTGGGTGTGCATGTTTGCTAACAGGAAAAAATGATGGTATATTAGAATCAAAGACGTGGGTGGTATAAGTAAAATCCTCTTCTGTGGTATGCTGTGTGTACTTCAATGTTATAGTACTGATATGGTTATTGAGTTCACTTTCAGGAAAATCAGTTCAGCAAAGCACATAAATGTCTGTTTTTGGCACATCTATCAAATTAAATAATTAATAAATCATTAGACATTAACAGGCTCTTGGCTTCTCCCTGACTAACACTCTGAATCAATACCGTTTCATTGTTAAATATCAAACTGAATCGAGTTTTCCAAGTTTGTCATGTAAATATAAATATGACACTTGTTCAAAAAGTTTATTCATGCCTGAAAGGATCTTACAATGCCCTTGTAATGCATCCAGCTCAGGCGTCTCCCCTCTCTCATTAACATGAGGATTAGTTCACATCTACAAGACCATACCTGACAACCATCATGACAGTTTGGTGAATCAGCATCGACTCCTCCACCCACAGAAACAGAAGGTGCAAGGGCAGGACTCTCAGCCAGGTTTGTGTTGTATGTCAGTGAAACAGAGAGCACCTCATTACTCAAATACCAGACATTACCAAAAAGATAGCCTAGGTTCTGCAAAAACATGCACTCAAGACGAAATGTCTCTAATTACACCTATTATAGCGCATGACCCTAGCATTAAAGCTGAGTGAATAATAAATGAGTCACCATGAGCCAGTGTGAGTAACAGCAGCTGCCTTGTTCAATGTGGAGGTGAAGCCAAGGCCAGCTGAAATGATGAACACATCACCCACAGGTTTCTGAAAAGCCAAAGTCAAGCTCAGTGGGCAGTTCCTGCCATTGCCCTCTTGGCAGTGCTGGACTCCGCCTAATTCCCACCCTATCCAAATTGGGCAAAGCGGTGGAGCTGAGACAGGCCGAAAGAAGCGTGGATGCTGAAACACTCCCACCTAGCTTGAAGCTACCTAAGATAGCTAAGGCTAAGAAGCTAAGCTACATGCTACTAATATTTGTCTTGTTGCAGCTTGTGCAGTTTGAGATGACAGTAGTCCATGTAAGCAGTAGATGTGAAATGAGAGTTTTCTTTGTTTGTAATCTGGGAGGTGTTCTGTGACAACGCAATTTCGTGAACAGTACTAAGAAAATAAATATTGACTAATAAACAGAAATCAAAGCATGGAAAAATCCTCAATAAAACATTTGAACGGCATGAGAACAATGTACGCATTACATGAGTGACTGCACAGCGGGAGCTTGCCCTTGCGAGCCTTCCCACCCCGTCGGTCAGGGACAGACTTCACAGCATCTGCTGACAGTGGAGTAGCCAACACAAGCCATCAGAACACTGGTCACTGAGGTTTGGTTAACTGCGGTGAAAAAGACTAACCTGGCTAACCAAGGCTAAGTAATAGTACAGTTTGAGCTAACAGCGCAGCAACAGGCTCGCCCCTCACACCCAGGACACAGTGCCTACCTGAGCCGTGCAGGTGCATCATGGAGCCTGTGGCTTTGTATTTCAGCACCCATGTTAACAGGTTAGAGCAGCCACACAGCTTGCCCCATTACTCATGCAGAGATTCAGCATCTGTTTTTTCCACAACACGCAACACAGTTCACAGCAAAAATAGATGGTGAGAATGATCAGCAACCATATGGCCCAGGTATTAGCTAACATCAAGATCAGGTCTATATAATCTAAACCTATCAAGTCAAAGGTGATCTAGACTTATCAGCTTAAAGTGAGCACCAGTGAAGAACCAGAGGAAGTGTATCAGAAAACGAACAAGCAGGGGAGATGAGCAGCAGCATCCTCCTGCCTGTCCCACAGCTCCACTCCTGCTGCCTGGATGCACACACAGCACATGTGTTGTCATCAACTGAGAAATTAGCTAAAGAGACCCGAACCATTTTTGTACCAGGCTGTAAACACGTCTTCTGTAAAGTTTTAACATCGGGGTCAATGGGGATTGGCTCGCTTTTGGAGACACCCGCCGAACAATGTCAACAAATGTTCTGAGAGGTAAAATAACTTTCTGTCAATGGAGTCTGGTAGCTTGGGATAGAGCGATAGAACAGTTGTTTGTGGTTAAACCAAAAGGATCTTCCAGGTCTACCTCTGAAGGCATCCTTTCCGTAATGTTGTCAGACACTCAGAATAACAATCTGAGCCTGTCAGAGGCTAAAACAGGCACTTTTAGAGAAGGAACTTTGACGGGCACAGCCGCCCCAAAGGATTATACTGCAGCCAGTGTTACAGCAGCTGGCTAAAGCCATCTACTGGACCAACTCCAACACATTTGGTACCTACTAGTCACTTACACACAAAACATGTACAATGTAAAGTTTAAAAACCTCCTCTCCTTTACTGATGGTTATGTTACATACGTAACTTAGTCACACGAGCGAGGACCGAGGAATAACAAATATACCTTCAAGACTAACTGTACCCCTTAAAGACTTCCTCAAGGATTCCTGGAACCTTCAATCTATGCAGAGCCTCCTTCATGGTATTATATCATCATACCCCAACCCCTGCAAGGTACATGCCCCAGCCTTTAAACTCCAAACCACCAGTTTCTAAAGGTTTTCTGTTTAGTGCCCTGAGAACCTACATGACATCACTTTGACATCACCAGCGTTGCTTTGCCAGACTCGGCCAAGTTCAACTGCACACTCATATGCATAATCAGTGGAGTGCCCCTTTAAACCTGATTTTTAGAAGCCCGGCCGTATCTTTCACTTCACTTGCTGAGCTGGCTTATTTATCAATCCAAGAATCTGCACTTGGAAGGCATCCTAATCAAGTGGCATTACAGTAGGTATGGGATCTATTCATCACTTCCATAGTCATTAGGGTTGGGTTGCCCCAGTGACAGGTGCCTGTGTGTGCCTGTGTGTGTTCAAGGCCTCCTCATCCCACGGGGGCCAAGACCTGGGTTTTTATGAGCAGATGGTCGTAATAACCAAAGCACAGAAAACAGGAACAGGGAATTCCGGAGTGTCGCTTTAAGTCACTGCATAGCCAGATTGATTTCAGCAACCTGGATGGGGTAATCCTCTTTTCAACATGGCACTTCCCTTTAATCCACAGTGACACACACACACACACACACACACACACACACACACACCGACCTCACTGTGAAGTGTTACTCTTTTCAGTTGCTGTTCTGACCCCGGTTTCCATGTCATGTGCCTGGAAACACATCCAGAGAGTCCAGGAGGCTGAGGAAGCCTAAGGGTGCCATGTTGTTGTTATACTATCAAGCAGAAAAACCTACCAAGGGGCCACAACAGACTCAAAGGGGGACTACTTAACATAATGTAACGGCAGGTTTTCAGACACTTATAAAATATAATATGTTAAGCAAGAGGAGCACTCAAATCTGACTGATCTTTTCTTTTAAGTCCACCTTAAGAGTGCAAACCAAGCTTATCTTTAAAAGCTAGAATTGAATGTGGCTTTGCTTAAAAAGAGAGTAAGCTAAGTTAGGAAACACCCAATAAAAGCAGCACGTGTAGCCAACAAAGCAGGGGGTTTATTCACTAATGACGACACTGAGCCGAGGCTGCAGTTAGTGTTAGGACATAAACGTTAAGGGCCAGTTCTTCCATGAAATCACAGCAGCTCGGTGGAGTATACATGCGCAGCAAAGGTAAGTGGTGAAGGTTTGAAAGTCTCACTTCACAAGTCCACAGCTGTGACAGTCAGCAAGGAGCAAAAGCAGCGGAGTTATTTGAAAAAAAAAAGTGTGAAACGTGTCGGGGTGGAGGAAAGACGTGCCTTCCCCTTCCGAAGAAAGAAGCAGGTGGCGATAAAACAAAAGGCGGTTGTCGTGATAACAGCTAGCTAGCTCGTGCTGCTTTTGTAAGTTAAGGGAAAGAGTAAAAAGCAAAACCGACCTGCGTGTGTAATGTCAGACAGGTCATAGTTCCTGGCGCTGCGGGGAAACTCCTTCAGTTTTCGGTTGGACAAGTTGAGAGCCCCGCTCGCTGCAGCCTCCTCTAGCGCTTTCTCCACGCTCCGGCTGGCCGCTACTGTGGCCGGCAGCTGGGCTCCATCCCCAGCAGCCATCAAACGCACCGCTCTGCCTCCTGTTTTACTTTGTTTAAAGCGCCCGCTCCACTTTCACAGCCCGTAGCTTCTCGGAAACTCCAAAGTGAGCGCCCTTCTCGAAAACTTCCTCAAAAGTACGACATGAAATCCGAGGTAAATCAACGGGAGACGTAAGTTGAGGCTGCTCGTCTCACACAACGGGAGCCGTCGTTTCCACTATTAAAAGAGCGCAGTGCGAGCTGTCAATCTTTCAGGAAGTTGCGTCAAGGTGGCACATTTCGCAACAACGTTACGGGAAGAGTATGTTTTTCCTTCAAAATAAAAGACTTCTAAAGCAATTAAAACAAAATATCATCTCTATTTTGTTCACATTGTTCCACAACATTTGCGACTGCAGTTCTGTTACTGTACATGGTTCACTTTCAGACACAGCAGATGAACGAATAGTGCACTATGTCATTAAAGAAAGTACTCTGGTTTTAATCCAATGTAAAATCACACAGCACATTCGCTGGACAAAACTCAGACGTTCTCACATTTATACTGATAAATGTTTGCGGCAGGTGTTGACAAGCTCCTGCCTCATTGATTCATACATTTAGGCCGTGCCCATCTCTTCAACACTATTGGATGCAGTGGTTGTAGCAAACACTGCGGACTTCTTGGCCCTGTTGGCTACTGATATGATCAGCCTCTGACAACTGATAGGACTGTTATTTAGTTGGGAAACATCCTTTCCTCCATCCCAACAGGCTTGGATGAGAGATGGTCTTCATTTAGTGAATTAGCAAAGATTAAATGCAGCTGTGGCTCAGAGGCAGAATGGGTCATCCCTCAGCCAGCGTGTTGAAGTGTGGCAAGCATAGCTTCAGTGTGTGAATGTACGGGCAGCACCGTGGTGCGGTGGTCAGCACTGTTGCCAACTGTTGCTTGTTTGCATGTTCTCCCCATGCTTGGGTGGGTTTTCTTGCCCAAAATCAGCTGGGACTGGCTCCGGCCCCCCAGTGACCCTGACGGATAAGCGGTATAGATGATAGATGGATGGATGTGATGTAAAAGCGCTTTGAGTAGTCAAAATGTCTAAAAAGGGACTATACAAATACAAACCATTCACAGTCAAGTTTTTCAAAATGCAGCCAGCAACAATCTTTGACCATGAAGAGACACTGCAGTCCCAGAGTGTACTTCAGTACAATTGGCACTGTTTTTCACTCATATCATTCCATTCATTTCATATTCCTGTCCATACTTGTACATTTATGTCCATAGTGTCAATATTTATTTATCATTACAACATATATTTATTTACTATTGCTTATTTTCTACTGTTGTTTTCTATATTCTTTCTTTTTTTTTCTATTACTTGTTGCTGCTGTAACATGCTGTAACATTTCCCCTATGGGGGATCAATAAAGAAAAGTCTAAGTTTAAGTAAATATGACTTGTTGGTTATTTTAATCATTTATTACTTTTAAGCTTGATTCTCTGATTATCCAGTAGTAATCTGCAGCACTAACAGTAATTATTTTACAATTAACACGACAAAATTAATGCTGATTTCAATTAGTTTAGAACCAGAATGTTTCCTCTAGGTTTCATGATTTCATCCCACTTAACATTGACATTGGCAATTTATGTGTTTATAGTGTCTATCATTTCCTAATACATTCCTTAAAACTATGTAATCTGCCACTAATTGCGTGAATTAGCAAGAATTAGCGAGCAGTTTAGTTTGAAATTAAATAGTTTAATTAGAATATTATTTTGATAATTACAACCGGAAGCAGACGTTCTTCTCTCCACCTGGCTTTCAGCGGGGGCTTGTGGAGGGTGCAGCCAGCGCGAGGGAGGAAGCTTGGCGGAATGGGCGTGGTATTTCTGAGTAATGAACATGGGGGCGGGGCCTCTGCTCCATATTGAATGCAGTGTGTGTTTCAGGAGAAACAATAGCACGTTGATGCTCATGCCCACCAATCAGAGCAAGACGATTACAGACTCCAAGTACAGCTATAATTAAGTCATTAACCAATCATATAGCAGTAGGAAGGTGATCCAGTTAATGTCTCATTCATCAGGAATGAAAGCTCAGGTAATGTTCATTGAATTTGTCCAATTGTTGTTGATCTACAACAAAATAGACACCAAATGAACTGTGGGTAATATGGGGGAGGACTACACTACAGTATACCCAGTGTGTTCCACATAAGTGTAAATGCAGTGTCAGCAGGACCATGGTCCCCTTCTGCCTTTGTGGTTTATAGCCCTTATTCCTATTCTTTTATTCTTTTAGGAACAGATGACTCCCCTCCTACACACACACACACACACACACACACACACACACACATGCACACCTTTTTGCATCCATTAGCACTGTCCCCTCCTCTATCCATCCTTCCCTTTAGCCTCCTCCCTCCCTCTCCAGCGTCCCATTGGGCCATCTGTCAAAGTCTTGTCAGACTAGTTGCCCAGCTGCGACCAGTGGGGGCAGGGGGGGGATGGGGGCATAACTTTCACTACATGCTCTCCATTAAGAGCTATTGGTTAACTCATTGTGTCCACTGTATTACTACTGTATTATACTAACACCTCCCCCACCCATGCAGATGCTCTGATATTACTTAATCTGCTGCTCAGAGTTTCCCTTTGTTTTTTTCCCATCTTATGAACATATGAAGAATACAATAGGGCCACTAAATCAAATTCTGCTCGGGTTGACCACACTCATGCTTATCAGCACGCACAGCTCTGCAGGTCATGGTAACCGATGATGTATATTAATTAAATGGTAATTACATACAGCAGAAATCTAGAGGAGCAGGCGACAGCTGATCGTCCATGATCACACCCTCCCTGTCTGAGTGGACCCCACCACAGTGCTGCCAAGGGTGTTGTGACTAATGAAGGAACTGTCGGGACTTTTTTTGTCATTGTGAACAAGACGTTTTCAAACTTCTCTTGCAGGAGTAGGTTTTTATTTGGACTGAACTGCTTGGTTGATGTAGATTAGATATACTTTATTGATCCACCACAGGGGGAAATTTGCAAGATGCCTATATATCTCAGTGTTTAAAGGGCAAAGCTTAAGAGGCCCTTTTGTGTAGTATTTGCATTAGATCGTGGCATGTTTTCAATTATTCTGATGGCAGGTTTGAGGAAATTTGGTGAGAATGTGTGCAGTCTATGTTGCTGATGGTACGCCACTCTTGTTTCAGTGGCACGTGTTTATTCTTTTAAACCTGGGTCTCACCCCTTTATGGGTCCAACATCTGATCTGAAGCAGATGTGCAAAACCCCAGTGATCACAAACGATTGCTGAGCACTGAAGGGAGTGCGGTGTCGAGTGTTCAGATGAGCCTCAAGAGGGCGTTCATGTACCAGAAATATATTTGATCAAACATTTCTTCTAAATGTGACAGTTCAGTCTTGTGGTAGCACATCTATTAGCTGACTTCCCTGAGAGAGATGAGACAGTTAATAGCAACCTCAAGCCTGTGTGTTAAGTTCAGAGCTGTCAGGACAGGTCAGCCCAGCTTAGCATAAAAACAGGAGACGGGGGGAAACAACCAGCCTGATTCTGTCCAAAATAAAATTCCTACAAAAACCTGTGAAACACACTGATGAACACATTATATCTTCTTAGACATGCAAAAAGCTGGTCAGCAATTATAGGAAGCGCTTGATTGCTGTAACAGCCAATAAAGGCTTTTCTATTGATTATTGAGAAGGGTATGAATCATTTTGGACATGCCACGTTTTGTTCAAATGTAAATAAAAGCTGAGAAATAATTTTTTTCCACAATGATGCCTCTTGTACATCGTCTTATTATCTTCTGGGAGACGCCTGTGTCATTTCCAATCAAGAAAAAACTTGTTGAATAGAAGTAACTTTAAGTCAAAATTTGCCAGGGGTATGAAGAATTTCGGGCTTAACTGTATATATATATATATATATATATATATATATATATATATATATGTGTGTGTGTGTGTGTGTGTGTGTGTGCACTGTTGCCCATAAAGTTGGAATAATTGTTCAATACCCCCAATTTAGTTAAAGCCTGAATCCACAGTTTGCAAAGGTTCATTGTGGTTTAAGTTTCACTGTGATCTGTTTGGAAGAGTTTGATCAATAAAGTTGAGAAGATATAAACTTTATTTATCAAGAATAAATCACATTGTCACAATCATTTCATGAGAAGAGGTCAAAAACATTTTATTCCAACTTTATGGGCAACAGTGTATATATATACATATACATATATATACATACATGTATATATACTGTAGTGATCCCTTTTGCCAATCGATCAAGGGCACCTGGTTGCTGATGGTGAGGATGTAAATGACATGTCCACTCCACTGCTTTGATCCACAATATGGTGCTGGTTATGGTTTACATTCTTCAGTTCCAGTTTCCAATACGAGTCTGGCTTTTACACACTTATCAATATTCTCTGCTTACCAATGCAGACTGCAGATCACCAGTTCAGAATTAAACAAACAAAACCTAAAACGCCACGACACGGTCTAAAACTGTTTGCCTGTCTTCATCAGCCACACCTGGGTGCATCACCTGGGTGCATCACCTGGGTGCATCACCTGGGTGCATCACCTGGGTGCATCACCTGGGTGCATCACCTGGGTGCATCACCTGGCTGATTATATGCCCTCTCACAATTCACAGCAGGGATGCCCCCAGTGGTGGGAAGCTCACAGCAAAAATAAACAAAGGAATCTAATGCAATACAAATGAAACACATGCACAGAAATGGCTCTTACATATACATATATATACATATAAATGTGCCACTCAGTAATAACACAGGTTTGACATTATGATGTTCTGTTGCTTCTTTGTTTGTTTCTCTCGCTCCTTTCCTTGATCAACGTTACTTGTGTCTAAAAACGCAGCCTTACTTTACTCCCATACCCAGCACAAACCTGTGTACCTACAGTCAGATGCTTTATATTTGTATATACTGCATAGCTTCTTTATTCTATTTCTATTCTATTCTACATATACAGGCACCTGTTGTTTAACTTATCTTTGCACTGTTGTTCTTTGCTGCTGCAAATTTTCAAATTTCCCCAATGTGGGACGAATAAAGGTTTATCTTATCTTATCTTCTAAAAATCAATTAAAAAGCAAAAGATGGACTTGTATAAATCATTTTAAATTATTTAACAAAGTTAGCAAAAAGAGCATTGTGTACTTACGATAGACACGCGTCTGCCCCTCTGAAGCACTGCTGCAGTTTCACACAGTATATGTTGTTGCTGAGTGTCTGAGAGAGAAACGCCCCCAGATCTTTATTCACTTACAGGAGGCAGGACAGGAGGATTCTTAGAAATGACACTACTCTTGCCTGGTGCTGTAGAAGCAGAGAAAACAGGTTGATACTGATGGAGAAAAGTTGTGTTGATCGAAGTTCTTCTGATCTGATAGTTAACTTCTTAATGACTGATACAAAATATGGCAACAACAACAGATTATTATGCTTGTGCCATGCACTACCATGTCAGATCAGTTTATCCAGTCTTCACCTCAAGTCTATCTACGTATCTACTACCTACATATATCAAATTGATTTAAAAAAAAAAAAGATGTTAGAGGATAGAATAAGAAAAAACTAATATTTCTCTGGTGAAGAGTAGTTTCAATTAAAGGTTCTCACATTTCCTGTAGATCATCCAGAGCAGCTGGCGCCCTGCGGGACCCCAAAGCAGAGGCTGAGGGAGTGGTGGAAGAGGACCATTTGGTGCTGGAGCTAGTCAGCTGGATCCTTGCAGACTAATGTTTATTCAGGACATTTTTCCAACAAAACCAAACTACTTTTCTGCTCCAAATTTGCTCCAAACACACCCCCCCTTCTGACGTTTTTGTGTGGGTCCATGTAGGTGAGTTTAATATGTGTAGTGTGAGTGACAGTGTGAAGAGTCTCCTTTGATTTGCCATTTCAGCTGTGGACTGGAGAGAGGATAATAGAGGAAAGAGAAGAGAACAATAGGAGTTTGAAATAAGACACTGTGTTCAGTCTGTGAATTTCAGGCTCCACTGGGATTTTCTGCATGTGTTGTACAGAAAAGTGGCTAATTTTAACCTGCACTTATTTAGTCCTGCCTTTTTTCTTTGTTGTTTTTTCTTTCTGAAATTATTATTTTTTTTGTTTTCAATTATTTCAACTTTAACAGAAGTTAATGTGTTGATCGGAGTGCCATGGCCGAGCCTCGCTCCGGGTGAACCACCTTCTCGATCATGGTGTCTCTCCTGCCAGGTAAGTGTGAGGTGCAAGTGTCAGAGATTTGGAGGCCATTGCCAGACACGGGAACCCTGACTGATAAACTGTAAATGGATAAATGATATAGAAAATGGATGGATGTGCGAGAAGGGTAGGATAGTTGAACAGTTTGGCAAGGAGTGATTGGAAATCTAAGAAGAAGCACAGCACACGTGTACGTCTACACACTCACCTTGTCTGCAACATGAGGGGCTGCAACCTTACAGTTCTGTTGTTTCTATGGTTTCTTATTTACAAGAACACTCACGTGCACTTTGTCTGAGAGACTGATATTGTTTCGTAGTGTTTCATCCATTTGAAGGTTCAGCTGTTGGATGTTGGATGTTTCAGATGGTATCAGACGCTCCCTGTTATCTGCAGGTTTATCTCTTTGATATCAAACAGAACGTGTTTCCCGGAGAATCCCCCTGTAATTGTGGTGGGTGGGGGATTTTTTGTCTATTGAAAATAGTTGAAAGAATACATCACCCTATTTCTACCCCAGACTGTGAGACTCGGCCCCCACCATTCCTCCACCCGCACACTGAGCACCGGTTCACCACAGGGCTGCGTGCTGAGCCCCCTCTTGTACTGTCTCTACACCTACGACTGCAGTTCGGCCCACAGAAACAACATCAAATTCGCTGACGACACCACAGTGGTCACACTGATCTCAAGGGACGACGAGACGGCCTACAGAGAGGAGGTCCAGAAATGAACATCCTGGTGCACAGACAACGACCTGGCACTGCATACCACAAAGACAAAGGAGATGATTGTGGACTTCAGGAGGAACAGAACTGTCCACCTGCTACAGAAGCTGTACTGAGGCAGACGGAGCGAGGCTTCAGAGGACAGTCAAAGCAGCACAGAGGATCGTTGGCTGCTCCCTCCCCTCCCTGATGGACATATACACCGCCCGGTGCCTCAGCAGAGCCCGAAACATCATCAAGGACAGCTCACATCCTGGCTCCCAGCTGTTTGACCTGTTGCCCTCCGGCAGGAGCTACAGGTGCATCAGAGCAAGGACATACAGACTGAAAAACAGCCATCACCACCCTGAACCCTCACATGCAACAATAATTTACAATGTGCAGTATACCTACAGTGCAACACTCTATACACACGTGCAATACTCTTGTTTACATTATCTGTTATTTAACTCTTAACTGATCTTGTATATTTGTATTATATCTTGTACTTTTATTTTGTATTTTTACTATGTATATTTTTTTAGGACTGGTACACTGGTATAATGACAAGAAAGGGCATTCTGTTCTATTCTATTCTAATATTTCTTGTTTCACAACTTCAGTTCGGGCTAATTCTCCACCTTATTTTAGTGTTTACTGAAAAACGACTTTAATCTGCTCACCATGCTTTTGTCTTCAGTTCAGTTGGACCATCAAGTAGTAGTTTGGCGTTCACATTGTTTTATCAGATTTATATGTCTCAACACGTCTGCCTGCTTCCTGCGTGTGCTCAAACCCAACTTGAATGCCAAGGGGCTCATCCTCTTTCCTCACACATAGTTTGTGTTCCCTGCATGCATTGAGTCTTTTATTGTCAGCTGGAGCAAATACGTTTTTAGTCCTGTAGGGTTCAGGCAGCACTCATCGGGCTGATCGTTGATGCTCTCAGCTGGCCCGACAGTGTGTGGATTCCAAACTTGTGCAGCTCATCCTATGAAGACATTTTACAGACTATAATATACTATGATGCATCAGCCGAAATGTTGTGTTCATTAATGGGTGACAGCATTCAGATACCCAATGCATTTAAATGATGTGTTGTCGCAATTCACATATTTCCTTTTCTCTCTCTCAGACACACAAGAGTCACAGCTCCACTGTGTGAGCTGAACCAACCAGTCACCAATGTCTTTATACACACAAGCCACCAAAACAGAGTCTTTAACAAGTAAGGCTTTATTGACTACTCCTATGCACTCTTATAAACCAAGTATGTTAGCAGCTGCATAAACCCAACATGCATAAATGATTAAGGATAAACATAAATGAATAAATGAATGATAAAATCAAAATGGCAGATAACTGATTGATTGATGTCTGAAAGAAACCGTGAGAGAAATACACAAAATTACACAAGTGGCCAACTAGCTATCGTTGTATTAAAAAGGCAGTTTCCACTCAAACATTAACCTGACACATGACCTCTCGTTTGTTAGGTACGGCGCCACGTGTTTGAGGTCGACACGCTACAGGCACGTCAGTTAGGTAGGTTACAAACAGTCCGGCCTGGCATTACAGTTTCAGATACTTCCAAGAAAATACTGGCCCGGTGCTGTAAACTCTGCCTGAAGGCCACACGCATGTACTCAACTGAAGTGTCAACGGGAACTATAATCTGTGCCAGAGTGGTGGATTCTTTGTTACAGTGTGGCACATTGCACTGGATCTGCAGGTTGTAACACTGCTGATTATTCCTGTTGATCGATCCCTGTAGGTCAACGTGAAGGTTATCTGACGTGATCAAGTTGGATCTGGCCTGGTCGGCTAAGCCCTGGTTGTTCCACTGGTTTATTAAATGTAACGCTTCGTTGCGTAACTTTTTGTCAGGTTCTAATATCTGTTGCTGAGCATCCTCTGCTGTGAAAGTGGACACTCTTCTCTGGTTGTTGTCCTCCTTAGTACAGATCACCTGTCTCCGGTGTGGCTCAGAGTACCTACATTCTCCAGGATGGATAACCCCACAGTAACTATAGCTATTGCTGGCTGTTGTGTAGCACCAGTTGTAACTGTAGCCATGGGCTTCGCACTTGTGATCTGGGCGACAGTCCACACCTCCGTAGGTGACGTCTGGTAGAGGTGAGCAGTAGTCCCAGCCATTTTTAGTGTGACACCAGAAGTATCCGCTGATAAACTGACATTCATCAATGCATTCTTTGAGCCCGTAAGTGTGATGAATCATTGCCTTTGGCTCCACTCGTCCACAGTAGTCCCAGCCTCCTCCCTCCAAGTCACACCAGAAATAATCTTTTCCTCTTTTGTCACAGGGATGATCACTGTGACAGACTTGGCTTTTAGAAGCAACATTCTTTCTTGTTGAGCAGTAATCCCACCCCTTCTTGGTGTGGCACCAGTTGTACTGATAACCTCGCTTTTCACAGCCATCATAACACGCCACGTCATACCTGGAGGAGTAATGTATTGAGTCCTCTACCACATCTCCACAGTATCCCCAAGCTGACTCTGTTTGGCACCGGTAGTAGTCATAGCCACGCTTCTCACAGCAGTCAATGCACTCGTTCCCGTGGTAGTCCACGTCCTTCTTAGGCGAGCAGTATTGCAGTGCTTCTGTGCCATCTGTCTTGAGTGCTTTGCACTGGTACTCGGTGCCATAAAGCTGACAGTCGTCAGAGCATTTGTTCCCAAGGTGGCTGAAGTGCATTTTTCCAGAGATGGGCCATGGTGAGAAGAACAGGATCCAAGTGAGTGACAGTGTGAAGAGTCTCCTTTGATTTGCCATTTCAGCTGTGGACTGGAGAGAGGATAGTAGAGGAAAGAGAAGAGAACAATAGGAGTTTGAAATAAGACACTGTGTTCAGTCTGTGAATTTTATGCTCCACTGGGATTTTCTGCTCTCATTTTAACCTGCACTTATTTAGTCCTGCCTTTTTTCTTTATGTTGGAATGTTCAGCCACCATAAGTGATGCATTACAATCGGCACTTTGATGATATGTAATGAAATATCCTGAGAGATTACTTTGCCCTGCTTGAGGACCAAAACACCAGGACCTTTCCTCAGATATCAATGTTCTTTTTTAAACTTCAAGTAGCCTGAAGTGAGGGTTGTATTCAAAAACAAAATACGGTGGGTACACAGTCGAGAGCTTGTGAAAAATGTGCATCTTAAAATAAAGATACAGAGATTCCCTTTTTCTTCTTTTATGTTGAAACTGAATTTCACATCTTAACAGTATCAGACCATTTTTCTGATAAACAATGTTAGTATTTTGTAACAACACATCTATGTCTATATATCTATACATCTATACATATATGCCACTCAGTAATGACAAATTCTGATGTGCTGTTGCTTCTTTGTTTCTCTCCAACTGAACCTGATTGAATACCCAGCACAAACTTGTGTCCATACAGTCAAATGCTTTATAAAAATCAACTAAAAAGCAAAAGATGGACTTGTATAAATCACTTTAAATTTAACAAAAAGAGCATTGTGTACTTACGATAGAAAGGTGTCTGCTCCTCTGAAGCACTGCTGCAGTTTCACACAGTATATATACATATTTTGCTGGGTTTCAGAGAGAAACACCCCCAGATCTTTATTTGTTGATTCATTCAGGAGGCAGGACAGAAGAGCCTCACCCATCACCATGACAAGTAAAAAACACTAAGCAGAAGAACCTCACCACACGTCACTGCTATCTACTTATCTACCATCTGCATACACTATGTGGACAAAAGTATTCGGACGTCTGCCTTTACACAAAACAACCCCCCCCCCACCATAACCCCCCCCACTCCCCCATTCACAGAAACCCATTCCATGAAGCTCTCTACACACTGTTCTTGAGCTAATCTGAAGGCCACATGAAGTTTGTAGTTCTATATATCTATACATCTATACATATATGCCACTCAGTAATGACAAATTCTGATGTGCTGTTGCTTCTTTGTTTCTCTCAAACTGAACCTGATTGAATACCCAGCACAAACTTGTGTCCATACAGTCAAATGCTTTATAAAAATTAGTAGTTTTTTTCATAGCTCATAGCTATGAGTCAATAACTATGCGCCTCAGCATCCACTGACTGCTGACCGCTCCGTGATTTTACGTGGCCTACCACTCTGTGCCTGAGTTGCTGTTGTTCCCAATTGCTTCAATCACTTACAGTTGACTGTGGAATATCCCCCAGGGATGAAATTTCACAAACCGTCTTATTGCAGAGGTGGCATCTTATCACAGTACCACGCTTGAAGTCACTGAGCTCTTCAGAACCCATTTTGCATCACAAATGTTTGCAAATGGAGACTGCATGGCCAGGTGCTCGACTTTATATACCTGTGGCAAGGGGTCTGATTGAAACACCCGAATTCAATAATGAACAGGTTCACATCACCTGATAAACATTTTCTTCCATGTGTAAATGTTGCTGTAAATTTAGCTTTGTCTCATACTTGCAGGTGCACATGATCCAATATTATCAATATTATGCGTAGAACATCTTCAGGCAGCCAGTACCTCAGTGAAGGGGGTCCACACGTTTCTGCTTGTTCTGCTGTCGCTCTTCTTCTACGCACTAATATAAATAGAAAACATAAAATATCAATCAATCAATCTTTATTTCTAGAGCACCAATCCATAACAGCGTTATCTCCAGACTCTTTCCATAAAGAGCAGGTCTAGACCAAACTCTTTAATTAGAGAGAGATCCAACGATTCAGGAATTCAACATGAAGGATTCAAGAATCTCCTCATGAGCAGCATCAGAAAAAACACATCAGACTTTACATTAAAGTTGACCTGAACAAACATCATTCATCTCCAATGCAAAGTTTTTTAAATCTTTGGTGTTAAGCTGCTGTATTTTCTTACTGCTGCAACATTTCCAGACAGTCTGCTCTTAAAGAAGTCAGAATGTGTGTGTGTTAGTGTATATGCACAGCCATCACATCCCAGTTCTTGTAAAGCATTTAGTTTAGTATTACACAAACATGCTCCCCTGACTGCACTTAGGAAAAAATCCTATTTGATCCATTACAGAGCCGTCCTTACGGGACCGTCTCCACCCAAACAACTCAGGATAGTGTGCGCTTTATTCACATGAACACTGAACTGGCCTTGCACTTCTGTGACAAAGACACATGATTTGACACAGGATGTCCTAAAGACCCAGCTTCTTCATCAGTTTCTGCCCATATCCCAGTTATGATGTCAGCTCAGGCACATGCAGCCAGGGGAGGCAGAGCCTAACTTAGAGTATTTCCAGTGAAATTACAGGGAAAGTGAGTCGGAGGCCAGCTGAGCCTCCAAAGATTGTGAAATCCCTCACAAACTGGGGTAAACACATGCTTTTTGCTTTCTCACTGTTTGTAGACACTTTGATTGTGTCATCACTTTCCATATCATAGGTATTGTATTTCACATGTGTGTAGAACATCTTCAGGCAGCCAGTACCTCAGTGAAGGGGGGGGGGGTGAGCCCACACGGTTCTGCTTGTTCTGCTGTCGCTCTTCTTCTACGCACTAATATATAAATAGAAAACCTAAAATATGCAATATAAAACTTCACACTTGACCCTGCCTAGTTTACAACAAAGTTATTAAACAGGTGGAGGTGAAAGGCTTCTTTGTGTCCACGTCCAACTATAAACTTTACTCAAAGCTATTCGGACAAAAAAGGATAAAATTCCAACGTTTTCATGTCAGAACCAGAAACCATGAAGACAGTGCATGTGATAGAATTCTTGTTTTTGACGCTCTTGGGTCAAATATACAATGATTCCACTGCCCAGGATCATCAGCAAGACAAAGGAAACCACAACTGGGACTCCAACTGGGTAGTTCACCTGATAGCACAAGTCAAACAGAGATGACAGATGCTGTGACCGTTTTGCATAGAGAGACAAGAATGTCGGACCCCGCCACTAACAAGGAAAACTAGTACTAGTTTGTGCAAGCAAAGAAAAACACTTGTCTTTTGTGCACTTTGTTAGGAGTCGTAACATATTGTTCAGACGTTTTCTTAAGATGACCTTTCATTCAACAGTTTATCTAATGTAGGCTACAAATAATCCTTCTTCATTGTCCTGCATTGCTCCAACAGCTGGACTACAATCCATTCAGTTCCCCCCCCATTTGCATTAAAACAAGAGAATGCAAAATAAACTTTATTGATGAAGTCTAAGTTTGTGAAATTCTTCATACAAGCAGCAATATTGTACAGTAATCAAAATATAACAGCATCTCTACGTGTCCATAAGCATGCAAATGACCATGATGTATTCACATTGTGAGGTGAGTGAGCTCCAGTTTGTATCCATCAAAGAGACAGGAACTCTCTCTGTGGTGTGAAATAGTGTTGATCAGTGAGAGTGCACATCCATGACAGTGCTCCTTGAGAACAGTATAGCTGGTAAACTGGACCCAGGTTTCTGCAAGGAGAGAAATAAATAAAGCATTAACCAGCTGCACGTGTCCCTGGTGGTGTTCAGTCATAAGGAGTTCTTGTGAAACATTTCATCTTCCTCAGTTTATCCCGTGGGTGTGTTAAGGGTTTGTTTTGAATTAAAAGGCCTGAATCATTATTGGAACATGGTAGGAAAAAATATTAAGCAAAGTAAAGAGAGGAGTTTCTCTTTCTCTGCTTCACTTGCACACTGTTCAGAAGCTGTCAGAAGACTGAGACTGACAGAGAGGAGAGAGGCAGAATTAGTTTTTAGGTTTTTAAATCTTTGGTATTAAGCTGCTGTATTTTCTTACTGCTGCAACATTTCCAGACAGTCTGCTCTTAAAGAAGTCAGAATGTGTGTGTTAGTGTATATACACAGCCATCACATCCCAGTTCTTGTAAAGCATTTAGTTTAGTATTACACAAACATGCTCCCCTGACTGCACTTAGGAAAAAATCCTATTTGATCCATTACAGAGCCGTCCTTACGGGACCGTCTCCACCCAAACAACTCAGGATAGTGTGCGCTTTATTCACATGAACACTGAACTGGCCTTGCACTTCTGTGACAAAGACACATGATTTGACACAGGAGGTCCTAAAGACCCAGCTTCTTCATCAGTTTCTGCCCATATCCCAGTTATGATGTCAGCTCAGGCACATGCAGCCAGGGGAGGCAGAGCCTAACTTAGAGTATTTCCAGTGAAATTACAGGGAAAGTGAGTCAGAGGCCAGCTGAGCCTCCAAAGATTGTGAAATCCCTCACAAACTGGGGTAAACACATGCTTTTTGCTTTCTCACTGTTTGTAGACGCTTTGATTGTGTCATCACTTTCCATATTATAGGTATTGTATTTCACATACACTACTCACTAAAAGTTAGGGATCTTCCACTTTCAGGTGAAATCTATGGAAAATGTAAAAAGTGAATGCTACAGTGATATTATATCATGAAAGTAGGGCATTTAAGTAGAAGCATGCAATGGTGATTTTATTCATCTTAAACAATTTATTGAAAGAAAATCTACCAACAGTGGTAGGTATACCACAACAAAACATGTTCAGTGTCTCAGTAAATTGGGATGTGGCCAAAGGACGTCCACTCCTCTCCTTTCTGTGACTCTTCCAGTCTCTGTATCACTGTTCCAACCTCCTGATGACACTCTGTGACCCTCTAAGCTCAGTGAACACCTCCGTCTGAGGACTTCCTGTTTGAAGCCTCCAGTGTTGAGGTGCTGCTGATCAACTGTTAGGTGTCGTCTTGGTCTCATGATGTCAGAATGTGAACAGCAGGATGAGGAGGACTGTTTAAATACCAATTCTAACTGAAGCAGGAAATGTATTGGTGGATTCATGGATCAAACCTGTTGTGAATGTTGCTGTTAAGCTTCTTGTTAGAGAACAGCAGCTGGTGCAGAAAGTACTGAGACACTGAACAGTTGGACATGTGCATTCAAAGGTTTAGAGAAGGTCACATTAAGTTCACCTGGAAAGGTTAGAATGCATTTTAGGTTCATCCTGAAACTTCACCTGAAAGCTGAACATCCCTAACTTTTAGTGAGTAGTGTGTGTGTGTAGAACATCTTCAGGCAGCCAGTACCTCAGTGAAGGGGGGGGGGCACACGTTTCTGCTTGTTCTGCTGTCGCTCTTCTTCTACGCACTAATATATAAATATAAAACCTAAAATATGCAATATAAAACTTCACACTTGACCCTGCCTAGTTTACAACAAAGTTATTAAACAGGTGGAGGTGAAAGGCTTCTTGCATGTGATAGAATTCTTGTTTTTGACGCTCTTGGGTCAAATATACAATGATTCCAGTGCCCAGGATCATCAGCAAGACAAAGGAAACCACAACTGGGACTCCAACTGGGTAGTTCACCTGATAGCACAAGTCAAACAGAGATGACAGATGCTGTGACCGTTTTGCATAGAGAGACAAGAATGTCGGACCCCGCCACTAACAAGGAAAACTAGTACTAGTTTGTGCAAGCAAAGAAAAACACTTGTCTTTTGTGCACTTTGTTAGGAGTCGTAACATATTGTTCAGACATTTTCTTAGCCAGCTTCTTCATCAGTTTCTGCCCATATCCCAGTTATGATGTCAGCTCAGGCACATGCAGCCAGGGGAGGCAGAGCCTAACTTAGAGTATTTCCAGTGAAATTACAGGGAAAGTGAGTCAGAGGCCAGAGGTATAAATACAAAAACAAATGACACTCATTATTATGCACTTGGTGTACAGAGAAAATATTACTAAGTGTTTAGCCCACTTTGAGGCTCCAACCAGGTCCAAGGTACTTGTGGCTGAAACAGGAAAGAAGAGCATGCGTTAGTCTAAAGAAACTGTGATATGGATTTGTAATGAATTGTTTTTGGACACAGCAGTTTTGTTTGAGCTCGTTTACGTGTGGGTCACAGATCCTGGTCAAAGATCACCCCGGGTTTCTCGAGGGTGGTTTAAACGTCAGATACAGGGTTTCATTTCACGAGCAAATTTATCAGGACCTGTACAAACTGGTGGGAATCCACTCCTCTACAACAGCCAGGCAGTCATGGAGCGCACCAATATTGACATAATTCTAAAAAGATAATAGAAATGGAGGTTAAGATGAGCTCTAATATGTTGCCTATGCTGTGGAGTACTGGAAACAGTCACTTCAATTTTGTCCCTGTTAAGTTGGAGAATGTTCTGGAACACCCAATGTTGAACATCACCCACATCATTATGATAAAATTGCAAATATGCTTCATGTGGAACTTTACATGTGTTTTTTTTTTTTGTATATATAGACATGAAGTAAAACTAACTATGATTTAGGACAGATGCCCTCAGTCCCACCCAGCTTTTTAGTCTATCCAACAACATTTTGTAATCCCCTGTATCAAATGCACTGAGGCAAAGAACTGAGATAAAAACACAGATTTATAAGCTACAGTAAGAAAGGTTACAGGTGGAGGGAGTCAGGTTTGAAGCTCAGTTCCAGAGGCAGGAGAGAGCAGGAGGGAGCAGGAGGGGGGGGACTGTTGGCTGAGGAGTAGTGATGTGTCGGTCGCGAACGATCCGGTTCTTAGAGCCGGTTCTTTGAAGTGAACGACGGGAGCCGATGTGTTTTTTTCGTCTTTTTTCTGTTAAAGCCGCACGTGATTGGTCACGTGATTGGTTTGAGGACGGAGTGCAGACTTTGCAAAATTAAAATTTCATATCAGGCTCCACAAACAACCTGCACAGACATGTGTGTACTGTTCACCCATCAATTCAGTTAGAGGAGAGAAGATAAGCAAGGGAAGCTGCTGTTAATGAAGGTGTCAGTGTGTCTACAGCATCATCCAGGACAACACCACAGCCACCAAGACCTACAGCCCAGAGCTCTATGACCCCAGTAAAACTAAATAATTTAAAATTAATAAAGCAATATAAACAATAACTATTCTATATAATGTGTTTTTTACATTAGTAATTCATTTTACACATACTTTGGTAATACATTTATTGAAGTAACAAAAAATCTGAGGAGCCACTTGGGAGCCAAAAGAGCCGACTCTCTAAAAAGAGCCGAAATTCCCATCACTACTGAGGAGGATGGGCTGAAAAGCAGCATGAGCGAGGGAGGGGTCAGGGGAGAGAGTGAATGAGTGAGTGTGTTGTGAAAGGCCTGGGAATGGATGATATGAGATTTAAAAGTAACCATCCCAACACCAGCTGTGCATGTTGTCCCAGACACACTCACACACACACACACACACACACACACACACACACACACACACACACACACACACACACACACACACACACACACACACACGGATTGTCTTATCAAGTCACACACATGCGCACACACCCTGACTGGAGCCAGTAAAACATTAATACTGCAGTAGAGCAGGGGGAAATGGAGACTGAAACCTGGTTTCATCTCACATACAAACAGGCAGGATTAGATATATACACACAGAGATGTAAAGAAAGTGGACCTTGAGTTAAAACCTTCTGTGGGTGGGGGGACTAGACTGGGGGTACAACTTTGACAGTGTTGAGATACAGTAACGTGTAGGGCATGGGTGGATTTCCATGATGGTCTCACATCCTTAGAAATGCCGGATATTACAATGGTGGGGCCGAACCTGGTTCATGCTCCCAAGCAGCTCATCAGCAGTCAAGACCTGATCTTAAACCTGTTAATACCTTCTGCTGGGGGTGTGATTAAAAGACGGTCCTGAAGCTGTAGGAGGAAAGTGCTTATTTGAAAGGTGGGAAATAGCAAAGATTTTAATGCATCACAACCAGTGGGACACTGAGACATTCTTCTGGTTTATCTGGGCCAGGGGATGGACAGGATGAAAAACGTCTTTACTTTCTATGTCTAATTGCTCCGTGGTCTCCAAATCAAATTCTAATAAAAATAATTCATACAGCACATAGAGATGGTGTGTGAGTTATTTTACTGTAATCTAATAATGATGTGGGGGTGAAATCAAGTGCATACAGATTACTTCTAGCTACAGCTGCTTCTCTCCTCATGCTCAGTCTCACATACCATAAGTAATCAAGTAAAAGCTCGTGTTCAAAATAATGAATTAGAAGCCTTAACAATGTGGCTGTGGTCTGTCTGTCTAAAACACACCGCTCCCAGATACAGGATGGGGAACAAATAGCACTACTTCTGACGTAATGGCTCCCATAGTAAAATCAGCATAATTAGATTTCCATTACCTTTATAATAATATTAAATACCTCCTGGAAACAACAGGAACTACTCCTCCTGAGTTTGGCTTTACATCACGAGGTTCCACTATCCATTAGACTTTTTTATTTGAGCACAAGATGTCAATGACGGGCTACGAAGCTACAGAAACAATATAGCCCTAAGACAAAGCTTTCATTGGCAGCACTCCTGATGGTCTAATGTAGGAATGTAAATGCATGTATGAACTGCTTCTAAGACTTGGCATAATATTTATCACTAGAATTTGCGGTCATGGTACAGTGAAGTGAAGCTGATGGAATAATTAGAGCACAGACTGCATGTGGAACCATGAGCATTGACTGTCCTCATGTGGCCACATTAAGAAACTACATCATGATGGATGGATGGATGGATGGATCTGTAAAAATATTCAAGTTGGCAGAAGATACAAGAGTGGACACACAGGTGTTATAATGAAGTGACAGCACATGGGATGGCCTCTTTTAGGAGAGGGGTGTCTGGCGGAATACGTTTTGAATATAAGAAAATGCCATAGATCAGCAAGAGAAGCACTAAAGTAACATGTACTTTAGATGTACAGTAGTCTGTTGTCAAATGTGTTTGTATAAAGATTTTACACACACAAAAATACTGCATGCATGCCAGCAAACACTAAGTTGGATGGAAAAGTTTTCTACATACAGAACAAATAATAGAGGAAAAAGCTGCATCCTGTATTCCATGCTCTCCCTGGCCCAGCAGCCAGGTGAAGCATCATCTGCTCCAGCTTGTACAAGAGGAATAAGGGGATACTCTCCGTCACCAGGCGGACACCTGGCCCACCAAAGTGGTCCGTAATCAGAGATTATGGGGCCCCCTCCCCAGTGGTAGTAAGAAATGTGAGTTTAGCGTTTTGAACGGCAGTGTTTCCCATGTGAACACAAGAGATTTTAATCATGACGATCGTGCCAAGTGTTGAGAATTGTATGCAGTGTTTTGTAATCTCAGCACAAAGCAGGAACTGTGCTTGTATTTCAGCAGAACCTGTGCAGGTGGTTGACACGGATCAGCTGTGTCAAGTAGCCCACCAGTGTTAGTGAGGCCTGATGATGCAAAAACTAAAGAAACTATTTATTTTCTCTCATATCCCAAATCCATTGCAGAAATAAATTACCTGCATCAGAAACAGTTTGTAGAATTTGTACTTATTTGTTTTGTTACCTTCAAAAATATAGGTGAAGATGGGAGAGATGATTTAAACGTCAGAACTATATTTCCCATCATTACTGAGCGGAAATGAACCACTTTTCCCGCAAAGTGAGTTATTTCGTTGCCAATTGGCTGAATGCTTTGGCAGGAAACGCATAATGGCCGAATATGATTGGCTGGTGCGTTCCCTGCAGTTACCCGGATGAAGACTGGCTATATGTAAGGGACAATCGGAAGCAGGACTTGTAGTTCAAACCAACAGTCAGTGGTCGGCTTTGTACAGCAGTGTTGGAAAGTATTTGGGGATTTTAAAAATGGTACGTATTTCATGTCGTCCTGGCGACATATCAGTTCGACACACTGACTATGATAAAGGTTCATGGGGAATAAACGTTAAAAGGCTGCAGGAGAATGTCAGTCATTAGCCAACTATTGACCGCGAGCGTTAGCTGTTGTTGTGTCTTAGCATACTAGCTAACCTGTCGCTCTTGGCTGGACAGGACGCTAAAAGCAGCGCTTAAACCTCCACCTTTAATCTTATTCCAGTGTAATGTGCCATGTGGTGACTCCAAACTCGGTAACAGTGTTTGCGTTTTTCAGGCTGGTGGAAAGGCAGGCAAAGACTCCGGGAAGACCAAGACGAAAGCTATTTCGCGCTCGCAGAGAGCCGGACTGCAGGTTTGTCCATAGAGATGAATTCATTTCCTCCGCTGTGCTAACACAAGCTAACGGTAACAACCAGGCGCCGGGCAGTGAGCTGGCGGCCGTCCCTCCCTCCCTCCCTCCCCGGCAGGCCACTGAACCCTTTGTCACTCTGCACTAACGCCCTGTCTTATCACTGCAGTTCCCAGTGGGTCGTATCCACAGACACCTCAAGTCCAGAACCACCAGCCACGGCAGAGTGGGAGCCACCGCAGCCGTGTACAGCGCTGCGATTCTGGAATACCTCACGGCCGAGGTAACGGCACCCGCGGTCCTCTACACCTCTTCAACCCCAAAGTCCTGTTGTGTACATTTCTGAACGATCGCTATCTTTTTTTTTTTTTTTTTTTTCGTCCAGGTCCTGGAGTTGGCAGGAAATGCATCAAAGGATCTGAAGGTGAAGCGTATAACCCCACGCCACTTGCAGCTGGCCATTAGAGGAGACGAAGAGCTGGATTCACTTATTAAGGCTACTATTGCTGGTGGAGGTAGGAAAAGTGTTCTGCAACCAACATCTAACCTCCATCACTACAGAGTGTAGTGGAGGATACACTTCCCACTTTGGAATTGTTCACGTTTTCATGATCAATGTATCTTTCAAATAGACAGTGTTGAATCCCAAGTGTCCTTCTACAATAATCAGACTTGTGCTGATTAACAGAGTTAAAGACTGTTCTCTCTTTCAGCTGAGACTGACGTCAGCGGTACATGTGTCGTGTCTATGGCTCATCTCTTCTTTGCTTCCTAGGTGTCATCCCTCACATCCACAAGTCTCTGATCGGGAAGAAGGGCCAGCAGAAGACCGTATAACCTGAAGTGCCGCTGAGTTCTGCATCACGTGGTTAAATGTCTTATGAAATTAGAACACCTTTTAGGAGTTATTTGTATGTTTGAGCTTGCATCTACTCACAGGGGTATTTTTAAAAGTGGCTTCAGAGAAGCTCTTTGTTTTTTTTGTTTTTTTGTTTTTCCCCTGGTGCTGCAGTTTTTGTGTCACTTGCTTTTGTGGCGTTTCCATGTTTAAAGTGGTGTTTTAATAAAGCTCTTGTTGGGTGTTTTGCAGTTTGTTTCTTTCAGTGACATCTTAATGAGCCTGTTTGGTAGGTGTTCAGTCTAACGCTCCAGTGTGGAGGGTGCAAATGTGTTTGGCTGTAGTGTTCTCACTTTGACACAATCCACCTCCAGCCACAGCTTGCATGCAAAACCAAAGGTTAGTGGAGGTTTCTGCTTTTTTTTTTTTTAAAATCAGTTTTCCACCTGACTGACAGGAAGTGGGAGAACCCTGTAGTCCCCCCTCCTTAAAGTCCTGAATAAAGACTGTAGTGGCCCCGTCAGAGCATTTTGCACTTTATCTATGGCTGCTTTATTTCATGAAGGCAGTTTGGCAGCACATGTTTCCACAGTGAGCTGGTTTAATGCCCTCTGTAGCCCGAGCAGTGCAGTAACGTACATTATCAGCCACTGAAGTGTGTTTCTATGTTTCCTGTTTTCTAGGCGACGTGTACATGTTGAGTCGCATGCTGAGATATAAAACTGAGGTTCCTGTGGTGTTTAGGAGATTATAGAGGTTATATTACACCTGACAAAGTTAACCGAAGGAAAATGTATAGAATGAATGGATCAAATTTCATTAAAAAGTTGAAAATGAAAATCTTTAACCTTCATGGTCTGGGCATGTAAAGTGTGTTTATTACCACCACTAGATGGCAGTGTAACACCATCACACAGCCCCCTGCTGGATCAAGTACCAGCCATGACCTCAGCTGCTCTGACACACAGCTGTGTGAGTGGGGGGTGGGGGGGTCATTGTCTGTGTTACCTGTATTTGCTGAGCATCAGGCTTTTTCTTATGAAGGTCTCCTTTGAGAATGAATGTCATCGCTAATTAAGAAACTCAAAAGCTTGATATGGATTCACAAAGATGAAAATACCGACTGGTAGGTCTGTACCAATCCAACATCCAAAAATGTATCATATTCTCCACAAGGATGATCCAGTTTCTCACATGTAAATGTTCAGTTCGATGTCAGACAGTATAGTGATGTACTGTAGATGGGATGCAGATGTGTGGTGAGGCCCATACCGTCACCAAATGACTGAGCTGAATGACTTTGGGTTGGTAGACACTGCATTACCTTCTAGGTCAATTTAAAGCTGCGTCGCACTTTGGCAACAGTGAAAGTGTTAGAAATTAAACTGTTAACATTTCCATGGGAAATTGTCAAAATCCAATCTGCTGATGAAGACCATGTGATATGATCAAAAGCTCCAGAATAGCTAAATGGACCTGGAGGTGAAATAATAATAAACTGTCAAGTCATCTGAGCACTTTGTAAAGGAAATGCAAATTATTATTTGGGGATAATTAATATATCTGTTGTGGCATTTGCGCTCATACAGAGGAGATCATTTACAGTCCCACCGTGAAACACCCCCCGAAGCCACTAGTCGTCGTTCTGGCACTTCTGCCTGGGTGCTGGGGAGAGTGAGAAGAGGGGTTTGAGTCCTGTGTCCTTTTTAGCAGGGAGGGGCTGGACCTGCTGTAGATGATGCTCTGTTCAGTGGGTCAGTCCTCAGGAAGTATGGGTGCTCGTGGATAAAGTCTGCAGAAGCTACAGAGGTGCACCCAGTTTAGCTCACCCTATGGCTGCCATACACCAGTTAGGTGAGAAGGTGAAAGGCCCCTCACTCAGGTTGGGTGTGGGAGGGGGGCGGCAGCTAGCTGTTCGGCTGCAGGTCGTAATAGTTGCTTGCTATTTTCGATTCTTGATTTAGTTTGCTAAATTTCCCCGGTTTCATTTAGCCTAAGACTCAGAAAGCTCATAAAAACAGTATTTTTTGCATCTATTTCCACCTCAGCTTAATGACTGGTTGGATTTGGGAACCCAACAACAGTTTACTGCAGGTACAGTATGATGGTGGGGGGTTTTCTGCTCAACCAAGAGCTTGATTAGTCAGGTCATAATTCTGACACCATCTCACTCTCCTGAGAGGCAGCAAATAAGCAGATTTCCCAAAATGTTGAGCGAGTGAGTCTTCTAACATCCTGGCTGTGAGGAGTTCATGACCACATGATGTGAGGCTGCCTTCACAGAGAACCTTCAATCTTTAACATCTTCTACGAGGAAAGAAAACGACAACTTTCCTCGTTAATTAAGCAGCGGTCGCACAAAAGGCTGGAGGAGTTTGTGAGACAAAAATTGTTTTCTTTTCACCCTTTCACCCTGTAAGTGAAATCAGATGTGACATTTAAAAATAATGAAGAAAACTTTTCAGTGTGACACAGACTTGGCTGGCACGCAGCACCGGAGCTGCTCTCGCTGGCTTGTCCGAACTAATCAAACATGCGGTGGGATGCTGGGATCCTTAACCGGACAAATGAGTCCAAACAGTACCTGGGTGCGCTCCTTACTGTGCCTCATTTATGAGGAAATAATGAGAGGAAAAAAAACAGGAGTGAAACTCCTAACGGCTGAGTTCAGCTGTGCTTAATCCTGAGGAGAGGTCAGCTCAGTCTGCCGGTCACTTTTCCTCCACTGATGTAGACGTTTTTCATTTTCGAGGGGCAGCGTGGTTCCTTTCAGTCTAGCTCTGGGTTCCTAACACTGTGGATTATTCCATTTTCTTTACGCAGAGAGACACAGCAGCCTTCTCGAGTCTCTTGTGAAGGAACAGTTCAACACGGAGGAAACACTTCATTTACTGCCAGTTTAAGAGAAAATCAATGTCAAAGTCATGGTTTTGCACTGAAGAATAACTCCAGTACTTTTAAACTTGGGCCATTTTGTCCCTGTGCTGGTGTCTAAGTGACGTTCCAAAGATGGTATCTCTGACAGGTGTAAGTGTGGAGTCACAGAGCAAAAGGCAAACAGCCTCACCTCCTCTGTCGCAGGCTGTATTTTGGCCTTTGTGGCAGCTCAAAAGAAAACATCCATAGAAAAAGTGGGTCTGCAGATTCATTCTATACTGCAGGATACGCTAAAGTCATGCACGATGCAGCATGAATAAATCCCTGTTTCTGTCGTCTGCACTGCCGTCCTTAACCCTGGAAGTTTTTGAGACCTCTACATCATCAGTGTGACAAACCTGATGCACACAGTCAGACACATGCAGTGCACAGATAACCCACCAGGGATCAGTCATCCACACACCAGAGGGCTTTAACTGAGACAGCCAATATATATATGGTGTATATGTATCAGTTTTTTTATTTGTCAGAAGGTTCAATAAACACTCCAGTTTCCTATAGTTCAGGTCTGGCTCAGGCCTTGGACCAGCCCCTAGTTATGCTGCTATAGGCTCAGACTGCCGGGGGACTCCCATGATGCACTGGGCTCCTCTCTCCTCCTCTTCCTCTCCATCCTGATGCTTCATGTCTCTTTAATGTCTGTTACTAACTTGGTATCTTCCCCGGAACCTTTCTGTGCTTTTCTCATCTCTCTGGTTCCTGTGGATCCTGGTCCTGGTCCTGGTCCTCCTGCTGTGGTTCTCTGGTTCCTGTGGATCCTGGTCCTGGTCCTCCTGCTGTGGTTCTCTGGTTCACAGACAGACATGTATGTGGCCCTCAGGATCTGTTTGCAGTCTTGATGCTAAGCTAGGCTAACCACATCCTGACTGCAGCTCCGTACTTCTTTCTTCTGTACATTTGACATTTTTCCAAAGATGGGACAGATGACAGGAAGTGGTGACATAAGGGAACAATCGTATTCATCAAAACGTGAAGTTACTTTAAAGATGTCACTATTTCCTCCCACAGTTCACAGTTAAGTGAATGAAATAAAATTGTTCAAAATGTCCCTTTTTCTTCCTTTGAATGTCGTCCAGCTCAGGTTCCCTTTGGATTCATGCATGTTTGCGTAGTTTCACCTGAGCTGTTGTGGACTAAGTGTCTGACATGAGGACTAACACGGATCAAAAGCCTCTCCAAAAGTCTAAATGGGTGAAATGAACTTCAGAATGTGGTCGGCTGAACCGTAATTAACCTTTGGAGTGTTTAACAAGCACATCTGTCTGCTCGGCTAGTGACAATTTATTTTGTAGGCTTGGTGAAAAGCGGAGTGCTAACGAGGCCCCCCCCCCCCCTCCAGCTCCAGCCAGGCAGGGCACCACTCAACCATTAAGTCAATTAAGAGTAGACCGAGGAGGGGGGGGGCTCCTTTTAATTTGGTTCTAATTAAAGTGCAGGAAGTGAGACAGCGGCTCTCACCTACCCTCCTTGTGGCTGGACGCTCCCTCCACTGCCCTCTGGAAGCCATTAGAACATCTGGCCTCACTGGATGGATTCTGCATTTGTTGGGTTTTACAGAGCTCAGAGCAGCAGGTCATCACAAGATAGGTGAAGAAGTTACCGTCTGCCAAGAGCTTCCACTGGTTTAAAACACCACCTATGGTATGTACCCTGTGTTTCACATGGATTTCATCAGCAGCTTTCAGACGTGAACCTTGTTTCACAGATGTTTAGTGGGTTTATAAAAAAACATTATGTCGTTAATAATGATTAACGACAGCAATAACAGGTATAATACAACTGACAGATGTGAAGAAGCCCCTGGGGCACTTTTGGGTAGGAACAGACCTAGGAACAGACCTAGGAACAGACCTAGTAACAGACCTAGGAACAGACCTAGTAACAGACCTAGTAACAGACCTAGGAACAGACCTAGTAACAGACCTAGAAAGAGACCTAGGAACAGACCTAGTAACAGACCTAGTAACAGACCTAGGAACAGACCTAGTAACAGACCTAGAAAGAGACCTAGGAACAGACCTAGTAACAGACCTAGAAACAGACCTAGTAACAGACCTAGTAACAGACCTAGAAAGAGACCTAGTAACAGACCTAGTAACAGACCTAGGAACAGACCTAGTAACAGACCTAGAAACAGACCTAGTAACAGACCTAGTAACAGACCTAGAAACAGACCTAGGAACAGACCTAGTAACAGACCTAGTAACAGACCTAGGAACAGACCTAGAAACAGACCTAGGAACAGACCTAGGAACAGACCTAGAAACAGACATAGTAACAGACCTAGGAACAGACCTAGGAACAGACCTAGAAACAGACATAGTAACAGACCTAGGAACAGACCTAGGAACAGACCTAGGAACAGACATAGTAACAGACCTAGGAACAGACATAGTAACAGACCTAGAAACAGACCTAGGAACAGACCTAGGAACAGACCTAGGAACAGACATAGTAACAGACCTAGGAACAGACATAGTAACAGACCTAGGAACAGACCTAGGAACAGACCTAGGAACAGACCTAGGAACAGACATAGTAACAGACCTAGGAACAGACATAGTAACAGACCTAGGAACATCTCTGGCAATGCAGCTCCAATTTGAAGTGAATGCTGCATAATGAATGAATGATGTAAACCATGTGACAAAAAGGAATAGAATAAGTTTTTGTCATTCAAAAAGGAAGCAGAATTCTTAGAAATGAAGACACACTCTTCTTCCTCCTCACCGCTGCTCTTTGAGTCTCTTTCCTTAACATTAAGAATATTAATACAACCATCACTTCGGCTGATTGATGATATTAGATGAAAAGGGCTATCGAACTGTTAATACAGGAAACCTTAGGAACGCTGAAGGAGACTAGAGCTGCTCAGATCAATCATTTGAGTTCCTTGCTTTGGTTTCGTGGCCTGTAAACACTCGGCTGTGTTCCAGTTAGTGCTCCACCACCACAGACGCTTCCTACTTGAGCGAGCAGCTCTGAAAAGCCTGCTGTGGAGTTATTTGGCAGTTGTTGGCATGCTGCGGCCAAAGTGTTTGCAGATCTCTGCAGCTACTTTAATAAGTCCATTGTTATCTATAGAACTGAAAGAGTGAGTTGTAATAAAGTTAAAGTAAATGATCATTACTGGGATTCATTTGATGGTGTTAACTGAATTTCTAAGTCACCTAAACATCAGTGTGGGTGCACTCATCCTCGTGCTGGTCGTGGAGAGGTGTCTTGTTGATTTCCTGTTGCCTTTCATAAGCTGCTTGATGAGCAGCTGCTTTGTTTTTGTCCTTCACCACACACACACAAAAAAAACACTCCCAGCACGCAACTGGAAGAGCTTGTCAGCTCAGCACCGACCACGCCACAAAGCAGATATAATGCTGGGTTTGATAACACAGTTCGAGAGAAAACGAGGCGGCCGCTGGGGGGAGGGCTGAGAATTGAAGTGGGTATTTTTCCTCTTCTTCCTTGTTCAAGTTCACACTCGGGTCCATCTGGTGGCAGGTGGTTCAGAGCAGCTGAATAGGCAGCGGTCCAGACTCTCCTCCTTGGCCATCACACATGGCTAACTTATCAGAACAGACACAATGAAAGCCGCAACGACACTCACCGCGCCTGTAATCTCTGTCAGGGATGAGACTTTGATTCGCAGATGCTTTCAGCACATTTGTGGACATTTTTTTTTCCTCGATTTTCCTCCTCTCCTTGCCTTTTGGGCTCTGTGGCGGCTTGGCATTGTGTGTGTGTGTGTGTGTGTGTGTGTGTGTGTGTGCTCTCACACAGACAGGGTGGGCTGGCAGGGGTCACGGTTCGCCGGCCCGCCTGGATCCATCAAGAGGAACAAAGCAGGGGGAGAAGGAGCAGTGCCAAACCCCCTGAAATCAAAGACCAGGTTTAGGACTGGGATTCGCTCCAAAAGGCTGGACCCATTTTAGTGGTGCAGGGGGTCTCGGGTAGCCGGGGGAGGAGGAGGTGGGGGGGGAAGGAGTTAAAAACAATAATCAAATCCACCACAGCGTCTGAGGACTGGGCCGGTTGAGAGGACCGGCTGAAGTCTCTGCGTGCAGCATCCCTCCTCGTCCCTCCCCCTTTGAAGTCTGCTTGCTTTTGTTCTTTACATAACTTGATCTGATATTTGAAAGGCTAATTTGTATGCAGTCTGTGAGCAGGGGGTGGAGGGAGGGAGGCGCTGCCACCCAGAATTCCACAGAGGAACTGACAGGAAGGTCAACACGACTGGCCGCAGGAGGAAACGGGGGACACAAGCAGGCCAAAAGCATATGATAAGTGTCTTTGAATTATTGCAGTTCTGTGCAAATGTGATGACAATGGCCGAGTCGTCAGGGAGCTAAAATCTCATTGTGAACAGACTCCCCACCAGCAGCAACAGCAACATGCTCCGAAGGCAAGCGGGAATAAATAGCTCTGATTTACACAAGCAGGATCCTCCGAGTGTTGTTCTTTCATTGTTCTCAAGTATTTTAAGTAATTATTCAGCGTCCTGTTCAGCTCCACACTCTGTTTGTGATTTCAAGTGTCTACGATTAAGTGGAATCAAAAAGAAAACGGAAACAGGTCTTCATTCAGAACCACAGCTGACAGATACATGTGCACTTCATCTCTTCTTGAAACCTCTGCATGCTACGCAGATGTGAGCACGGCGTTTTCCAGCAGGTTTCACACAGTATCTCATGTTATAGATGTGTTAACAAACTGATGTTTAGCTTCTATAATGTCTGCTAATGTCTGCTAATATGCACAGAACACAAAGTAAAGCTGAGGCTGATGGGAAGGCGGTTGTGCAGGTATTTCGTCATAAACCGACGTATTAGACAAACTGACATTTGACCTTATGGTGGAGTTAGTACAGTTACAGTTAGTCCTGGGGGGGACATGAAGGTCTGAACCAGTCCATCCGACAGGTAAAACTGGAAATGACAACCTCATGAGGAAAAGTCATCGGGGTTCATCCTCTGGGCACCGCACATATTTATACAAAATATTTGCAATTAGTGTTTGAGGGAGAAGGCGGATGGTCAAATGATCACCCACAGGGTAGGTCCCCACTGGGTCGCCTATATATACAGCATTTTCACTGTTTTCCATCATTTCATACAATCGTACTCAACGTGATGCAAAGCAGGAACATGAATTTAGATAAACAAATGTGTTAAATAAACTTCCATAATATAAAATATCAAATTAGGATTTGATATATTCATACACAAGCTAGTTGGTTTGGCATGTTTGCTGAATTTTTAAAGGGGGTTTCTATGGTAACAGTCGAGTAAAAATCCAAAAAATGCAGTGCATCTTGTACATATTCAAAGTGGCAGCTAGAGTGATGCTAACATGTGACAACATCAGCAAGTAGCTGCTAAGTGCAGGTGGGTAACATTTTCAAGGTGGTTGCTATGGTAACCCCCCATATATATATATATAAATATAAATATCTATATATGATGCCTAGCAAACTGAAACCTTACATTTACTCCTAAACTGAAGCATTAACATGAAATGGTCCACTTCCTGTGTCTTGAACGGGCACCGTCGCCTCATTTTGAACATCACGTGAATGGAGGAAAGCAGACAAGGGTTATCAATAATCAATAATCTATTGTTGAACAGCACTTACCTATAACCTATACTGCCAATAAGGCTAGGTTAAAGGGTCTCACACACTGTGATGGCGTCACTAGAGATCATCTCTTCACACGCTGTGGTGATGTGTGTCATGTGATTCAAACTCAGATTCACTTGAAGCTTAGAATTTGAAGGAAATGTGAAAGTCTAGATTTAGATACAATAAAATAGACAAATAATAGATAATACAGGTCAGAAAGTAAAGTCAAGAGACAGTAAAGTTAGTCAGTGAGAAAGTAGTACAATTGTCAAAAAATGCACAGAATTAAAATAGTAACCATGACAACGACAACAAAAAACCAACAACAACAACAAAAAAAATACTAATAATTCCATGAGGAAGTTTTCTGAGGAGCATTCTGCCCCCAGACAGCACAGGGAGGTGAGATGAGGGAGGAAGGAGAGACTTTTCATCAACCTTGAGCTTTAATGACTTCCTCGAGGTGCTTTTTGACTGCCATCCAGAGGCTCAGCGGGGGGGGAACCTTCCTCCTCCGTCTTGGCCTTGTGCCAGGGTGACAATCAATGTCTCTGTGTCTCTTCTGTGGGAGATTATTTCGAAGGTCTCCCCCTTTTTATTGGAGGAAATGGTATTTGGAAGCTCAAACAGGATGTCCTGCTGGCTGGCCTGGACTCTGAACCGTTCCCCTACCCCCCTGGGTTCCATTTTCCCTCTATACCCCCCCCTTCCTCACCCATCCCTCAGCTCCATTCTCTCAGAGGAAAATAGCTTAAATTAATCCAGGAGTCTAAGCAGCCACTTTCTTCTTTTCTTGTCTCCATTTGGAACGGCACTGAAATCATCCACAACTGAGACTTTGCTGCTTGTGCTGGAGCTTTCAGAGATGATGCCATATGAACAAATGAATGTATGGCTCCGTTTAGAAAAGGCACAGATACTTTTACAGTCCCGTACCACAAAGCGGAGAAGGAAGCGTCCACTGAACTATTTCCAAACGTTCCAGTGTATTGTGCTGATGAACATTTGGAAAGCGCACAGAAAACGCATGGACGGAACACAGTTTGTGATCTAAAGAGCACCAACGTGTCCACATTAGCATCTCATCTTCTGGGCTGAAACCCTCTTCTAACCTGCCCTCCTGGCTAGTCGTGTTAAGTGCAAACCAAGATAGAAATGACTGAATCATCATGGATGGTAAATGCTAAAACGTAGCGTAATGCTTGCATAAATAGAGAAGAACAACAAGATCTCGTGGCGTATAAATAACACGGCACTTTTAAGGACATTTCATGTGTCATGCGTGTCAGGGGACATGAACTGTTATCATCATTGTTATAAAGCAGCTTTCAAAAAGAAGTTACAAGGTGCTTTACAATAAAAACATGATCGTTTGATGAGACTGGGCTTAATCTGGGTTTAATATGAGTTTAATCTACACCGTGTGTGTAGATTAAGCTCATATTTCTTTTGCTACCAGAAAAGTTCATATATAAAATTTGGTACTCAGAGAGAAATAGTCACACAACAAAAATTTTGCCTGGATAAGAAAAAATCTTTCCAACAAAGATGTACAACATTAAAGGAATAATTCAACAGCAGCTAGACACAGGGATTATGTGCAACCTCCTGGAGTGGTGTAGTCACAAGTTGCCGGCTTTGTACCCAACGTGTCCATACAGAGACCAAAATATTTGACTTATTTTTCAGTTTATCTCCATGTTCACCTGACTGAAAAAGAAGCTTTTAATCATCTGTTCTGCGTGGATGAACTCTGACACAGAAAGTATGTTACAACTGGCTAATGTCAGCAGAATAAAAAGCAGATATACCAGAGTCTCGTGGTGGGTCAGTTCTGACCTATAATCCGGTACAAATCTTCATCGCTCTTTTAAATCACAGCACAAATACAATAATTAGCTGTTCCTGTTCACGGCATGTGTGGGGTTCATACTTGGCCTCCCCCGCAATTAGCACTGACCTCACAACCTTTAAAGAGGAAATCTGGGTTTGGTAAAACATTGAAGGAGTGGGAGTGTGCACTGTGGATCATCCAAACACCTGAAAAAGAAAAAGAATTAAAGACAATGAAAAAGGTGTGAACCCAGAGCTGTGGCATGTGGACAAAACCCAGCAGCAACAGTGCAGCCAGAGTGCTGCAGGACCTGAGCAGCAGGAACATCTCTGCTCCTAAAGTTCTTTCATATACTAAGCAACAGGAGCATAAGCTCTTTTTCTATGCTGATGACACCCTGTTGCTGATAAGGCACCAAATATCCTCAATTCCTTCTCTCATGGAAACAGTCCAGAAGTTCCCCAAGATATGAGGACACAGGGTGAGCTGGCATAAACCAGAGGCAACGCCAACATCTGAAAGGTGTACACATCAGATATGGTTACCTCTCTCCATTTTAAATTAGTCCAGACTGGTGTGAAGTACCTTGGTGTGTTATTAATGCCAGATTTGGACACAGTTCTAAATATGAATGTATTACCAGTCTTACAGAAGATAAAGCAAAAGTGAAAATGATTAAAATTAATCTATCAATGCGTCAGATGACAATTATTCTGAAATTTAACTACAGTTTAACGAACATGATCTTCAAACAATATATATATATACACATACATATAAAATGACATTTGAATTGTCAAAACGGGCTAAGCATTGGAGAGGGAAAAGACACAATGGATGCAACATGAAATGAATATGACAGCATCAAATAAAACCGTTGCAGGTCCTATCTAAAAAAAAATGAGACATAGTCATGACTGATTCATTAATTTTCCTCATGTGCCTTTATGTTGGCCACATAGTGTTTCCCAGTAGAAATAGATGTAAATCATGTCCCTTTAAAATGGCTGGATGAGCCGGCACATGGCCACGTGACACGCTGATGTAAAGCTGTGTGTAACGGCCAATTCAAAGATACATAAACCTGCTCAGAAAATGACATTCTTTTAGTTAAATGTTTGTCTGATGGTGCGCCATCCGCCGGGTGCAAACGGCCTGCAGCGGCACACATTTACACCGAGACTAAACATGGGAGAATACTGCTCTACACCTACAAACTCCTCCGCAGAGACATTTTTAACATTTATTCGGCAGTCAGCAGGAACAAGTTGTTTCAGTGCAGGCTCGGTAAGATGTGTGACATGGAGCCTGATGAAAGCATTGTGAGTCTTCCTCGCCCACAGTAAATGGGGAAACTGGATGACTTCCAACTTTTCTTCTATCAGACCACCCACTTAGACTGACATAAAAAGAACATGCGTTGCACAATTATTCGTCATCCACTGGAGGGGGCAGATCAACATTTTGGTCCCAGAATCCAATAATGTACAGTAACGTACTGACCTTTTACCCCTTTACAATTTCATGGGAAGCTCAGCCTGCAAGACTGCAGCATTTTTTTTGTACTTTTAGGTTTCATGGGATAAGTCTAGCATTCTTTAACCTGTGCCAGAATAGGTACATATTTTGGGTTAGAAATGACTTGTAGGTAAAAAAGGAAAAAGGTTTTGGACTTGGTCCAGTAACATAATCCTTTAGGGAAACTGTGCCCAATCAAAGTACACCCACTGAAGAGCTTTTTTTTTTTCTTATTCCAAGTGTCTGACAACATTATGAAAAGGATCCCTACAGAGATAGACCTGGAAGATCCTTTTGGTTTGACTAGAAGCAGCTGTTAAATCATCCTCTTCAAACTCTACTGACAGGAACAGTGGTTTTACCTCACAGAGCCGCCGGTCTGCTGCCGCCTCAGTTGGACTTTGGTGTCTTCAAGGATTCACATCCAACTCAACATTTGTGCAGCAGACAATATTACAAACAAACTAGTTGATTTACAGTTTTAAAAATACCAGAATTATCCGTAAGTCCCAACTCCAGTTCCTCCAGACTGAGGGGACCTTTGCCGTTCAGTAATATGTGTTTTTTCCTTTATCCAGCCTTCCATCAGAACCCTCCGTACGCACACCCAGTCACTCTGTGAGCTCTCCAGGCCTTGTTCTGCACTCAGGTTTCACTTTGTTTTGACAGCTGGGGGGCTCTGTATCAGGCCCATGTGTCAGTGAATCTATCATGTCAAAGTCTTAATATGTGTTGGAGAGGAGAACTGAGGAGAAAGAGTGGAGATGTAGCAGACATCTTTAACTATGACTGTGACAATAAGGCACTGAGGGAGCTCATTTTAAAACAGACTCTCTATATATTTTACACACTATGTACACACTGTGCACTAGCATAGCATATACATAGCCGACATACATGACATGCTAAATAAAAGTCTCTGATTATGTGCTCAGCCTCTTATAACACATCCATATGTTGTGTATGTAGATTTACCATGAAAGCAGGCGATGAGCGGTGATGTTGACTGTTGCTAATAGGTTAGCCTCCTGCTAACCGTAGCCAAAGGCTCAGTTCATAGCTGGCTATGTTGGAGCTTAGAATCACAGCATGTCACCTCAAAGGGCTTCGCAGGCCCACAAGTTAGCAAAGAAAACAGGATGGTGATTCTCATAGAGTTGCCGCTGTACAGTATAAAAGCTTTGCCTACCACCGAGAGTAAAATGTACTTTTATTTTTGCTGCCCTTGAATAGAGAACTTATGATAAACTGTATTAAAAATGTTTTACAATACAGAATGTAGTCCTGCCATGTTGCTGAACCCGAATCCTGTTCGCAACCTGTAAATTGCCTCATGTTTTCACGCCCGTGCTGTTAGAAATGTAGAGAATATTATTTTAAAACTGCACTGAGCTGAATATTGATCACAACCCATAAATCCCAAGGGAGCGCTGACAGTAGCGACCCATCCTCCACGACGGAGACGTCCTCGGAGGTGGTGTCACGGCAAAGGGTCTGGGTCGTTAACACAAAACTTTAGAGCTGCACCAGCTGATCGGATGCTGATGCCAAAGAAAGAACCTAAACCTCTGAACTGCCCCATGGGAACTCTGTGGTGGGGCAGGGCCTTGCCTGGCCCGGCCTCCTCCTCTACGTCACCAATCAGCTCACAGCTCATATTCAATAGGACTTCTAGGTTTCAGCAACCAATTTTAAAAGGAAAATGACATTTGACTAGTTTAGACTTTAGAAAAAAGAAAGAATCTTGGTGAAAATGGTCTACATGCTGTCCCATTCATCTCTCTGTGTATTACCACTGAGGGGGGGTGCCCAGTCAGAAATGCAGTCAGAGATGGAGAGGCTTCAACTTGAATTTCAGAGTCCTCAAATATACAGAGAATTGTTGTGGAAGACAAGAGTCTGCCAAGAAATCAAAGATGACACTACCATTAAAAATACATTGAACATGTCCGAAGATCTTTTTTTTTTAATAATAATTATATGTTTAAAAAAAACGTTTGCGCACCACGACAAAACACATAGAGCCACTGAAAAGGTGCAAAAGAAAATTGGAACCAAAAAAACTCATCCACAAGTTACTTAATAAGTCATCTGTACATCATACAGAATATTTATTGTATATCCTCAAAATACACAAGAAACCAAAGACAGAACACAGGGTGAAAAACCCTTTAAGGTCATTTGGAAAGGACCGCCACGATTTACCATCCTGACCTTTATCAGACAGGCAAAACTCTTAAAAATCAAAGACCTTCTCCTTGGAAAATTAATGCAGAGCTTTGATTTATCAACTCAAACTCCCACAAAATAAATAATCCTTTTTTTTTTTTTTTTTCCCATCCACCCGTAAAAGTACCTGTTATCCAAAATTCCCATTGGCTTTTTTTTTTGTGTGTGTGTGAAATGTACCCAAAACACTTCACATGCTGGAAATGCAGAAGAAAGTGGTCGCTTTTCTTTAACACGATACAGGAAGTCTGTCTTCCCTCTCCTCTTACAGGGCTTAGGGGTTCATTCTACAAATCCACTTCCCCTGATGGCAAAGAGATAACGCCTTTCTTTAAACCATTTCCTGTAGACAAACATCGGTAGCATCACACACCAACTATATCTATCAGCTATGCTTTTGGCATGTTCCATTGGACCTGTAGCAGAAAATAAGCCGGCAAAACAAAGCTTTCTGTAAACTGCAGCCAATGAGCAGGACCTGCTGCAACACATTAATCCTGGATTTGGTAAAAACTTAGTTTTTGATTGTATCATGAGAACTTTCACCTTAGTAATTTGTGCTCAGCTCACTCCAGCAGCCACTCATGTCTTACTTGATACAGCGTCTTGAAAAATGAGACTAAAAAACTGCCAAATGATGTTGCACTTGTATGAAGCGATACGGTGATGTGTTCCCATCTTTAAAGGATAGTTTTCTGAAACCTAGGCTCTTATCTGTACATATTTTGGGTTCAAGTGGTCCAGTACTTTGCCAAAGAAAGGATCCCTGCAGAGACAGACCAGTAAGATCCTTTCTGTTTGACCAGAAACAGCACCTATATTGTTATATTTAAATGTCAGTGGCAAAAACAAGAACTTTTAGTGGGTGTTCTGTGACGGACAGTCGCCCCGAAGGATTCACCGTTGGCAGCCCATTTGATGGCTGCTGGCGGAGGAAATCTACTGGACCAATTCCAAAACTTTTGAAACCAAAGAAGATAAAAAAAAAAAAAAATTGGGCAAGCAAATCTCTGCGTATGCAATTTTAAATTCTTCTACGCGTGTGGTATACAGATGTACCCATTAGCGCAATGAGTGTTATACATACATTCAACAAACATCTTTCAACCTAGCAGACAAAATGTGGGGATTTACAGCCACTACGTGTGCATTTTATTTCTTGATGCGGTTGGTCAGATCCATGAGGTGGTTTGGTTTTTTGAAGTTTTTTTTTTTTTTTTTTTAAAGAAGAACTACTGGGCGCCACTAAGACAGCAACATTTTAATACTCTACACAAAGGGGCTTCAAGTAGTCACCAAGGCTGTTTTTAGCTCTGCACACCGAAGGCCTCATTATGCTTCCAACAACATGCTTTTTGGATTGTCTAACGTCTGAAACAGTCATTCATTCTACTGGTTATCCCAAGCCAGGGATATGTAGGTACGCAGGCAATGTTCTGAGCTTCCAGCGGGATCTTTACCTGTCACAACACCGGCTCTTACATTAATTTGTGGTTTGTAGCGAGTGTGTGGGTGTACCTTAATCACTGATGCTGTTTTCCAAGAGCATTGAATCTTGTCTCGCCCAGGTGGTCCACAAGCACGGCCTTCTTACTGTGGTATTATTTGAGGTTTTCACTGCAATGAAGTGACTGCCGTTAACTTTTCTGATTACCATAGATGGGGATAAAGCTGGATGGGGCCTTGTAACCACATCAAGTCCAAATGCCATTTTTCATTTTCAAAATACTAATGACCACACCTCAAGCTGGATCCCCACACAAACTGACATCAAGATTTAGCTTCTGCACAACGCAGTTGCACATTTACGAATAGCATTCGCCAAAACAAAATAGATCACAAATTTCCCACGTGTCACACACACACACGTATTATGTCTTGAATGGATTGGAATATACATTTATCAGCTTCACCTGCTGAGGCAGTTTTTTGTTCCCATTGAAATGATTCAGTGTGACATTCAACTTCAGTTCAAGTCAGTGACATGTTTGCGTGTCGTAGTAATGCTTAACTGTCCCACAGATTCAAAGATATGCCAGTTGTGAAGTGCTTCAAACAAAGTCTCAATCAGCTGTTTCATTTTTTGCCATTTCAATAACACACACACACACAAACACACACACACCTGCAAATTAAATTCAATAAATAAGACTTACAATGTTGTAAGGCAATGCTGACCGTGCATTTGTGACACTGAACAACAAATCAAAAAACATACATGGTAACAATATGCACATTCATTAAGAGCAACAAGGTCACCATTCCCCACTGTTTTCCTATAAATCAAGAGAAATTTTCAAGGCTTTCTGGGTGATCTCCTGGTCGACAGGGCTCATCCCCACGACACCTGGCTCTGATTTCTGTAGCGGGACGGCCTCTTCGTTTAGAGAGCCCAGTCCAACCAGCAGGCTGGACACACAGCAAGTGGACCCAGCCATAGTGGGGCGTTTGCATTGCATCCAAAGTTGTAGTTTATTCAAGAAAGGAAAAAAAAATAAATCAAAAAGTTTATGTTGAGACAGCGATCCAGCAGCCAGCTGCTCAGAGTCTCAGGACAGTCCGGTGGTTTCCAGGTAACTCTGGAGTTTTCTTACTGTGCTTCTGTCCAAGGAGCAAAGGTCGAAGTCAAAAGTAGTGTTTGTGATGTGGAAGTGTCCGGTCTCTTCGATGAGGTTCACAATCTGGAGGACAGAGAAAATAGTTTATTTCTATTCATGTCTGTAATCGGGGCTCTGCTGTGACAACGCTCACGCATGCATATGCATGAAATATCTGGACAAGATAGATAGACTAGATAGATCCTTGAATATAGATTAGAAGCTGTGGGAGAAATCTGTTTCTACTTATTCAATGTTTATCTCAATATACAAAAATATACAAGACAAAAAATACATTAGGCATGTATCATTTAGTTATGTATATATAGAGCCTAGTAGATGTCTACACTGTATATGGCCATAGCAATTTAGCATCAAAATGTAGGAACAGACGGAGTTTTGGAATTGTTTTGGACACTTTTGACACAGTGAACCTGACACTAATGGCTAAATCCCACCGGACACATCCACTGCAATTCTACCAGAGGCACCACGCTGCGTTTCAGGAGCATCCCAGAAGTGGGACGGTAAAAATACACCCCTGGACTTGAAGCAGAACAGAGGAGATGACCCAAGCAGGTCACGAGCAGGAACGGCATAGAGTCTGGTCAAACATGCTGTTTAGGATTCATTTGAACTTGAAACAGCTACCAAACTCAAGGCGAGTTCCACTGTCTAAAGAAATGCCATCACGGTGCGATACAATACATGGTCCCCACTAGTGTGCAGGACAGGCTGCAGGCTAATCATTCCCATCTCTTGTAACAAGGACATGGAGCCAGTTGCTGAACTCGGCTGGATTAGCTTGATGACTGTGCAAGTGAAAGCTCTATGCAGGAGATGCTCTTTTGGATGGGATTTTGTCTTTCCTGGGAGCCAGCCTTCTTGTTAGGAGAGCAAGGCAGAACTTGGCAGCCACTACTGGGAAGACCCACTAATACAGTCATATGATAGGCCTCAAGAATATGAGCAAGAAACATGCAATGTCTTAGATGGAGAGGTTAACCGAATAATTCATTGCTTCCAGATGAAGCAGCAGATTGCAGGAGGGTTTGTCACAGATCACGGCTCCTCTTTTAATCCAGTGAAACTATGTTGCCGGCCAAAGGCTCTGGTGTGTAGCAATATTATGCTGAGATCAGTGAAAAGTGTGGAATGTCAGCCAACACATTTTACTGTGGTCAGCATTTGCTACGTATGTCTATATAACCAAAAGTTCTAGTCATGACATCATCCTGCATGTTGGATGTTTTAGTCATTTCTTACATGGTCTGTTCACCTACTTTCATTCATCTTGAATTTCTGGAACATTATTGTATGTACAGTACACACTTAAATATGTGAAATGCATTGTGGGGGAGGCTGAGACGACTCAGGTGGGGGGTGGGGGTGTGGGGGGGGTACAGCAGAAAGGAAATGTCGATAAGCACCACGCGACACCTTCAAGTCAAAGTGTTACACACCGATGAGTCGTTTACAGTGTGCATCGTTTCATGATCACACTCATACACACCTGTTGTAGTATATGACCTTCCCTTAGTGTCATCAGTCTTTTGTGGAGTTCCACTAGCTCATCCAGGTAAGCCTGGGAAACACACAGCAGCATATCATCAACTTTAGGACTTTCACATGACACTCTTACACAGAAAGACAGTGTATATGATCAATAAATATGTAAATAAGATTATGAACCTAACCTAACATTGGACACCAGCTTTCAGTACTCTACAACATACATCAATGACACAACATAGAATTAGATCAAATCATGTAATATAGTATCTGCCGAATAGAGCAGTCAACTGCCAAAGTTTTAAGCAGGTGTGAAGAAATGCTGTAAGAATGCTTTCAGAAATATAGAATTTAATTGTTTATTTTTATCAATTTACAAAATGCAAAGTGAGCGAACAGAAGAAGAATGTGAATCCAATCAGTATCAGCTGTGAGCACCCTTTGCCCTCAGAACAGCATCAGTTCTTCAGGTACACCTGCACACAGTTTTTGAAGGAGCTCAGCAGGAAGCTTGTTCCAGACATCTTGGAGAACGAACCACAGATCTTCTGTGGATGTTGGCTGCCTCAGACTGGATGATGTTGAGATCAGGGCTCTGTGTGTGTGTGTGGGGGGGGGGGCACACCATCACTTCCAGGACTCCTTGTTCTTCTTTACACTGAAGATAGTTCCTAATGACACTGGCTCTATGTTTGGGGTCATTGTCCTGCTGCAGAATACATTCGGGGCCAATCAGATTCCTCCCTGATGGCACTGATGATGGGTAAGTATCTGCCTGTATTTCTCAGCATTGAGGACACCATTAACTCCGACCAAATCCACAACTCCATTTGCAGAAATGCAGCCCCAAACCTCCACCAGCTTCACTGTTGCCCGCAGACACTCATCATTGTACCGCTCTCCAGCCCTTCGACAAACAAACTGCCTTCTGCTAGTCCAGAGCACCTGCTGCCATTTCCTGCATCACAGTTCCTATGTTTTCATGCATAGTTGAGTCTCATGTTTCCATGTTGGAGGTCTGGCTTTCTGGCCGCAGTTCTTCCATGAAGACGACTTCTAGCCAGACTTCTCCACACAGTAGATGGTGTACCTGGTCCCACTGGTTTCTGCTGGTTCTGAGCTGATGGTACAGCTGGACATCTTCTGATGATGAAGGGAAGTAAACATGATGTGTCTTTCATCAGTTAATTGGCCGACCAGTGTGTCTACGGTCCTCAACGTTGCCCGTTTCTTTGTGCTTCTTCAACAGAGCTTAAACAGCACATCCTGAAACCCGTCTGTTCTGAAATCTTTGTCTGGAAAAGACCTTGCTGATGCAGTAGAACTACCTGGTGTCTTGTTGCTGTGTTCAGTCTGAACATGATGACCTGAGACATCAAACTGTCTTCACCAACCTTGGTAGCAGAGTTTGGCTGTTCCTCCCCCAGTTTTCATCCTCCTACAGCTGTTTCTGTTTCAGTTAATGTGTTTCAACCTACATGTGAAACTGATGATCATTAGCACCTGTTTGGGATAATTGGTTAATCGTACCCCTGGCTTTGTGAAAGTGTACCGAGAAGAACTAATGAGGGCAAAGGGTGGCCACAGCAGATACTTATTGATGTAGATTTTTCTTCTGTTTGCTCACTTTGAATTTTTCAATTTGAATTTGTAAATCGATGCAAATATACAATTTTATATTTCTGAAAGCATTCTTACTTTACAGCAATTCTTCACACCTGCCTGAAACATGTGCACAGAACTATATATACACACACACACACACAGATATATACACACACAGATATACACGCACGTTTCAATATTTCATAATCTACTTTATAATGACAAACAAAACAAAAACCCCTTAAGTACCTTGTCACAATCTAGGTTTATGTTCTTGTCCTGCTTGCTGTGCTTGGTAGGACTCTTCACTTCCAGTATCTGACAGAGGGCAGAGTGAACACATCCAGTCAGAGTCACTCAGGGGGACTTGGAGCTGCCTACAGCAACACCTTGGTTCCCTTGTAGCACATTAAAGTACACTGACAAAACACATGGCACATAATGTAATATTATCTTACCTGGTTATTAGTAGTCTTTAATAATGGTGGGGCTTCATTGCGGGATGGGGGTGAGGGTGAGGAGCTGTCACTCTCGCTGCCATCACTCAAACTGACCCTGGGTTGTTTCGTCACAGAAGACAGACATTAAACAAATGCTTCCCTTCAGTACATCAAAAGACACATTATACCTCTTCAGTGAGGCTGCCTACGGGTCTAACTGTCTGGGAGAAATAAACCTGCCAACACAATTGAAACCCAACTCTATACTGTAACATAGCATATTTTCTGGAAACCATTTATAGATAGTAAAACTAAATGTTAATATTGAATAAAGCCGCATTTTTTGACTACTTGGAGGCAGCAGAACAAGCACACAAGCTAAAACTAACACAAAAGCTAACATATTATCACCTTGTGAAGCTGACATTGCGTTAGCAGCTGCCTATTTACACATCTAGCAGACACAGAGCAACATTAGCATTCATTTGGAGTCATATTTGTGTCCACCTGATAAAAATGAGTCCGACATTCACTCCCCTTTAGCTCTGGCTTTCTCTACCAACTCCTGAGAAGAATACCTGGCTGCTAAGTAAATAAATGCGCCACAAAGTTCACCAGCTCGTCTCTGTGTCTGTCTGCTGTGTAATGAGGGAAAGGCGATGTACAGCGAGTTTATCACTGAAAACAGCTGCCCGCTGCAGGAGAGCAGAGTTTGTAAAACCAACAGAATGAGCTAAAAAGAGCCTAAAAATCTGTGGAGCTGAGGAGAACTAGAGAGCTGATGATCATTCTTTGTCACCTTTCACAGAGACAAAGACATTTGATCCATTGCAAATACGGACATGTTGACTTGTGCAGCATTAAAAAGCAGGAAAGAAAAATCAAGGACCTTCATCACATTGGTGCAAACATTCTGATATGCCAAAAGGCATGGGTACCACAAGTTGGTGGAAAGAGTACACCAGCTGATTTGTGTGTGGAGTTAGTGAAGTGGGACGGACACCCGAAAACATAATTACTGGCACTCAGGAGAGGGTACAGTAAAAGAAATTGAGTGTAATTCAGACAAGATCTGACTGGAGTCTTTCACAGTGTGGTGATTAAAGCCCAGTGCCAAAACCAAACTTATTTTTGACTACATGCTCTCCATTCTGCTTGTGAGAACATGCCAAAATTCACTCCAATGAGAGGTTTTACACATCAAAAACCTGCTTCATCACACCACACACAACTGCTATAGTCTAGTTAAAATTCACATTAGTATTTGCTGCCTTGGTCTAGGATTCTAGTTTTGTGAAACAAATGTGTGTTGCACATGTCTGTCAACAAGCTGCCTCGCTGTGTCCATTTGCAAACCTGCGTTGGTGGTGTGTGAGATGTGTGTAAGCAGGTCGCTCTGTGTCAGAGTCCATGTCATTATCGTCGTCGTCCTCTGAATCTTCATCGTTGTCATCTGAGTGGAGATCCTGCATGACAGACTGCAATGGGCCCAGCACTGTGTGTGAGTGTGACAGAGGACAAGAAAAGACCACATGAGAATCAAGCTTTATTATAATAACAACCTCATCATTATCATTATTGGTATTATTATTAGTTCAAGCAGGTCATGCTGTGAGGTGGATGGATGGTAGGGTGTTCCAGTGGAGCTGTGGTGGCAGAACCGCTGCTGGTTTGATTCCAGGCAAGCCGGGGACACATTTAAAGGATAAGGGCGTCCTTATTCTGTTTTCTTATCGTCAACAAATCCCACAAAAAGACCCAACATTGTTAGTCAGTCTGTCTCTTAGCCCGTTCTGACTTTCCTACTGTCTGTGGCTCTCAGCTCCAAGCCCACTGGTTCCTACTGAAGATTTTAAATGGCTCAGTAATTGCCTAAAACATTACTCAAACAAGAGGAAATACCGTCTTTGTCTGGGGGATTAATCCACATCTGGTGCTCTGGTAAGTATTTGGGGCAGCAACTGGGGTATGTATGGTATACTGAAAGTGAGTAACACATCATCCAGTGCAACCATGTGGCTCATTGATGTCTTGAATAGTTTTCGGACAACAATGGAAGTGATCATTTAAGACATCATAGGGTGCAAGAGGACAGTCAGCTCTATAGCAGTAACATCAAAATGGAATTCTGGCTGTGTACATCACCACGATGGATTTGAAATTTGAAATGAAACAATTAGTATGTGCTTTAAGTACAGTACAGCCTCCAGCTTTAGGCTGAGAGTATTTATATCCACATTGGATGGAATGTAATTTGTAGTCCACCCTTTTTAAGGACCAAAAGGAATTGAGCATGTTACTGTTCAGCTATTCCTGGGACAGGTGTGTGCTAGTCCATCGTTAAAAAGCCTAGAGTTGATTCTACGTGTGGCATATACATTAGGATTCTGTTGCTGGTCAAGAACCAAAGACGCCGTCTAAAAAAACATGATAAGAAGAAGACTTAACGAGAGTAACTGCAGAGACTTTACCACAAGATGCAAAAACCAAAAAACTGACAGAGCAGTTTTCTGGAAGAAGACCTTGTGGACTGATGAGACACGGAGACGTGTACCAGAGTGGTGGAAGAGAAAAGGAACAGCCCATTATCTTATGCATACCACCTCATCTGTAAAACTTGGTGCAGGTAATGTTATGACATGGGCATGTATGGCTGCCAGTGGAGCTGGCTCCATCGTATTTATGCTGCTTAGGTTTAATCCAGTGCCTCAAGTCTAACTGGATGGCGCTTCACACTGCAGCTGGACAATGACCCAAAACACTGTCAAAGTGACCAAAGACTTTTACCAAGACCAACAAGTGGAATGTTCTTGAAGGGCCAAGCCAAACATCTGATCTGAATCCAACAGAGCATTGCATTTCATTTGCCAAAGGCAAAATTGAAAGCATGAAGCCCCTGAAAAGCAAGAACTGAAGACAGCTGTGGGTTCCAGACTCGAGGCATTGACTGCGAAGGATTTACAACCAAGTATCAAAAAGGACTACTTCATCAAATATTATGACGATTTGTCCAATTACTTTAGGTACCTTGAAATGAAATATGTGTATGGTCCACCCAGCGCCTGCCAGTACCATAAATCATAGTAGGGTCTGGTATCGGGTCTGGTTATGCAGACTTCCAGCTAACATCACTTCAGAGAGAAGCACGAGTTTTCATGTATGTAGACAAGCAGGAATTTGAGAAGAAAAACACTTTCAAATAGCACTTCAGCGTATGTGATAAAGATGATGTACTTGCATGATTCTTTGAGTTTTGGGTTGTATCTACACGGTTCAATGCACTTATTGTCATTTGTTTTGGATAAAAGCATCAGCTGAATAAATGTGATGTAATGTAAGGACGGCTGTCCTCACAGGTATCAGAGGAACTGTTACCTGTGTGGGTGGTGGCAGGAATAGCCACCCTTTTCCTGATGATGAAGTCCACCACTGCATCCAGAGAAAATTACAAACACACAAGCAGAGGTCACCCTCAAGAAAAGCTCCAAAATGCAAAAACAAAGTACCATGTTTTGGACCAACCAATATATTCTAGTCTCACGTGGCCCTCTTGGACTTCTTAATTTACTTCTATAGTACTTTAAACCATTTTCCCTTGCATTGTCTTTTATAGTTTTGGACATACTTCTTAGCAGTTATGATCACATACATGGAATATTTTCACTGCTCAGATCTGGGGGTTGCAATGGCTACGGACCTCAAAAAGGGAACCAACATAAACAGTCAAAAGTTGAACCTAATTATCAAGATCACTTTGGGAAGTAAAAAAGTTCAACCAAAGATAGTGCTCTGTGATATCTAGCCGATGTACAACTAAATGCTAGGATAAAGACCGAAATACTTATAATACTTAGTTAGCTAATTAATCATTTTGAGTTAGTTCCACTAAAAAAGTTGTTTCAGCCAATCTTTACCAGATCTCAAAATAATGAAATATTCACAAAACATTTCTTTTAACGAAAAAGATTTCAAATATATTGTAACATGTATGTCCGTATGGCATATTGCAATTGTTTCTTGTAATATTATCCTGTAATCTAGACATATCAGAGCTTTTGTCTTGTAAAAGGCTTTTGCCAAAAGTACATCATTATTTTTAGAACACTAAAGTATCACAACTTAAATCTTGAAATTTCCTGATTTTGTTATTCTCCAACAGCAAAGATCTCAGCAATGAAAATGGTCAGTAGTTACCAGAGCAATTACACTTTTCTCTGTAAAACAATTCAGCCTTTTTTTTGCTCAGATCACACTTTTTATTCTTGATAAAACCTGGAGAACAATCACTCATTTAGTTATGTGTTTAATGGACACTTCTTCTCAACTTTGAAATTTATGTTCAGTTAAGCATACAGTAACCAGGTATTCTACACTGCTATTAAGTTCTCCATATGAGCCACACTGGACCATCATGCAGATCATTTCTGGATTTAAAAAAAAAAGACAAAAACAGCTGTAACTTGTGCATGTCCTAGAAAATTACCTTGTCGTTTGTGGTGCGTGGGAGCAAAGCCTGAACTGGAGCTGGAACTGGCTGGACTGGGCTGTTCGGACTGGGAGGAAAAAGAAGAAACACGTGATGAGTAAAACACCCATGAAATAGACTGAAGTTCATCAATACAGTTTTGATAAACATCAACACCATCCAATATTTTGGATGTTAGACACTTTTTTCATGTTTCATATATTTAGTATTCGCTCTGCTTTACTTTTTGTACAAACCAGAGATACAGTGTATCCCCTACCATTGTACAGGCCTGGCGGGACACCAGGCCAACAAGACCCACCCACAAAATTAATGTTTATATGTGCCAAATATCGGCATACAAGCTATTTATTAATTTAGAAATAATTATTTGCCTCTGATGAGCAGTGTTCTGCATCAAGTCCGCCTTCCTCTCTGCACCCCCCACCCCAGCTCAGAGCGCTCCTTCTGTCATGAACTAGTAAACAAATCCGGGACTATCTGAATGAAGTAAGGGTAGAAGTAGTGGGATAGGATGTTGGGAGGGGGCCACTGGCAACCCAACTGGCCCACATTTGTTTTAAGTCGTGGATCACTGTATCCCTGTTTCGATCAATCATCCCTGTCCACTGATTGAGTGCAATCTAGAAAACATTCACCTTTATCATAACAACAGCATCTTAGATAAGATCCTTCTTACATCCTTTACTTGGACGATGAAACACAGTTAAAATGACTGTTTTTGTCAATGGAGTCTGGTGGCTTAGAAGAGAGAAATAACTGCTGTTTCTGCATTATGTTGCAGTCATTGCAGATCATTTTCTAAACATAATATTAGAGTGCTCTTATGGGGGATTCTGTTCAAGGGTTGAATAATTTTGAGACCGCAGTCGTCATTAAAAGTGGCATTTTGTGTTGGACTTGGACAAACAGCTTGTAATATTTGTTGTGTTGAGCTATTTCAATTGTTCTTGTTTGAGCTGTTCATTGAACACAGCTGAGGGTTTGTACATTTTGCCAAAACACCTATTGCAGTGGGGGTTGAATAATTTTGAGTACAACTGTATTTATATTGCTACTTTTATTTTTTAAGGAATATTTTATTTAGACTAGTCTGTCTTGCTTTTACCTCATTTTAAAGAAAACAATGAAATGAAATTCTCATCTGTTTTCCAAGGCCAAGCAGCATCTAACCACAGCTGGGAACAGGCTTGTGAAGCCAGGTTGAATGATGTGTGTGACACACTCAGATCAGCTAGAGATGGAGATGGGAGTTTAAAATATGTCACTGTGTTAGTCTAAAGGGAGTTTAAAATGCAAACCAAAATTTATATTAAAAGAGAAAAAAAGCGAGGCTGTGATTGCAAACCAGAGCTGTCCAAGAAAACAAAGTTGTGAGAACTCCAGAAAAACACAGGATGAAAAGAGAGAAGTGAGGACAAAAGGCAGAGACTTCAATAGTCGTCACCTCTTGCTAACAAACAACACACAGCTGGTCTGTTGGTTTATGGGACAGCTTCTTCAGAGTGCTATAAATCTTACCACTACTCCTTTTAGGGCTTTTGTCCTGTTTCACTCAAAGCCACCAAAGCTTCCCTCTTCACGGACAATAAATAGCCTTTAGTTGGAGTTCGCTGACATCAATCTGGCTTGTCTTAACTATCAGCACAGTTAGGACACCCAAAAAGAAATGGCAGCAAACAAGAGCGAACTGACCAAGAATATTCGGCTTGCTTGTCTAATTCTGCAAGGGTTGTCCAAACAAAACTATTTTAAGAATGATTTTATCAACTGCTTTGTAGTTTAACTTCCTGGAAGAAAGCCACCTGAAATGGAACATCTCATTTTCCAGCAAGATGTTTAGTTTCCCAAGTGATCAGTTTTCGATGTGGTTTAATGTCAGACGAGAATAACAGTCTGTTGTTCTTTTTTTTTTTTAAATAACATTCTACAACCAGTTAAAATTTGAATTGAAAATAGTTTTATATCACTATCCAAAATGAAGTATTTCTACAGAATACAGAGTTTTGTTTATTATAAACTGTATGATAAATGTTAATGTTATTCCATTGAATTTTTGTTGAGATTATTATAGATATTATATGGGGGGCAATCAATAAGACAACAGTGACTAATGAAGTTATATTCAGAGCACTACAACTACAGATTAGTAGGATTTGCGCAGACAGGAGTGTGTAGGAAATATTCAGTTTGAACACAGGTCAGACATGATTTATAGAATACCTCAAAAAGAGGACACATCAACTACGTAACTGTTGTACAAACACACAGATGAGCTAGTTTTATAAAGATCACACTGCATGTTACATGACTTTTGTTATTTTTGTATAACCTGAAAAGGGTACTCCACAATTTAACACTGTACTAATAGGACATCAGTTAGAGGGATGAAATAATCATGCAACAGAGATTTTCTTTTACAGTATTCCACGCATCCATCTTCCTTATCAAAACCTGACGCCTACATTACCCACAATGCACCTTCAGCATTGACAGCAAATGTAGCCCGGAGCCGCTAGCCTCAAGTAGAGAAGATGAGCAGGCTATAGAAGCCTGGTACACACACTTCTTTTTAAACTGCACACCCCCAGATCTTTTACGTTTTTATACTTGTCGTCTTCAGCCTCAACTGACGTCTACTCAAGTGACATCACTTGAGGACATTAAACAAATAGCTCCCTATGGAGACACAAAATCTGCGTTTACAATTTCTCTCAACTGCGTGGTAGAAGAAAAAGTGAGCCATTCTTATCTATTCACATGCTGGTCTTTTATCTTACTAAGGGAGACAATGTATTCAGACTCTTTGAAGTGCACATTTACTTGTACATTTATTTTCTATTGTTTGATAAAACACAATGTGTGGTTTTTTGTTGTTAATGTCCAAAGGCTCAGAGAAATGACAAACAGGTTTTTACTGGATGAGGCCATTATAGGGTTCATTGTTTTGTTCTGCTAGACATTAAACTTGAGTTGACAATATTAATCAATGATCCTTGTAATATCACATATTATAAGTAGTTTACCATAAAGGCATCAACAATGTGTGTCTCTGATTATGTAAGGTTTATACAAGCTTGTGCAGGTGACAAATCGCTCAGAGTGTGCTCACATTCAGCGTGCTAAAAACATGGTTCTCATGCCAACACACCAGCCTGCTTTCCCTTCATGTCATCACCTACTCCACATTTCCTCCTCTCTGCTGTTTCTGGCCCAGTGCTCGGTGGAAAAGGCTGAGATCAAACAAGTGGCCACATGAGAAATGAGAGCGGCCTTCTGTGTCGGCCCAGCGCTCGGCCACCGTGGTTGCTAGCCTGGGGAGAATCAAACACCTGGCATTTGTCACCCCACATCCCCTTTACAACCAGCCCGACCCGTGGTCCCTGCATGGGAATAGTTGAAAGGCATTCATGTTTAGCACAGACAAAAACACAAGTTCTGTTAATGAAAAGTAATAACTCCCCTGGCTAAACAAGCTACCCCTACAGAGAAAGACACATAAAGACCAACACTTTATACAAGCATCTAAGAATAGAAATGAAAACACCATCACATAAAAGAAAACTCTGTCAAGCACTGGGGTTTAGACCTTTCTTCCACCCTTTTTCTTTTTTGAAAAGCTAAAAGGATTTAAGGGGAACTCTAGGCTATTCACTGCTGATTCTCCCCTTTCTCCTCAGGTGTTGTAAAACCATAAATCTCTCTTGTCTACTATTTGGCTTTAAAACAGCCCTTCTTTATGGGGAGGCTCTCCAACAAATGTGTGTGGACCAGGCAACCCAGTCAAACGCATATTCATGAAAGGAGCTACTGTGGCCATCAAGTCTTTCTCATTTCTAGTCTTGAGGTAGGGGAATAGAGGAATACATAAAAGTTTAAAAGTAGGCGTATTCTACATCCATATTCAATTATATCCCATACAAATATGTTTCAAGTGTAATTATACAAAAATCATAAAATTTGCATCTTGAAATTATATGGGTGTCTGTGGCTGAGGATGTAGGAGGTTAGTGGGTTAATCCTTGGTTCCTATTTAAGTACAGGTCATTTACCATTTCTTCCTCCAGTTTTGTCCACTTTCTGTTTTGGCCACCCAGACGAGAGCAGCTGAACTCCCACCAAGTTTATTGGTGTCCACCCCTTCTTTGAATTCCCCTGCCCAACACCCCACAAGGTCCACCAGACCACCATTAAAGAAGATTCTCTCCCTGTTGGTTACTTGATTTTATAGCCCTTCCCCACTGAGGAGGGACTGACCACCAACAAATCGTCTCCTTTAAAGCCTTTGAAAAAATTGGATACCTCTCCTCTCCTACCCCTCCTTTCACCACTTCTTCAAGTAAAGTGGCCTGCAAGCTCAAATCAGTGAGTCCAATGTGCTGCTTCTTAAACCTCCATGATGATAAAAGCGACATGGGTCTACTTGCTGTAAGTGTATAAATCAAGTCAATCAACTGCTTTACTCTGAAGAAAGACAAACTTAATTTTGATTTGTACAGTAAATAGTCTTTTCTATAAAAAAACAAAACATTTAAAATCCACTTAGATCTTGTACTTACATCTGATCTGGTGGACTGATCCTCCACATCAGAGTCATTGGGGTCCACTAGTTCCTGGAATGGCGGCTGTGTTGACACCTTCCTCTGCTCTGCCTCGTCACCTTCTGGATGCAATTTAGTAGTTCGCAAGTGCGGCCTATCCTTCAAGAGTTTCTTATCTGAATGTCGAACGTCTGACTCGGACATCTCCTTCCCTGATGAATCCAAAAATCCCCTTTTACGTTTTTTGGTCACCTGATCGTCACCGTCAGGGGTGGACAGACGCTTGTTTGACCCTGACCCATGGGTCATCCCTTCAGTCCGATGCTCCCTGGACAAAGACTTGGGTTCTTTGAAGCCCATCTTAGGATTGATATCTCTAAGTGGCTGGTTCTCTTTGGGTTTCCTGGAAGGTTCTTTGGGGGCTTTGCTGGATTCCCAGCCACAGTCTCTGAAGGCACTTTTAGGCTCTTTCAAGTCTTTTGGAGGCTTTTCCTTGTGGTCCTTGGAGGGTTTGTGTAGTTTGGACAAGCTGTTGCTGCTGCTGCTGCTGGTGCTTGTGGCGGTGGTGAGGAGGGTAGTACCACTTCCTTTAGAGCCATCCTGTGTATACAAGTCAACAAATCAAAAAGATCCTACATTTTATGAAAACATCCTGCAGAACAATAGATTTCTTGGTTATTGGCAGTCTAAATCAGAACAGCATGATGACAAGTTAAGTCATCAACGAAAAACACCAAGAAATACTATCAAACATTCAGGGTGTTAGAGGAGAATCATCTAAGCTTCAAAAGAAAAGAAAAAAAGGAAAGCAGGGGCCCATTCTTGGCCTAAATCACTAGTTCAAACCCTACATTGTAACAGGGCAAAATTGTCTCTTGTTATCTTCTAGCTGGTCATGTTGTGTCGACTCTGGAGTGCACTTTAGACTACACATAAAACTTCTACTATGCATAGTATCAAACAACAAAGTGAGCAAAAACTAGGCAGCTAGGCCAAATGAAGATTAATCCACTGCCTTTTTACACAAAAGAAAACAAGCATGCCACCCTGCAGTTTGGCATTACCATCTGTAAAAAGACCTCTATTCTAAAAAGAAAATCAAAAGGGTCTTCTTAGTCCCCATCTATGGGCTTAAAAAGCAAATTCGGGGCTTCTTTTGAACAGTGCTGTTCAGTGGGGTGAAGGGGCCTTTTCAACAGCCCCACATGCCCAACTTTAAAAGTGGAGCGAAGGGCAATGTGGAGAAAGGAGGAAATGCATTCCTTTTAACGACAGGGGCCATTTGTCCCTGGGTCTCACCTCCAGCCCCCTTGTCAATATTTCATCAATGCAGTAAACCCATTAAAGCAGTCTAGACGACGGGGTGTGTTACAACTCTGCCCAACTACCTCTAAAACCTTTCATTTTGTCTATCTGCTTGTGACCCTGGGACCTCAGGATGTAAAGCTGCCAGCTCATTCTAAACTCCAGCATGCTCCTCCACTGCAGTGAACCCATTTCCCTCCCGAGGCAGCCCCACATAAAAACTAGTTTAGTGCTCTGGAGGCAGTGTGGGGGCGTGGTTTTGGGATGCAGCGCTTCTACCGCCATCAACATTGAAGAGATCACGGAACTGGCACTTTTTAACAAACCTTTCAGCACCGTGACATTGGCAGGTTAGCAGGTGACCCAAGTTCATATAAATCACTGAAGGGCCTCAGATAATATGTGTGGAACTAAAAGCATATCCTAATTACAGACATTGAATACACTTTCTGGAAATACATTCTGTTCAAGTTAACTAGAGAACTATATCTCTCTCACTCTCCATAAACACTTACATAACTACCTACCTATACAGACAATATGTGTGACAGGCGTACTTGACATAATAATACTCTTTAACATACCTTACTCAAAAACCTTTGCCGCCCACTATCATAAATAAATTCTCAACCTGAAACTGAATATTTATTCCTCACACTTAGTGTACATGTTATTATATGTTATTGTTGGTGGTAGTAGTATTATTAGTATTATATAATACATCTCACTCTGAATGTACATGTTGTTATATGTTATTATTAGTAGTAGTGGTATTATTTGTATCATTATTATTATTATTATTATTATCATTATTATTACTTTCGTGTTTGAAGTTTATTCTTGTTCTTTTGGAGCTGTGTGTAACAAAAAGCAATTTCCCCCTGGGGATTATTAAAGTAATTCTGATTCTGATTCTGATTAAACCGACATCTGTAATAATACATCACCTGAATAAGAGTTTCATTGTTAATCTACTGGACTATTTTTGTACGTCTACATTCACACAAATATCTTATTGAATTGGAAAATATAGTTTTTGAACCTCTTGTAAAATACTTTTAGTATTTACTTTAGTATTTAAGTTTACTGAAACTCTGTTTAAATATGCCAATGAAGAATTATCTAATTAAATATGTACTCATTTGCACATTTGCATACATTCCCAGAACAGAAATCTGAACACAGGATAAAACCAGGTTCAAAATACTTGCTTCATCTTGTTGACCTGTTAGAGCCAACGGTTTTTACAGGGAACTCCAGAATTCAGAAAATACTGTCAGCACCTTCCTTCAGAATATAGATAGGAATAAAACTCTGAAGTTTAGTGTATGTAAATGCTACTGAGGTGGAGATTTCTGGCTCAGAGTAAAAAAAAAAAAAAACTTTTAGAGAAAACTGCCTTTAAAGATATTAATCTAGGAAAAATCTACAGGTGGAAAAAATAAAATAAAAAAGAAAGGTGCCTAATGTTTATTTTGGATGTCTTTCCTCTAATCTGAAAGAAGACATGTTAGGAAAGCAAAAAAGCCCAGGACTCCAAAAATTACAAGTGCCAGTGAGCAGTAGTATAACTATGGGACTTAAATAATGGGGAAAATGTTAGGTATTAGGTAGGAGAGAGAGCGAGAGAGAGAGCGAGAGAGAGAGTGACCTCCTGCTCCACAAGTAATTCATCACACTGTGTTTAGACTTGAAACTGTTTCCACGTGAAATGGGCCTCTTCTAAGCTGGCTCTTAAATGACACTATTTAAAAGGGACTAAAAATAACACATAATGGAAACAACATGGCAGCTTATTGACATACATGATTTAGTGCTGCATAAGATAATGCCTCAAATCTCACATGCAGCTTCTAAGCCCACCTTCTTTTCAGCTGTCTTTACATTATTGTGTAAAACCTCTATGCAGACGTTTCAGAGGTTATTCGAGCAAAACATGGCCATCTTCAACCCCACAGGTTTTTCAAGGATCCAGAGCATGTCTCTGACTGAGTGGAGAGAGTGCTTATGGCTGAGAGGCAGCCAAGATATAGTTTGCTTAAGCCAAAGTTGGAAGTCTTTGAAATCTGAGTTTAAATATATTGGACATCTTAGAACCTGCCAAATATGTGGGGAGATTAGGGCCTGGAGACTTTGAAGGGGTAAAAAGTTTCAGAGCTGGGTGGGGCCGAAAGCAGAGGCAGAAGAGAAGGTAAGTTTAGCTCCGGCCTGTACCTGGAAACAACACTGACCTTTGACCCATGGAAGCTTTTGCTCTTCTTTGGGTCCGAGAAGGTGGATGTCAGCGAGCTGTTGGGAAGTGTAGGCAGCTTGAGGTGCTGGCCGAACAGGGAGGTGGAGCCCTCCTGCATCACCATAACCTGCCAGAGAGCAGACACAAAAGAAAACGATCAGAGGCTTCTTTAGTTTGAAAGATTTTGCTTTGGGTTACAGTTCTAAAGGTAAAAAGTAAGACAGGGTATCGAACTTAAATCCTTTGGGGTATCAACATGAACTATCAAAACCCTTTGAGTAAAGAAAGAGTACAAGCAGTGAAGAAGAGAATGGGTATCCCCGTCTACAGCCTCATGTTATAAAGAAGGAACCTTTGCTGTTGGCCTTCAATAAGCCCTTCAACATATTCATGAATTTATCTCACATTCCAATTCTATGCATATGTGTAATGACCATATACTTGCCGTTTTCTAAGCTATGCTAAGGTAACTGCATCATGACTCCTGCTCTGTGCTTCACACACAGACACGACACTAATGTTGTTCTCATATCCTCTCATCTGGGAAGTAACTGAATACTAATCATTTAACTTTTTCTTTTACATAAATTGCAAATTCAACAGCATAGATGTTTTGGAGCATATCTACTAAATAATACTGAGATCTCACTCTTACTGCACAAATCAAAACTAGTTGAGTTCAAATGGTCCTGTATGAAATAAAGGGACTTATTAAGAATGTCTTAAAGCATAACTATAGTATTTGTTAAACCAGAGCGCATATTTTAACATATTTTGGGTCCAAAATGACTACTAGGTACAAAAAGTTTTGGAATTAGTCCAGTAAATCACCTCAGCCAGCAGCCATAAATTGGGCTGCATGGTAATCCTTTGGGCCAAGTGCACCTGATCAAAGTATGTCTCCTAAAAGTGCTTGTTTTTGCCACTGACAGGCTTGGAAGTGTCTGACTACATTATAGAAAGGATGCCAACATATATAGACTTGTAAGACCTTTCATCCTTAACCACAGACAGCTGTTATATTGCTCTTTTCAAAACTACCAGACTTCACTGACAAAAACAGTCATTTTACCCCACACAGACAAACCAAACGATCAAGGCAGCATTTGACCACCAAATCTTGTGTTCTATGAAGTTGCTATCAATGGAGTCTGGAGAGCGACATAACCACTTCTGGTTAAACAAAAAGGATCTCACGTGTCCATCTCAGTAGGGATCCTTACTGCAATGTTGTAATGGAAAAAAATACAGAATACTTGAGTCAGCCTTTAAGAGTAATGAATCAGCTGATTGCCAGCTTCGATGCCAAATGTCTACACAGCACACATTCAAACATCTAAAACTAGCAGTGTTTACTGGAATATCTTGCAGTGATTACAGGGCAAGAAAGATGGCCAGAAGATCCAAGTAAAGACAATACAGCTGGTTCGATCTATACATGAATGCAGAGGTACATGATGTAGAGCTCCCTGCGTGATAAAAGTACTGGGAACTTTACGCAAAAGAGCATTTTGAAGCCACTTTATAGATGTGCCCAAATCTTTAGTCATGTTTACACAAGTCTGTTACACCCATGATCCCAAATCATGCTGGAAATCTTACTTTAGAGTCTTCTGTACTTCGTTTGTGAGGATCTCGTTGCTGTGTAAGAGAGGGACAACAAGAGACAGACAATTATTATCTACAGCTTAATTTAAAAAGCTCAGCTGTCCAAATCTGTGGAACTAGGCATGGTGAAGGAACTGAGTGAACTTGAACTGATAATGTACTAAGACCTTTTCATAGTGAGACACTCCTCCTGACAATGGAGAATGAGAGTTTGACATGGTCTGTGGTCTGTGTCAGCACTTGAACCCCTTTTGAGTCGAAGAAGGAGTTGTGGGGTAAAGTAAATAGAGCACTTCACTCCAATCATAAAACCTCCAGACGAGAGGGGTCCTCTGGCCAGGGCCAGGACTGACTGCACCCCACACTGAGGAAACAACTAGGGATTTCCTGAGCTGATCCTAATAATTGGTATCTGCTAAAATAAAACTGATCAGTATCTGATTCTTTCTTTATTAAAGTCTACTGTGTATTGTCCAGCTGTTATTTCAGTGTGGGAGATAAATATTTAATCAATATTTAGTTAAACATAAGTGCCGGATTGAACTCAGTAGCTATAAAGTTTATGAATCTACAGATACAGAGAGATTTAATGACTGCTAAATTTAAAGTCATTCATTCTGCATTGTATAGTATTCAGAAAACAATGCTAAGTCAAGAGAAACACTGGCATCTATACATTTTAAACAAACTATATAATGTATAACATTAATATGAAATATGCAAAACGTTCAGAGAGCAGCGATCAAACAATAAAGCAACCTATTAAGAGGAGGAGTAGGGACAACAGGAGTAGTTATGTTACCCCTTATGTACTTTAACACAATGAGATATGCACTGTCATGCTTCCATTGAGAAAAACCACTGTGGTGCCTCACGGTGACACAATGAGCAGTCCTCTCAGGTCTGGAAGCAGTCACTTACAGAACAAAATGTGATTGTGCCATTAACGTACTGACATTATAGCCGCCTAATTATTTCAACCCAAAAACATGTACATATTCACGTATTAAGGAAGAAAGGGCAGAGGTAATTTTTCATAGAGAAAAGGCCATGTGTCATTTGTTAGCCTGTGAGCAACATAGATGGACATAAAGGTGAAAACCCCGTTCCCATTACCCTTCTCTACTTCTGTCTAGACTTGGTTTGGAAGGTTTACAGCCTGCCATGCTGTTGAATGACCGAATTGGGGCAGCCCTACATTGATGGATCTGTTCACAAAAGAAATATCATCAGGAATATTCTGCAACAATCATTGGTGGGGAGTAACTTGTTATATGTTACGACATTATGTAATTAAATTACAGGATAAATGCTATTGTAATCCGTTAGAGTAACGGTTACTAATCAAAATGTTGGTTATCTCAAACCAACATCCAAATACATTTGTTACGGTAAAAATTGGTGGTGCAGACGGCTCATGGACTTTTAGTGCAGAATTACTCATATTTGGAACAGGAATCTTGGAGTTTATGTGCAGCTATATAAATGACTAGACAGAAAAATTCTCGAAGAAATCTCAGCATCACAGACCAACACAAATGTGGTCACTCATTCTCATTTGTTCTGTACACCATCGCTGGCTGGCAACCTCTCTCTTTTGTACTGCTGTGCTAGCTCAGCAGCTCAGCTGGGTGTGTTGAAGAAGACAGTGGACACCTCTTTTGATTCCCTTTCACTGTGCTACAGGTTCACTCAATGAACAGCTGACAGGTGCTCATGCACTAAAATATGGCCATCCTGATGACCAAAACAAAAGGACAGAGAAGCTCAGATTACAACATACACAAAAGGGAGTGGGCCTTCATTCTTAGCTAGGTACCCATTACTCTGCTGTGTCACATAGAGATATCATAGGCCTGCCTCAGTGACAGCAGATCTACTGGCCAATTTCCTGTGGCTGGAAAAAGGCAGACATACATGTATGTGTGACACCATTTCTGGTGATATCAGATATAACTTTTCTGCTAAGTAGTTGCAGGAGAAATTGTTGTATCACATTAATCACATCAAGTAATTGTCACTCAAGCCTCAGCCTCTCCCCCGCAGTCCTACCCCTCCAGCTTTCAGTAGCTTCCTACGAAACTCTTCTGTTGGGTTGTTGAAGGTGAGCTTCTCACAGCGGAGGTGATTGACGGGCGGGTGGCCCTCCAGGTGGAGGAACAGGTCGTAATCAAAGCGAACTTTCTTCGGTTCTTCCTGAGGAAAAGTGGTGATCCACCCAGAGAGGGAAAAGGGAAGAGTCAGAATCAGTAAATCTGTACTTGACCAACATTCTTTTAACACCACTACGCTGCATCACTTCGACCCCAACTGCAACATTGTGCCTTCCATGATCTCCAAAGTGAAGCTGATTTAAGAAACAGTAGGTGACTTCTGGTTTCCCACAGTGACAAAAATCAATGCTCCTTCATTACATGAGAGGAAACTATGGAAGTATGACATAGCTGTCAAACAGAACTGCTATTAACACTGGAGAGGACAACAATGATAACGGAAACCTCAGAAGATTATATACTATAATTACTAATCACATGATATCACTGTCTCACTGCTAAACAAGAAAAACCAGAAGCAAATACAATGAATGCTACTATTCAGATTAAGAACGATACTATATGTCCCTGTGGCCTAGCAGTTTAAAAGGCATCCACAACAAACCTGGTGGAACAATTCCTATTAGGAGATTTGAAATGAAACCTAGTGAGTAAATCCAGTGTTGTAAACATATACAGGCTCTGGGAAGTGAAATTGTTAAATGTACCTTGTTTTTGAAGTAAACTTCAATAGGCAAGATGAAGCCTGCGTATCCAGACTCCTCCACTTTGTACGGTGGATCCTTGCACACTGAAATTAAAAGAGAAATAAAGTAAAAGAGTAAATCACACAGAATAATAATAATAAATAGAATAACAAAACAGATTCATTCTAAATAATTGTGTTCTATAAAATGCAAAGCAGCATGCCTTGTCAAGTCATTATTGAGTGCACAGCAGTGGTGTGTGTGTGTGTGTGTGTGTGTGTGTGTGTGGTTGCTGGGGAACAGGTTCTGATGTGCACTAAACACACTAGTCACAGTATCTCACCATTCTGGACACAAAAATCAGATGAAGCAATGGATGAAACCATACGTGGAATACTGCCTCTGCTACTGAAAGTCATTCAGGGTGTCACTGAATGTACTGAGGCACTAAACCTGCAGCTCCATTCTCATGAGATCTCATTAACTCTCATTTCCATTGCTTACGCTGATATCCATACAAAAACTGTGGGTTGAATTAGAACAAGGGCCTTTAAAGCTTGTGAATCCACCCAGCTCATGGCAAGATGAAGACCCCCCCCCCCCAAATCACCCCCATGGGCCTTTGAAGACAAACACACACCTCCAGGGAAGAACACCTGAGCTCTGGTAGAGTTTGTTTGTCAGCCTCTCTCCCAATGGGCTATGCAGAAAAAGTACCAATTAAATGTGTGTATGTGGGGTGTTTACTAGAAGAACAGATAAAACCAGGCTAGGGTTTGGTTCAGCTTAAGGTAATGTCACTCTGGTGCTGCACGGAGGATAGTTAGATGTGACAAGCCTGTAACAACCTAGTGTGAAATGTAAGAATGAAAATCAGGCTAAGCTGACAATGTTCTTCCAGCTACAAAATAATAAATAAATAAATTAGGAGAAAGCCTTGACATTATTTTAAGATTTTAATCCAAAACGCCTAATTTAGAGCATTTTTCTAAGAGTGGAACAAAGACACTGCACCATCAAAAATATATAAATATAAGCCTACACAGGTTTTCAGCAGCCCTGTAACCACCATGTCTGCCTAATTACATTTCTTATAAAGCAGATATGGTGGTTGTCAAATGTTAAAATAAATTACAATGCTCATTTTATTAAAAAGATATAATGTGAAAACCGAATATAAAATGGACTGAAATTTTTCAGCATGTATGCCTAGTAACATTTGAGTAATTTGCAATACTGCTTTTCAAAGGGAATAAACTTGAGCCTAATACAGAACTGGTACATAAGACCAACCAGCACACCAATTAATTCCATCTGGTTATAGTTATTGTGCCTTACACATGGACATGCTCAAATGCACAATGCTCCCATTTAAATCTGCGTAGTGATGCAGGAGATCTTGGGAATACCTCGAGTCATCCTCACTAATGACCAGGCTTTGGCATCAATCTAATCACATTGTGCTCTCTTGTTTCATTTTTGGATGGAGCTCCACCCCATCAGCGAGCAGCAGTGATTGATGGCTCGACTGACTACGCCGAGGTCGACCTCAACGCTGGGGACAAGCTATCCAAAACCCAATACCACTGAGCAAATATTATGGTTAAGAGTTAATTGTGCAAGTGGGTCAGGTTCAATTACACCCGGCTAAAAGAGCCCATTCACCACTGTGCCTTTATATCAACTGAGTGGAGAAGGAGATGAGCTGAAGCACCCTAAAAAAGAAAAAGTCTCACTCAAGCACATAAACTCTGGACATGTGTTGGCATGTTTTTTTTATTTAGCATGGATAACTGGGGAGTCATTTTCAGTGAACGTACACACATTTCAATTACAGCCCAACGACACTTCTCCAATATGAAGACTTGCTGCTTCTCTGCGTTACATCATGGCAAACTGAATCTCTTTGGGTTTTGAAATGTTGAAGACATTTGAGAAGTATGACATTACCTTGGACTCTCTTAAAAAAATAAAACACTCTTAAGAAAAGAAAAAAAAAAGAAGCTTGTTGCATGCATAAATAATAAACTTTTACAAAATAACGTTCTCTGGGAAAAGCACCACGGTGCCATTTCACACAGAAAAAGCAACATGGTTAACAGATCCAAAACTAAACTGAGCATGAGATAAGATGCTGCTTAACACCTTCAGAATACAATTTCTGGGGGGAAACCCTGCATGACTATAATGTTTAAAAGGTTGTGTCTCGCTGGCCTGCCTCTTAATAGTAATTTTAAAAAACACATTTCAGTAGTGAACACCGAATACTGTCCAAACTCATCACAGAGAAAATAAGGTGTTGTAACTGAATGTGTAATCATTCCCTCGCCACAGATTTTGAGTAACTGGTCAGATTATGGGTAAAATAGGAGAGATACAAGATAAACTCAGCTAATGTGAAGGAGAAGTCATTACAGCATCTTGGCTGGTTTCAGCAGATCAGGTTGAAAAGCTTAATATTATCTGAGGGAGCGTCTGAGAGGCAGAGACGCACAATGCAACCACTGACCTGAAACTGAAAACTTGCCAATGGTCACAGAAGCTTACAAAGAGGGACAAGGCTGTGTCGTTTATTAACATGGCCTTGGTTTAAACCCAGATGCCAATCACAGAACAATGCCAGTCACTACATATTTGCCCTTTCCACACAGACTGGCTTGTAATGAGGCTAGGCTAGTTGACAGACCTGACCATAAAACAAAAGACAAGACTGGAAATAAAAAAAATCTTCAGTGAAGCTTGTGGCCCTTCATCTCAGCATCAGTTGTGCAGTGCATGCCAGGCGTTTGAGTGGCGAATGCCCAAATGTGCATTGTGTATGAAGAAAAGGCATGGTTCCCTTTAACAGGCAGAGAACAATGACAAGTTTCTATCTATAGTCTAGTTTATATAGAACTGTTGCTCATCTTGGCTGCAGTTCTTTAATAACCAAATTAATGTTTATGTTTAAAATGACCAAATGACAGAACCCTCAAATATCAAGATTTGCTTCAAATATACAGTATGGATTGGGCTCGAACTGGCAGTGCACTGTGTAAACAGTAAATAATACTTAGAAGACCGACACATACCTACTCTTTCCTGTCAAATCAGATCATTGGAGCTCTGCTGCCTCAGGGGTATTTAAGCGTTTCCTTTCATTACATATATTCCAACTTAAAGCTGCACCAATCAATAGTTATATATAAACAATTAAGAGGTTGAATGTTTAAAGGCAGGTAGAATTACGATAACGATAGTTTGAAAAGCATTCCATCTGTGCTGAATAATTGGCCTCACCGAACGACCGAACGACCGTGTGTGAAGTGAGAGGGGTTTCTACAGAATTATCACCAACTCTGGATTCCCCTTTAGTTTTACTGAGCTTATAAGCATCGTTTAGCTCTGAAGATGATACAACCCACAACTTTGCACTGTGGGTGCACTCTAACGATCTTCATTAAAAAAAAAAAAAAGACTACCCAGCACCAGACAATAGACAGACACAGTTGGAGACTAGCTGGTGAACATTAAGGAGCATCTATTGCCCAAAAGAGCCAAATACTTTTTTCAGGGGAGATCAAAACAGATAAAGGACGTACAATCGTCAAGTGAATACAGCCACAACTCCAAATGAATGACAACGTTGATCTGTGTCCACTGGATGTACAAACGGGCAACCATTTGCTAATCAATACCCAACAACGACTTTGTAAGATGATAATGTTCAATGTTGTGTCAGATGTTCTGCTCCCATGTGGCTACAAACAGATTGATACTGCCTTTCATTGTATTTTTATTCTTATCTAACTGATTAATCAATCAACAGGTAATTAATCACTATTTAATGCTTTACTGGTAAATACGATGAATATAAGCTTGCTTCCTAGTTATGAGTACGTTCACATAAAAGGGGGTAGTGATTCCTGCATATGACCAATTGCAAACATGGACATGTCTACTGTCACCATATTATTACATTTGACAGATATGAAGGAGAGCACATGATCTCCACAGTTGCAGCTGCCAAATGCACAAAGGACTACTGGCAAATCAAAAATTGCCATGTGAAGGTGTAAATGAATAGGCCTGAAATACCACTGCCCCTTCATCAGGGCACACGTTGATCTGGGTATAATTACATTTGTGCATTCTATTAAATGAACATGTTGCTTAGACTGTTGTGCCATTTTAACCTGATTCTTGGGAGCAAGTAAAAATAAAACTTAAGAGGATAATTAAATGTGGGAAGTAGGCTTACTGCCATATTTTACAAGTACAAATACAAGGCTTTAGTGCTTCAATCTCTCTTTTGTAGAATGATATCAGTATACTAAAGCACAATGAAATGGCCCTGACCCTGCTCGTGGCCAACAGGAAAAAAAATGAAATGAAGATGGTCAGGGAAAGCCAAGGGGCTTTTCTGGTCTCTAGATTTCTCCACTTTATTTGGTCCATAAAGGACTGAAGTTTGAAGTTTGCTTGGTTTGTCAGGACTAAGGCAAGGTTTAAAAAAAAATAGCACAAATACAAAGACATACTAATGAGGTTGCACATATGTTCTGTTAAAAGCTGCACATTAATATGTCACATAGCCCAGCAGACCACTCATACTCACATACATCCTGACCCTAAGGAAGAGGAAAGAACTAGCTGTATAAATAGTCAGTGTTGTACTCCAAAGACCACTGCAGAGAGATGAACTAAAAGAAATATGCAATCTTTTTCATTTCAAGCAATGATGAAACCGTCTTGGAATACAAATGAACATTTAAGGCAGAGTACTACACAGTACTAGTCTGAAAATATTGAGTAGTCTTGATATGAGCCGCTCTAACAATGGTGGGTGGTGATTAGCAGCTCAGTGGGGATGGCATCTCTGGATGACTGAGCACAGTCCCTTAAAAACAATCTCACGCTGTAGTTTTCTCCACAGTCGTGCAGGAACTCTACTAACCAAGACGACCACACTCTAATCAGCCAACAAGGCCCGAGCACACAAACTGAATGAAGACGAGGAAACATCTAAGTTTGTGTTATAGGTCAACTCAATAGATAAATGAGTCTGGGGTGGTTAAAGATTGAACAGGGTCAGGAAAATTGTCTACACCTCTCAGTTTTAATGATCTAATTCTTCATTTGACTCAACGGGGCTGATCTGAAACAACAAACTTATCAATAGAATCCTCTTCCCACCCCACCAGCAGCCAGCAGAGCATGGAATAACACAGACAGAACTACGAAACAAAGATTGGGTGAAAGAAATTACACATTAACACTACCATCCTAGACTTAAAATACACAGGTGTAAAGCCACGTCCACCTCAAGGGACCAAACACAGGTGGAAAGAAGAGTTGGAGGAGTGAAGCCAGGGGTGGGGGCTGGGTTCAACATCATGGGGATGCTGCCGATAGCAGATCAAAGACAAACAACACACAGTGGGATGAATTGTGACCAACAGACTTCCATACAGTACTTCCCTTGAGAACCATTATGTGCATATGGCCCGACGTTTGATGCTGCTTCTTCTCTAGGGGGCTTTTCAGGAAGTCACTCTGCTTCCAGATGTAACTGTTCACTGATTAGAGATTTCATAGCTTGAACATGGCACCCTTCAGCTGACCAGTCAGGACTGGCGAGTTTTTGAGGTTGAAACATACAACAACATTGAAATATAGATATTTAAGAGATGAAATATGTGTGAAAGTGTATATGTATACAAATAACTATATATTGTCTTTATTGTATTGTATATTTGATCCTGTTCTAATCTATATTTTATCACCTGTGCATCTGTTCTAGGAGTGTGTGGCAAGAATGAGCTACAACTTTCTTTTTTTGTGCAACCCTGTGTTGCAAAATGGCAAATGAACCTTGAACCTCACAGCTGGGACTCCCTCCGACTTAACATGCCGGTGAGGGGAAAACTATCAACATACAGCTGGGCTAAATCTACATACTGTTCAATTAAGTAACCACATTTAGAGATTTAGATTTAGATTTCTGCCTGAGAATGGTGCAAAAGCTGTACTCATTAATATGGCAATCAATTAATATGACAGTTATTTAATGTAGTCATTCATTTAGTAATGAGCAAACTGCAGATGGTAACTCTGGCCCAATTGCAGCACTAATGGAAGAGGTCAGGGATCATTATATTTAAAGCTGAAATAAACTAATCAATTAGTTGATCGACAGAAGGGCAGCACGGTGGTGAAGTGGTTAGCACTGTTGTCTCCAGATTCTAACACGCTGGCCAGCTGGTTTGCGGTTTGAGCCTTGAACCTTTCTGTGTGGAGTTTGCATGGGTTCTCTGTGGGTACTGTGGCTTCCTCCCACAGCCCAAAGACATGCAGGTTAGGTTAATTGGTGACTCTGAGTCTAACTGGTGGTCTGTCTGTCTATGTGTTGGGCCTGTGATTGTACCCTGCTTCTTGCCCAATGTCAGCTGGGATTGGCTCTGCCCTCCGACCCTTAAGGATAGGCGGTATAGAATGGATGATAGACAGAAAATGTATCTGCAAATATCTTGATCACTCTCTGGCTCCAGCTTCTCAAATTTGATGCCTTTCTATGTTTTATATCTGTGAAAATAAACCCTCTTTAGAGTTGGTCGGACAAAACAAGACATCTGAAGATGACATTCAATAGATTAGACAATTAATTGAGAAAATAGCTGCCATATTAATTCAGGAGGAAAACAATTATTAGTAGCATTTGTTCCCCTGGACATTAGTTGAGATACTTTGTCATGAACAAAATCTTGGTCAAGAGGCAATATTGATCTGATGTTGGCCCTATACTAGAGGTCAGAGGTCATCAAAATGAATCACCCACTGGCCATGACTATACCAAATGACAACAGTCTAGCCATTACAGTTTATCTGGAGCATTATACAGAGAAATCCATGTCTTTCGACATTTATGACCCTTACTTTTCCAGGTAAGTTTAGAGTTAAAGAGACCCTACATTGATATTATGCAAGAAGATCAGTTTCTACCTCAAGAGTTAGTACTGCTCAGCTTGTGAAGTTATGCAATGTCTTCTGTGGCTCTGGAGGAGCATTGTCAAGCTAGAGAAAATGACCCAGATGATGTCAATGTGATGTTATTAGGGTTATTTTATCAATAAAATACTGAACTAAACACCTTAATGAAATGGGATCACACCAGGTGCAACGGCAAATTGGTGTGTATGATGCAGTAGAACACATGACATGAGACAAGTGAGTGTGGTGTTTTTGGGGCAGCATGGTGGTGCAGTGGTTAGCACTGCTGCCTGTTGCCAGAAAGCATCGTTTGTCTTTTTCAACATCTATTCTCTGGTTCCAGGGAGTGAATAACACCAAAACTTATTATGCTAATTTACACGTATCACAGAGGTTTTGTGAGACAAATGAGATCCTGCCATTCAGGTATATATCTTCCTGGGCTACCTTGACAGCCTGAAGTGTCTTTTTAGAAAATTACTCCGTTTACCAACCCTGACACTGTCCCTTGCAGCTAAACAACCAGCCCAGCCCACCGGGAGTCGTCCTACGTCTCCCAGTTAGCCACTACGGCCCTGAATATAATGCAAAGCACCCACCCCCACCTCTCTCTGTCTCCATCTGTCCATGCGTCTCCCTCTCTTTCTGTTTAGACAAAACTGACCATGCCCATTTTCTAACTTTTAAGCCTACATTTTGATCTCATGTGCACACTAGCAAAGCTCCATGACAGCATATTGCAGGGTTGCACCGCGGTGACAAAGTCTGTCCAAAGACATACACTACAGACTCTCAGCAAAACGTCACAGTTGTTTAAATACATTTTCAAGGGACCAAAATGACATCTCTTAAATCCTCGACCAACAGTACAAACCTAAAGATTTAAATAGGGATAACATAAAACAATGAAAAGCAGCAAATCCTTCCATTTAAGAATGTGTAATCAGACAATGTTCTGTATTTCGGCTGGTTGGTCGGTCCTGTCAGTGGACTAATAGATTGAATTAAACCACTGAAACAGAATGGCACAGTGAAAGCTGATGTTAGTTGTGGTAAATAATTTCCTCTTTTGGCTCCATTTATTTCATTAATGAAAAGGGGGACCACGGCTTCTGAAGTGATTTGCGACTCTAATCTTCCAGTTTTGGTGTGTGGAGGTGCTGTAAATCAAAGACAAATGTTTTATGGCTGGGGCGAGTGAGAAAGGAGTGAAAGAGCTGCCAACAGACAGCCCATGTAAACCATGCTTCAATAAACCACTTCCTGCAACCTCCTTTCATTGACTGAACCGAGGGAGAGTCGGCATTTACAGCTCAGTTCCTGTTATTTGGTGGCGGCTGCCCCGTCTATCTGCACCTCCTCCCCTTCCCCATCCATTCATGCAGGCAGCAGCAGCCAGTCTGCAGTTTTCATGGCTCTTGCTTTCATTGTGTTCACCTATACAAGCAGGTATGATTTCTGAGGAATCGTAAAACAATTACTGGCAAATTCCTGCAGCTCTTTCATTTCTGTCAGACACTGGAGGAGGGGGTGGGAAGAGCGTCTTAGGGCCCTTTACACACAAAGTTGGCTATTTTCATTCAAAACTGCTGCACACCAACTCATAAACTGCTGTGCATCAGAAACGGTCTTGTCCTTGTGTCAGCTGTAGACCAAGTTGCAGCTGTTGGATCACAGTAAATGGTCTCAATCTTTTTCATGTGTTCTGTGGGCACTTTTAAGCAAACTAAAGTCACACACACACAACCATACTCGCATATTGTCAGATTTCTCTAAATCTCCTATCCCAAAGAAGGAAAACAGGTTTCTTGATTGTGTGGTCTTACACAAATCACATTACAGGGCATTATTACGTAGGCTTTGACCACATGTATACAGACATTTTGCAAAACTAGAATTTTCCTTTGTGTTTTGTCTTCTCATCCGCACACAGAACGGTGTTTTAAAACCCCTTCTAAAGTGCTAAGTTTAAAAAAAAAAAACTGTAAACAATGTCATGTAAAATGTAAAATCGTAAAAATGGAATTGTTTGCATTCTCTTGTGGACAGAGAGATTTTCCTTTTAAAACCGAGGGGGAAAATATCCAGTTAGAAATATATCTGTACAGGTGTGGTCAAGGCCTTAAGTGCATGTAAATGTGCCAACTGTCTCATCAACAGGTGCTGCTGTGTATTGGCGGGGCAACATGACAGAGAAAATGCTAACGAGCAGACAGTTTTGTGCAGGGCCCTTGCTAAAGACTAATATGTGTGTCAGATACATATTCAAAAAAAAAAAAAAAAAAAAACAGCAGTAGTCTCTACTTATGCACCTTATTCTTCACGAACTATGTGCTCGGGTTAAATTACTGATCTTTTTATTTTTATTTTTTTTATTTTACCTTTATTTAACCAGGAAGTCCCATTGAGATCAGAAATCTCTTTTACAAGGGAGACCTTGTAAATAGATAGAAAATAAACAATAAAACAATAAAACAGATTGACACCTATTTAAGGATAGTGGTCTCAAGAAAAACAGTGACATTCCTCCTTAAACTCATTAATGGATGAATGTTTCTAGTTTAAGACTTTTTTGAAGGTTATTCCATGACCATGGTGCATGATCGGAGAACGCTGTTTTGCCAAAGTCTGTTCAAATCCGAGGGATCTGATCTGAATGAAAGTCTAACTGAAGAATGGGACTCACAAAACGGCCATGATGTGATCAGCTGGTCGGAGGGCGTCCTCTCACTCTGTTGAAACTGTCCACTCGTTTGTACATTGGTGTGACGGAGTGGAGCTTTTTGTCTCATAAAGTATTCAGCATTCACATTCATTAGCGACAGCTGATACGACCTGGTGCCGACGACGTTTGTGATATTACAAGTGAAGGCTGTCTGTGCCAGCTGGAAGTGAGAAGATGCTGACTGAATGTTTCCTAACAGTATTTAGTCAGTCCGGATGTCAGGACTCATTCGCTTTGGAGCACGTTGAACCATCGGTGCACACAAATACATTTACGTTCATGCATTACCATGTGAGACCACCTGACTAATTCCGGTCCAATAATCACTTTGCCTTTCTTTCTTTGGATGCCCATTATAACCAGCATAGGCATTGGCTATTCATCCTGGGGTCCTTCACAAACAGCTCATGTCACTGAGTTAACAAGCACATTCAGGAGAGAAGCAGTATCGTCATACTTTCAACAAACATTATGCCAAAGACTTAAAAACATTATACATCATATGAAATTCCAAGAACAGAGGGTATTGAAGCGCATTTCTCATTCTCTGCTAAGGGGATTTCTACTTTCACTCCGGTTTACAGTATCACTGCTACAATGGCAGCATGTGTGTCAGGCCCTTGCTCCCCTCTTTCTGCCTCATCTGAACCAGAGCATGTGTCCATTCATGTAGATTATTATATTTTTATGAAACATATTAGGCTGCTGCTCAATGTTGCTGCAGCAATTTCTATTAAGTATTTCTATTGTGCACATTGCATGCCAAAAGCAAATGTATAAATCTGAAAAGTATTACAGCACTGTAATCAGAAGACTGGAGAACAGAAGAAGACTGCAATTCAGCCTACTTTAAATGTGGTAATCTTTACTGGAAAAAGTGGTGCTAATACTAGTATTTACAAAATGAAGTTCACTGTGATGATGCCACTATTCTTTCCCTTTTTAAAACTTTGTTCAGACAAGCATAAAGCAAAAGAAACCACACATGTACAGGAAAGCATCCTACATATCTCCCGCAAGGAAATCAATACGGGTGTCATCAGAGCTCAGAGAGATCAGACTGAGAAAGCCACAGCAAAGAGGAGAGGAATGCACTGCAGCTTCTGGGACATATTTCAGCCCGGGGATCTGTATCTCATGGATAGGTCACTGCAGTGACTTTACTTATGTGGTATGTGCGCACAAGCCACAAATTAAGAATGAGCAGAGGATGAGGCGAGTTAAAAGGTTTCATGCGAGTGTTCCACGGAGTCCAGGAGATGCCCAGAGGCTAACATGCTGGCCCAATCATTAAGGCATCAATCTGTGTGTACACTGTGAGGAGATTATTCTGTCACCAATCTGGCTAACAGAACAGAACACTCTTTCTTTGAGGAAAGGAGATACTCTTTCACCCTAAACTATCGTCGTTCACTTTAAGTTCTGTAAATCCTTTTCTACGTCCCAGAGAGCGCCTTTTGAAAAGGTTTAAACGTTAAAGAGTTTCAAGTCAAAGGAGTAGTAATGAAGCAATTGTAGCATTGTGGCAAATAAGACAACACCACCTGAAAACATAGCTGAAGGAGCCTCAAATGATAGAGTTTTACTTTATTGGCAGTATTTTCATATAATATGGCTTCCATGTTGCAGCCTAAGCTATGGGTTACATCTTAGGTTATCTTTTCACCTAAAAAAAGTAGATTTTTCTAAAACACACTGGATTCATGCAGAAATCATCTATCATCACTTGTGACCCAATAGAAATGTGTGTCTGAGACCCTGCCCTCTGACTTTTGCCGTGTTTGGAATGTTTCTGGAAGTCAACCTGTGGGCAGTGCCTGTGCCCCCACGCCAACAACAGCACCCTTGTGCCATATCGTACGCACAGACGCCGTGCCAGAGAAAAAAACGCAAACACAGCGAGGCAAAAAGCTCTCCGGCATGAGAAAAAGTCTGGGGGTGGCTTTCACCTGCTGGTGAGCACCCTGACCCTAACTGAAGTCAGTGCCGGGGAGGAGGAGCCATCTTTGAATGCTGCGTTTGCAAACCACAATCAATTTATCAAGTCTGCCTTTATGAAAAGCAGCAAACAGTCACTTCTAGAATATGTTCAATGGAAAGCACACAGGGTGGGACAAGCCCTTTTATAAAAGAAGGGATGCATTAAACTGTAGAGAATCCTATCATTTTCATTTCACATAAATGGACCACAGCCACTTACAAACTCCCCTAATAGGAACAAATGAGGTGATGAGTTGCTGCTGTTAAACAGAGGGAGGGCATGAATTCTACAGGAGGTTCAGTGAACTTTGGGAGTTTCATCGGTTTAGTAGAGCAACTAAATTAAATATTTACTGCAGAATTGGCCTCATACAATCTAATCAATTTAACTATTTGGTGTGAATGCTTGCAGCATTCAGGACTCAGTGGTAGAGCGGGTCATCAGCCATTAGATTCCTGGCTCCTCCAGTCCACATGCAAGATACTGCTCTCAAAGCTGCGCTAGTTATTGCAGCCTTCTTCAACTCGTCTACTCAGTCACACTCAAACCTTCATTCAAATCTTAATGTTCCACTCATCCAGCTCTTAATACTCCTTCAACTGCTTCTTCATACCAAGTTAAGCCAGCAATGCAGTTAACATTAGCCATTCAGAAAGCAATGCCGGTCTGCTTCCTGCTAAACTAGATTTTGCACCTTTCTTCCATCCCAGCTCTTCATACTCCTAGAACTTCTTTTTCATGCATTTCAACTCTTATCGCATGACTCATGCTCCATTCAAACCTTGAAATGTTCAAACATAGACTTTTATTCATCAAATTAGACCCAAAGCCATTTCCCACTTCCCTTTTCCTTCAGCTGCATTTTCCAAAATAAATGACAAAAATGTTATCTTCTGTCTGGGTTGTGTGTGCCATCACACCCCAAATTTATAATGCTAAAACTTTTTAATGCAACATTTCTAATTTCTAAACAAGCACAATATATGAATGTAGGCCAAGGTTGGTGCTTTGAAAAGCATAAACACTGGAATATTAGAGATTTGGTTCAACAGTCCTTGATTACGAAGCCAGTCAAGGGAAACTGAGACGCCAGCACACACCCCCTTTTCAACAGGGAAGAAAAATCTTGGTTTGGAGTGTGTTTTTTACCTGTAACAAAAAGCACCTCGGCTCTTGTGCATCTTTGCTGCACTGCACAAACCACAAATCTCAAACTCTTTTCACCAAGCTCGCCCATTTCTTTCCCATTACAATGTCTTACATCTTTCCATAAAAGTGACACTCCTCTGATATATCACAAACACCTTTGAAGAGACGCCATCTCCTGAGTAGATTAAATGGCAGCCGAGGCTCCAAATGAGGTACTTAAGCAGCGTGAGCCGCTGCCGCCTATTGCCAAAATAGCACCCCCTTCACTGGTTCCAAAGAGCTTCTTTACCTCCATTTGTTCAGACGGCATTGCCATTAGGCTGTCTCCATGGCAACACCTCAACGCTGGCCCGTTAACCGCATGGCAATAATGAAGCACAGTGGCAGCTTTACTGACTGATTTGTCATTAATCTTAATGTGTGTCTGGCAGCTTCTCTGAGCTGCACAACAAATCACTTAAGAGTGAGGGAGGACTCCAAGTAGGAAGTTACCCTCTTGTATCACTCCTTCATTCTAACTGCTGTCTATGTTTTGACTGCTACGCCCTGTGTCTGCATGTAAATTCAGAAAAGTGATGACAAGTTCATAAGAGCAGTCCCATGAAGCAACAGGATGCTGCTGTCCCTCTCCTGTCAGCGTGCCACATAAGCCTACCTGTCGTCAGCATCTTTGATAGCTTATAAAAGCATGGCTGACACAAATCTAACTGATAAACGACTCATAAATTAAACTTGCAATGACAAATCTGATTTCTTTGCATTTTTAAATCTGTACAGGAGTCTTTGGAACGGTCTTGATAGGCCATCGCCGATCCCCAGGCCACATAACAAATGCTTTCCTGCTGCCATCCTCTTCACAGAATCCTCAAGCTACGTTCACACACCTAACCTCCATTTGTCGAGCACGGCTGTCATTTATGTTAGGGAGGATCCAGGTGGAGGCGTCTCTGCACACAGAATTTGATTCTATTTTAACTTAAAAACAACGAAATGATGAAAAAAATAAATGTAGACAGCGTGCTCTTTCCTCCCAGCACGGTCTCACTCCTCACACTGAATGTCAGGTTTCCAAGGCTACACACCAATAATAGCTACTTTCCCAGTACTGCACAAATATTCCTGCTGTCCATAAAACTGAGAAACAAAGGTGAAACATTAAACTCCAAACACATCATAAAGACTGTGGTCTGGTCTGCGAGCTAAATGTTAGTGTTCAATTCCTCTCGACAGGTTTACATCTTACGACCTGTTTAAACACCTCCTTTTGTATCACAGCGGATGGCGAGCCACTGCGTGAGACATGCAGGCGAGCGAAAAGCCGGCTTCTACACTGAGGAAAGTATAATCTGCAGGTACTAAGCAGGGATCCTGCTGAACTACTTAGTAAGGCTGAGTACTGACAGGCCTAGTTTCACCAAAACACTATCTCTTTCACAATCACATTCTCTGCTTGTTCCTCTACATTTAAATCCTGTTTGATCAACAACTCAGTTTAAAAGGACTTGAATCGACAATTTACCAACTCAATGAATGCTTACACAATTAGTTTGACATTTGAGAAATCTTTTAAGTCGCTTATCAAGCACAAAGTGCCAGCCTCTCAAATGTAAGGTTTCAGAGGTTCTCTGCTTTGTGTGCTTGTAGACTGTCAGTCGCATTAAACAATTGGAAGAGGGGATCGTGAGTTCTGAAAAAAAAATGTGATTGCATGTGATGCATTTTCCATCATCTCCTGATCTTTTACAGAGCAACCAATTCACTGGACATGAATAGTCAGATTTACTAGATAATACAAATACAAAATATGCTAGTTGCAACTTGCTACGCAAAGTCAATCTGTGACTTGCGCTTGAACAAAAATCAAGTTGCGGCGCACCTTGATGACTAAATGGTAACGCCACATGGTTGCCAGTTATGACCCTTGGTGCATGCCATGCCGCTCTCTGTCCTCTGACACTTGTCTTCACTGTAACTGCCTGATAAAGACAAAAAAAGGAAAAGAAAAAACAGGTTTGCTGGATGGGAAAATGGGAAATTATTCCCTGGTGGCTGCTGCAGTAAAGCTAATAAAGCTCCATGTTCGGGGGTTTGGGACATGGGTCGATCTAAGGATGAAAAAAAATAAATCATAGCACACTAATACATTTTCCCCAAATATACTTTCTTATGTAGTTCTTAGCATGCTTCACCCTTGATTGGTTCAGAGGGGGGGTATTTTGAGTCTTCATTGTGCCAGCCCCAGCCCAGATGTGCAATGTAGACATGTCCAACATTCAAATCAGCATTTGTACCATTTTACTTGATCACGTCTACATATTTTGAAATTACAGATCAGTAAGTAACTGATCGATCAATACTGTGACCAGAGGAAGAAAGAAGTCACTTGGGGTTGATGGTAGTTTAATTGTAAATAAATGCTGCACTTTCAGTTCTATCAAATAAAACCCTGGAGTCATTCTCTGTGGTTGTTTCAACTAGAAACACTGGAGAACATCTTGACCAAACAGACCAGGAAGCACTTTGACTCACAATTAGTCACCATGTTAAAAACTCACAGGGCCCAAAGACATCACAGACACTGCAAAGATCCCATGGCCACATGCCAGTGTGTGAGACTCACTGAGGGTTAAGCATTCTCCTGTGGGCTTGATCACATTTATCTAGCCTGGGCTGTGATACACAAAGTGCAGGGAGAAAGATGGGGTGTGCAGAAGCCAAGTCTCATTTTGTACCTTGTAATCAAACACCTTTTAGCAGAAACTGAAGCTTTGGGAGGTTTAATATCAGCAGATATGACATTTGATATAAAGACACGCTGGAGGCATTGGGGTAAATGAATACAGTCTAGGATTTCCAACTTGCTATGTGCATGGGGCCAGTCTCAAAATGCATCTAATTTCAGAACTTCTGACAGCTTATCCAAACGGTTTATATGTACAGCACTCGTCACATGAGACCTTCAGACCATTCAGGCATTCCCAGCAACTCGGAATCATCAATTTCACATGTTGAAAATAATTTCCTCCTGATCCCTTCCTCGCCAGATGATTCATTAGGACCTCGCACACACAAACATGTTCATAAAGACAGAATCGGGACCAAATTCACAGCCCATCTCTGCAAACCAGCCAATCAGAATATAGCACACTGATCGATCCAACACTGTAGGGGCCCATTAGCGTCTGGTACAGAACTCGGTTCTTTAAACTGCGTTGGTAATAGTGGGTACCGTTTCCTTTCATTACCTGAGATGTGGAAAAAGTTCTAAATATTGTGTTGTGTTGAAGTTTGGACTTATTTCTTACAAGTGAAATCACATTACAGAGAGAGTGAAGTACTTTAAAAAAAGGTACCACTGGGTACCTGATAAAATGTGGACGGTACCCAGCCCTAGTGCCGAGCAATTATCAGTCTACCCCTGACTTTAAAGACGTCTTATAGTGCAATACTTGAAGGCTCACTAGCTTGTTAGGAGCCAACTGCCTGCAGGCCTGCAACCAACCCAAAGCAGCACACGCCATGCCTGTCACTGCTTTACCTTTCCATTCTGTCAGAGCATTTCAGAGAAAATGACACACAGAACTGTGCAACAATGAGTAAAACGTGCTACGGTTTCTGCTCACAGAGCCACAGCACCACAATACGCACTTGAGCAATTTATTCTGACCATACAAAAGAGACTACACGAGGAAATTCAATTTTTCTGTAACCCTCGATAGGTGTCAGAGGTCAGTCATCTACAGGGACTTAATGGCTTCATCAAGGACGCAAGAGCTCTGTGGATGCTTGCTGACACCAGTGTTTGAACCTTGCTCATTCGTTTGAAGGTCTCCCCCCCCTCTCTCTCTCCCTCCTTCCAGAACACAGGAAACCCAGCTGTTCTGAAGAAACAGTGCCAAAAGAAACATCCCACAAAGGGCCAAAATGAAGCAGAAATAGTTCGCCGCTTACCTCTTTTTGGTTTAGGGAAGCTTTCGTGCAGGTGAAAAACTACTTTCTCCACAAAGTGCTGAATGTTGCTGTGCTCTGGTCCTCGGACAAACACCATCCAGTCGTGGGTGAAGCCTTCCACAGTGGGTTTCTTTCTGACCTGGGCACGATGACCAAGCTCTAGTTTCACCTGAACAGCACCCTGTGAAGTCAAATGATGTTGGGTTACTGCTCAGTTTGAAGAAAGGGTAAAAACACAAACTTGAAAAGCAGAACAATACAAGGTTTGCATACTTAACAAGTTAAAGCCCCTTTATGGTTTTGACATGCTCCCCTTACTCCTTTAAGTCACATAGATTTTTTTGTCTCAGTCACGCCAAACTCCATTCAAAAATCTGCTAATTTAATGAAACATTGCTTTTCGACAAACCTGTGAGAACCTGACATTCAACTTTTAGCTTAAATCAACAGTAAATCATCTAATAACATCATATATACCACTCATAAAGCAGCAAACATTTCCACAAACTTTATACTGGTGACATTTGCTCCAACTGCCTTCTGTCAAAGGGCAACCCTGCATGGCTTTTAAAGGATAATGTCATGAAAACGAGAGCAATATCCCTCCAGAGAGTTGACATTTTACCCGATTTACGTCCTAGTTTGTGCATTAACATCACGCCGAATTGAAGGCTGGACTGTAACCACTCTGAAACAGCCTTAATTCACGCATGAGTGTTTTTGGCGGTAAGAAGAAAAACATTTAAACTGCTAGGGTTATTTTTTTCCTGCGGGATTTTGCATTGAACTGTTCGTTCAATAGATAGCGGTTCGTGTTCGGCTCTTGCTAGCTGAAACGTTACGGCTTGAAAATCCACGTTACGGAGTAAAAAGCAGCGACTCCTCCGGTGAGACAAAACAGCGAAGTGTCCACACATAACGTTGTACTCCAGTGGCCCGAGCTGGCAAGCAAATCCTCCGACTGGCTACTCACCGAGTTGGCCATACTTGAGGCCCCGCGTTACTGTTATTTCATGGAGAATCAGTTTTAAATGAGAGCAGAGGTGAGCACAGCTTGCCTATGAAGGCGGACATGGTCTCTCCTGGACTGAAGTCAGACTTAGGACTTTCAAAGGCTCGCCGGCAGTCAAATACTCGCATTGACCTCGATAAATTCCGGCGTGGACTTTCAAAATAAAGCCCCTGCAGTGCAACCCCTGTCACGTATTCTCCCTAATTTGTAGGATACGATTAAAGTAATGCTTTTGGGATGCAATTAAATGCTATGGTATTTGTAATTTGTTTACTGTGGTCTGGCCATAGAATAAAGAATAAAGTTTCCCAATATGAAGTAACATTATTACAGCATTTTATTAATTACTTTATTGTTGGCCAAAAATAATCACATTTAAATCTATCCAGTCTTACTCCAAGAAGCTAATAAAAACCTTCCACATGACACTGCTGCAGGATCTCAAAGTAGCACCAAGGTGAGAAAGTCGGAAGGCATTTGCTTTCACTGGCTACTGCATTTTTGAAAGAATTCACTCTCAGTTTTGGAATAAGCAGCATGGTTGAATCAATGGCTTTGCTTGGAGGAGGTAACACATAATGTGTGCTGCTCACCCTGACACCCTGGTGGTAGAACCAGCCATAGTCAGGAACACTACAATTCTTACTTTGCAAGATTACCTCAACACTAGACATCTGTAGATGCTCTGAATTTGGCTTAGCTACTGCCAAAATACTGTGGAATAAAGATATACTGGGTAAAGCTTCACTACCTCACAAACTACTCAATAACACCTTTTCTTTTCTTCCTCTATTATTTCCCATTCTTTTACTTTGAAAGTAAAAATCCTACATTTCCGTTAATTCTACGCCTCAATTCTGCGAATTTAACGAAGCTGAGGGTAGAGCGCACGCGCAGCACGGTGTACCCACTGGAGCTGCAGACGGAGCACGAGACGGAAAGAGCCAATCAGGGAACAGCAGATAGAGGGATGTCCAATCAGGTGGTCGCAGAATCCCTGTAATTATGTTGCCTTCAAATCCCAGGGGAAAACCGGCGACTGAAGCATGTTGTAGCAGTTCATGTGAGACGTTCACACCCGCACTAAGCAGTAAAACGCCAGTATTCCTGCAGGATTCATGTGATGAAGATGGTTAATGGCTCCCAATAAACAAACGAAGCGAAAGACAACTTTTACAAGATACTTGGAGCAAAGCCTGCGATTGTTATGGATACCACGGACCCATCTTCATTTATTCTTAAAAAAAAAAAATCCACTTCTAACTTTTTCCTATGGCTGAATATTTTGCATGTGTGTACATGTATACTTACAGTGAATCTCTACAGACTTGGGTTTAGGCCACAGCAGCATTCATTATCCAAATAATGTGATCACAGTATTTGGAGAACCAAAAACAAACAAACAAACATAATCTGTGTCTGTTGATTCCAATGTTAAAATTAGATAGTTCAATAAAATTGTTTTCTTTCTCACATTTTATTTCTCATATTACAGCTTAATTTGTTGTATTAAAAATACTCAAATAAAATAAAAATAGTTCCCTAAAGAATAGCTATCTTGATTATATTCTGATCTAATTCTCAGTAGTATTATTTGTGATATCTAACCTACTCAGATCATGCCTGAAAATGATATCTCACTCTCAATGGGACTAACTTTAAATAAAAGTCAAACTAATTATAGGCTAACCTGGGGAACGTTTTTTGCAATGTTTATCCTGTAAATTAATACTGCTATTCCTTTACATGCCCAGTCCCTGTCAAATCAACAAATAAATAGAATGAATGACCATATTAAAGGAAGGAAATAATGTTATACAGTAGACTTCCATATGGTCAGCCTCCCTTAGAAAGCATTACAGAATGAATACTTATTAATCCAGCTGTTAACACTTAGGTAAGAGCTCTCTGTAAACGGAACCACGCTATTCAGAGCCTCCTCATCACGTTTCATTGAGCATCTTGACCGTTTCACCATGACAGGACAACTTTTTTAGAGGAGTCTCTTGGAGTGCGTCAGTACGGGCTCGCTCTATCACTTTTGGTCCTCGACGGGCGCCGTAGCTCCATGTGTGGCTGCAGGATGCTGGCTGAGTGAAGTAAAGTGCGAGTAACGACAAGTACAACTGTGAGTTACTTTTACTCAAGAGGCCAGTCTGTTAGTTAGTCCACTGCAGCAGGAGAAATGCAGTCCTCTTCCACCGCTTTCTTTATCATTACGAATGTCCAGTCAGTCGACTAGCTTTAGCTTCTGTGTCGTATTATTAGCCGGTTCTGCTAACTTCATTCACTAGCTTGTTTGTCGTTACGTTATTATTTTTCTTGTTCTACTAAAATGACTCTGTTTGTAGAAGGTTTTTGTCCAACAAAAGCTTTTAAAGTAAAGCTTTGCTGTGTTCGACACGTCGCCGGTATTCAGCACCACGACTAGCTGAAGAAAACGCGCTAAAGCCAAACCCCATTGAAAAGTTTGACAATTTAACGTTTCTTCCTTATTAACAGGACGTTGTGGTGAAAAAAAACGCGACTGAAACCTCAAGCAGAAAGCATATTTTAATTCGGCACGAATCTAATTTACCAAAGTGGATGTTCTAATAAAGGACAAATAAAGCTTTGCTGCCTGATCCACCACAGCAGCGTCACCCTGCTGTCTGGCTGCTGGGTGGATGTAGCCACAGCTCAGCACTGAGTCTTGTTTCATGTGGTGTGTGAGTGAGGCAGCATGAGATAGTCCTGTTAGACTGGGTTTGTGGCTGCTGGAGTCCACACCTCCCTCTCTCTGTCTCTCTCTTTCTGTCTCACCTACTTGTGCAGATTTCCCCAATGAGCAACACTTGTCAGGATACTGCATAACTTTTTACACAGAATATTACACTACAAATAATCATGTGTATCTCCTCTGCCAAGCTATTCAAATAAACCCCCCTAACGATGAAAAACACTCCTAGTGGGTCCTAGTGGGCACTGTAAGCACCCAGATCCTCACACTGTTAGGTGCTCAGTAGTCCTTGTGGTCAGATTTCCCTTTTACTGACGGGGCCTAGGGGCCCTAGTAGTCAGCTCATTGTTTAAATGCCAAGGGGACCCTCACATTGTAACCCAGGTTAGGTTAGCTCATGTTGCCTAGTGGTCAGGGTCCTGGATTTAAATTTCTTTCAGAGGGGTGGGGCCACGAGTTGTGCGTGGCCCGATGTTTGGAGGCCTCCTGGCAGTCCAAGGCCCCCGGGCACTGGCTCCACTGCCCCAGCCCACGAGCAAGGCTTGCCTCTAGATCATTGTTGTCACAGAAGATACAATTCACAAGTGAAACAAAACGTGTGCCGGCTCATCTGAGACGCCCCCGCAGATCCTCCAGGTGCCCTCAGACGCTGAATATAACAAACGTGGTAGTGTCAGTGTGTGGTAGAGAAATGTTTTCCAGCAGCAGAGTCGGTGTGCAGGTGGACTAGAGAGAAGCTGCAGAATGTTTTTGTTCTGAAGAGGAGAAAGAGAATCGCTCCAAGCTAAATGAGACGTATTGTCCTCATCCTCAGGTTCATACTTTAATCTGGGGCTCCGACTATAATACCAAGTAATACAACATACTAGTATATATACAGTTGTTAAACTCAGTCTCTACTGTTTTTAAGGATCCTATTTAAGTATTTTATGTCTAGTTTCTTTGACTCAGAGAGAGCCCTTAAAGACAAGCTCCACTGAAAGTTACCAGCAGATTCCACCTATTGGCCACGAGGGCAGGAAATAAACTCGGTTAATCAACAGGCTGCATAGAAACACTGTTGGCTTCTTCCCACGAAGCACAAAACAAGTAACAAGAGATTGTGCTGTAGTTGTTTAAATAACTGTTTTTGGGCTGTAGACAAATATGAGCAGCCGGTCCTTCCACCACTGACACTTGATATGATATTTCTCACGCTCTTTAACCGTTTTCTGCACTCCCCATGTGCAGCGAGGGCTCCTTTTTTAAAAACAGGATTTTATGGGTTGAGTTCTAAGGTCTGGCCTAACTCAAACTCCTGCGTTAAAAAGTGAATGCCGGCCCACCGTGCTCTGGGCTTTACAGGAGGTTAGGTTAGGCTGAGGTTAGCCAGCCAGCTAAATGATAGCTGAGAGAGAAGGGCAAATACCAAATGAAAACATGCACCAGCCTAATTCATTTGACTTTACATTAACTGTTTAGTTTGGTTAGTTTGGGTGAAAAGTGCCCATCACACCTTCCCAGAGCACAGCTGTAGTGTCCTTAACCTGCTTGTTAACTGTCCAACCCCCCCCCAAATACTCAATGTACTCAGAAATAAAACACAGCAAAGCCTCTTCACATGTGAGAAGCTGGACCCAGAGAATGTTTGCTGGATAAGTGACAACAATGATTACTAGATTTCTTTAATGGCTGTTAATCAGTTTATTATTTAAATAATTTTTTTTGTCATGACTAAAGAATAAAAGAATTAGCAGCCTGGCCCAGTAAGGTGTATCTAATGAAGCGCTGATTAATGAATCCAAACCAGTGTTATTAAGACCCGCTGTGACAGCGGTGCCGTGCGTCAACAGAATCCAATCAGCCTGCCGCATTCTGTGCTGCTGCACTTTCAGGCCCTCCGAACGCGGCTGTGAAAGGCTGAGCGCTGTGCCACCTGAAAGGCCATCAAAAATCCCATGTGCCTGTCCGCCGTGTGCAGTTTGCAACAGCGAGTGTCACTCACTAAAGCCTCAGTGGTGTTATTTCTAAAGCACCGTTGGCTCACGCATTGTCCTCTCTTCTATTGCTAATGCAGACCTAGCAATACAGGCCAGCCTATATTGTTTTGCTGTAAGGTAAATATGCTATAGAAAGCACTAGAAAAGTTTGGTGTACAAACTTTCCTGTAGGTTTCGCTGACCATTTTCAATCATCAGATTAGAGAGGAAGCCAGTTGTTTCTATATGACGGGTATCAGTGAAACATGACTAGTTAGTACTGAGTATTTGGCTCACTGAAAAGTGAACTTGTACCACCCAGATCACTGTCACGCTCTTTAAATCAACATATTTTAAAGACTAGCCAACGTATGCTGGGTGTATAAGCAGTGACGTGTAGATATTTCATAATCAGCAGCCACGTCGTATCAATAAATGAGCATTTGACAAAGGCGGCGTGGAGTGTTGCTGTGTGGCAGCAGGTGCTGCTCACTTACCTGCTTATGTGGCCGTGAAGCTGAGTGGCAGTGGGAGCCGCTGTGGACTGAGCAGGGTGGTGGACAGCAAAGCAGGCTGGCTTATCAGTTAGATAACAGCAGGGGGGTTGGGTTGGGTGTCTGTTTGGGGAGGGGGTGACAAGGGTTAGGCTACATGTGGCTCGTGTTCCCTGTGTTTATAGTAATGTTAAACCAATATATCAGTTACGGATATTGATTAACCTGAGGACCTGAAATGCTGTCAGTAAGAACTAAAACGTTTTTGTGTGCCATTTTCTTAACTGGAGTTATTATTTCTAATAATAATAATAATAATAATAACGGTCAGTCAGTGATCTTTTCTTCTCTAAACTCAAGTATGTCGGATTTTCTTCCTTTTTTTGCTTTCTGTCCAGAGACAGTTTGTAGGACTAATTTACTCAATTAATTAATTAGTTTGATTATTTTGTCTGTAAGATGCCATGAAATAGTGAGTGATACTCAGCAAAAGTTCCCAAAGCTCACGGTGACATTCGAACATATTACTTTAAATTGGTTCAAGCCCAAGATGATGTCCAGACTTCATGTTCAATTTAATGATGTCAAACCAACAGAATCCTCACATTAAGGAAAGTGAAGGCAGCAATTGTCAGGCATTTCCCTTGATAAATAGCAAAGTGATTCAAAGTTATTATCAGTTCTCAGTTCCTGTTGAATGGCTGGCATGTGATTCTATAGAGCAATATTTTATTTCTACATTCACATGTATGAATCAGTCCACATAGTTTCGTCAGTGTTTCACAGGCCCCGTCAGTGCTGGTAATGCTCCGAGAGCTAGAAAACACATTCAACATGTTTTCTCATCAAATGTGATGTAAATGGCTCTAACTGCTGTTGGACACTGCTAACCCACCTTAAGCAGCTTCATCAGTCTCCCCTTTATGCCATTTAAATAACAAGTCAACTGTTTGATTGCCAACTAATGGAAAATATTTTCTTCAGCAAAGTCCCAGATGATTGAGTGAGTTGAGCGTTTTTATGTGAATGTTGTTAAGGCTGGTTGTGTCCTGTGATAGTAACCTGGGTAAACTGACCTGCATTCTCATCGTGAAAAAAATCCATCCTGAAATGTGGGAGAAACACTGAAGAAATACTTCCCGAAATGTACCTTTGTTCTGATATGACTTAATAATAATATTAACTGCCAAATTTCAACACTAGTTTTTGATTCTCAGTGCAGCACACACGGCTCAGTACCCCCAAAAAAAGTACCCAAAACTATTAAAAAGCTTTAAGGGTCAAATCCTCGCTCCTAAAACAGGAGCTGTGGCTGCCAGGCCTCGGACAGCTGGTGGTCAGCACGTGTATGGCATATTGTCGGGCCTAATGAGACAACCTGAGACCTGCATAGCAACCCGTGAGTTAGCTGAGAGAGCTGATGTATCAATGACTTGTGAATAATTTAATGCAAAAATTATGTCGTGGCTGCGGGCCAATAATTTGATATCGAACGGCAGGGATCAGCTTTCAAAGGGTCTGTCCGTGAATACCTCCAAGCAGCGCTCCTCACTGAAGCAACAGGTGGGCATCCCTGTGCTTTTGTCTCAGAGGCTGACTTTAACGCCACTGATATGTGATATTCTTGAGTTGAGTGAAAGGGCAAGAGCCATATGGTCTCTGAAAAAGTCTTCTTTTTGTGTCGACTGACAAAACATTGAATTCTTGGACCCGAAGGATCAGAAATAACAACATTAACGCCCTTTACCGTCGTTAGACTACGTTAACGTGTTCTAATGGCGTTCCCCTCTGCTCTCAGGTACGATGGAGAGTTTGAAGATAGGATTTGATTTCTCCAGCCCCGTCATACAAGCCCAGGTAAGCACGTGACTCAGAGGAGACGGTGACGTGGGAAAGAAATTCTTCTCCCCATCTGACCAATCAGTGGCCTGTTTTTACTCCAGCTAAACAAACACATGACTGATCTTTCACTTTCAGAATAAAAGCAAATAAATGAATTTTATTACTATGATTAAAAAAAAAACAGATTCACCTATATCACTTTACTTTGGAACCCTAAATCTGTCTTTTCTTGTGTTTGGTTGGGTGTAGTTTGCTCTTGGCTGAGTAAGCCAACACAAACGATCTTTCTTACTTTAATCAGAGGCCTGCTTTATGTTTTTTAGACGGTGAGACATCTTATTGCCGCTGTACTAAAGGAGAAGGGGCCAAATGGTCAAATCACACAGTCCTCTACCCAGGTGAGTTACATGTCAAAATGTCCAAGAGTTCTTGGGCAAGACACTGAGCCCCAACTCATAGCATCATCTCAGTGTGTGAACGTGTCCAACTCATATCTCTGAACGAGGGCGTGATGTCAAATGTGTGATGGTTTCGTTAGCAGTATTTCTTATATATTTCCGGCTCAAGACTAAAGGTGATTGGGCTTTTGCAGTCGAGGCCCTTCAGCTCTGAAGATGTGACACCTTTTTAAATCACTACCCCAGGCTTTATCTTTTTAGAAATGCCAGCAGGCCGTTTTATTTCCAACAAGGGGTCCAAGCAGCGATCGACGCTGCTGGAGACCTGTTTTGTTCTCTTCTTATTTAAATCTGCTAAAAGACAGCAAAACCTGTAACACCAAAATTGGCAGATGGGTTGCACATTTCACAATGACTGAAAATAGACATCTTGTCAGAAACCGTTGGTCCAGTTGTCCCCGAGCTGAGTCAGGATCATCTGCGTCTTGTATGATGGCACCGACTTGAGATCTGGACTTGTGTGTGTGTGTGTGTGTGTTGTGCATCAGGGTCCAGCGTTGGAGGCTCTGTGGCAGCAGTGCTGCAGTGACTGTGCTCTGGTCCGTTCGGCCTGCTGCGATGCCGTGGTGCTGCTGGTGGATCAAGGCCACACGGACCTGCACTACGTCCTCAATAGTGTCCTCAACCTCCTGCCCTCCGCCAGGTACTGTGCACAAAATCCACTCGCACCTTCTGTCAGTGACTGCACCGTGCCTACAGAAGTCATCAGGATAACTCCAGTTTTTTTTTATATTTGGGGTTCGAAATGACTAGGTACGAAAACTTTTGGAATTGGTCCAGTAGATTGCCTTAGCCAGCAGCCTCGAAACGGGCCGCAATGGCTGCACTTAACCCTTTTACAAAGTAACCAACAAACTACCCAATAGACCAGCAGTTCCCATCTTCTGTTAGAAAACATGACTGTTTTTGTCAAGAGAGTCTTGTGGCTTTGAAGCGAGCGATATGATGGCTGTTTCCGGTTTAAAAGGTCTACCTAAAAAGGTCTGGACGTACTTGCGGATCACGTTGTAGCCATTGCAGCCTGTTTTGCAGCCGCCAGCTGAGGCGACCTACTGGACCACTTCCAAAATGTTTTGTACCCACTAGTCATTTTGACCCCAAAATACCAGTAACAAGACGACCTGTAATAAAAGACGTTTGAGGGGAACAGGCAGTGGTGTTCTGTTCTGGTAAGGAAGGATGAAATGTTGATGAGACCAAACAGAACTGAAACACAAACCTTTTGTTTCCATATGATACCAGCGACAAAACTAAAATGTATTTTGGATATAAAACAAACAAATGTGTTTTTGGTGGTGACTAAAGAGGAAATTAAATGAGCAAGTCTTGACTACAGCTAGATTAAAGTGAATAAAACACGCATGGACTTTTGATTTTAGGACTAAACTCTGGAAAACCACCACACAGAACGTAGTGCACTTGTTCTGAACATGGAGCATGTACTGTAGGTAACACGGCACCTCTATACAGAAGCATAATTCAGCTTTTAGTCCTTGTCCTTGTCCCCCTCTGCTGACTTGGATCCATAAATTTTTCTCACGTCCCAACCATCAGAACAGGAGGATCAAGTAATAACAGTGAAGTGACCTTTTCCATTCAACAAAATATGACTCATCTTGTACAGGAAATGTTGAGCCAGCGTTTTAAAAGACCTTTTTTTTTGTCAATACTGCCAGTATCTTCACATGAACAGTAGATGAGATGATTGTGAATCCAGAGAAAATAATCAAATGCTCTGCAGCTCCCCTCATCTCCATGGATGTTTTAACCATCTTTTACCAGCTCATTGTTTTTGTTGTACAGCCTAAAAAACGCTTTTGGCTCCCTGACACTGCTCTCATCTTGTTTCCATTAGCAGCAGGCAGATGTTTCCAGAACGCTCTAAAACCCCACATGACGTGCTCAGCACCAAAGAGTAGACAGGCCCGGTTAGAGGCTAGCTGGCAAACACAGAGGAGCATTTAGCAGCTAGAGCCGGATATTTCTGATAGGTGGTGGTGGTGGAGACCAAAGCAGAAGGAAAAGAAGGAGAGTTTTGGCCTTACATTGGTCAGATTGGTGGATGAAAAGTTTTACCCTACTTTTAAGTCTTCACACTCAGCCAAGCTAACCACATCCTGATCTTCTCATCTCACTCTCAGAGAGAAAGCTGATATTTCCCTATATTCCTTTAGAAGTCACCAACAGCTCAATTGTCCTCCACCATTGTGTTTTGATTGGGATTTTTAGATATGTAAATGCAGTTGCTTTGACTTGATGTGAGTATTTCTTGACACTTTCTGTGCTGTTTGTGGGACCAGAAATGTCCAGGGGCTGATAAAGGTGATTGGGCAGCTGCTGCAGATGCAGGCAGACCAGAGAGACCGAGAGACGAGCTTCACCTGTCCTTACTCCATCAGGTCAGTCCGTGTCATGAAGCTTGTTTAGTGTGTCTGCTGTAGAATATAATACCTATGTCCTGTATCATTATTATTTTTTTTTTATATGATCTATCGTTTTACTGTAAAACCAGTGGGTTTCTTTACATGAGTACAGACAAGACATGCTTTCTCAAACATACATAACATATTTATTTACCTCCCTCCCTCATTGGTATTTACCTTTTTCACACATTGTAATTGGGAATAATCCATGTTCAGCTGAATGTTTGTATATTCATAATGTTCATTGCTTTTAATACCGACTCTTAATTGTTGATTTCATACAATTTTGTTTTCATACTGTGTCATTGCATCAGTGATGCCCCAATAAATGTAAATTCCTGGCAAAGTCAAAATGTGTGCTGCTAAAAAGGTGTCTGAGGGCTTGTTGTTCACATGTTGGATGCACTCACTCATTTTCTGGATTGTCTGATCATCAAACTCTGAACCAATGGAAATGAAGGTCACATTTACCAACTGTAGTTCAGCAGGATTATAAACTACACACACAGACTTCCTGTTCTTGTGCTTCCAGTGACTGTAGATTTCAGTGGAAGCCGGTATGGTGGAATGACACAGATGCACACATAGTTGTTGTTCAGAGTAGGGCTATGTCTCTGTGGTACAGCTTGGGCAGATGTAGTGTGTGGTGTTGTGCTCTGTTGAAGCCTGGATGGAGCCCCCCCCCTCCACCCCTCCACCCCTCCACCCCAGTCCTCCTCCTCTTCGTCCAGTCTTAGATCTGCCCCTCTGCCAAGATCCTGGGGCCTCCTTAATCAGTTACAGCGGGTGATAAAAAGACGGCTGCTTTGTCTTTTTCCTTCTTTTCCTTCATGTTTCTCTCTCTACTTCTGACACCCTTTCCTCTTTTTTTTTTTTTTCACTCGTGCTTAACCTCTCTTGCTCCTCATCTCTATCCCCTTTTTCTCTCTCTCCTTCTGTCTTCTCCTCTTTCCCATTGTCCTTTTTTTTCTCTCATTCTGTCTTCATCCCTGTCTCTGCTGTCTGCGTCTGTCTGGCGGCCCGAACCTCCCTGTTGGGAAGATGAATGTGTGGAGGGCAGCAGGGTGGCGCCGTTGGCCTGGGAGGCTGGCCCGTCATTGGTTGTTGGGCCTGGCACTGCTGGGTAACTGTAAATGCTGTGGGATTAATGGAGGATGCACACTGGTGCCCATTGTTGACCGTCTGCTCGCTGCTGCCCTGTGCAATCTGCCACAGAGACTGTGAGCCACTTCAGCCCCCAGCAGGATCAGTGAAGGTTCAGGGCTCTACCCGCCACACCCTCTCATTTCTCATGTGCCGTTAGTCTGGCTGGAGCGGTGTAGTCTGCTCGGACTGTCCCCTGCAGGCTTTCCCACATACTCAATGTATCTGCTCTGCCTGCCAGGTAGGGGGAAATGGTAATCAGCACATTTGTATTGAAATATGTGTCTTTATTACAGTTGGACTGACAGCACAATATGTGTTTAAATATCTAACCACCTGTGTTTCTGTTCTAGTTTAATTCCAATAGATCTGGGTAGTTAGATTATGCACAATGCCCACGGGTCATGGAATTTCTGGAAAGTCATGGAAAAGTCTATTCCAGATTAGGAAAGTCGGGATATAATGATTTTGACCCAACAAAAATTGCTTGTTCACCAAACCAATATTTTTACAGTTGTACAGTTATGAATTTCTCCAGTTTCACATGCGCTCTGATTGGTAATAGTTACCTTTTCTACTTATCAGCTCCCGCTCTCACATTAGCTATCATCTGGCCAATGCACCAATCGATTGGCCAGTCATAACAATCATCACCGGCTGATATCTGTTCTCAATAGTTTGATTGGTTGTCTCCATAAAAGCCGATCAGAAGAGTCAATCAGAAGTAGCAAAACAGCTCTGGCTTGATTGACTGGCTGATCACATTTTAGTTCCACGGCGGGCAGCAAGGAGACAGCTTTAGCATCCCGGTGGAGAGGTGAGGTGAGGCATGGCGAGCTTTGTTTTCATCCTCAGAGGCTAATGCAACAGGGCTAGCATTTTATGGGATAAAAACTGGAAACTAACACACAAGCAGACAAACCAGAAAGGTGGAAGTCCGTCTGAGGCTTTATCCGGTAAAATCCTCCGTTGTTACTGGACTGGCTTTTATATGCTGTGTACACATGACAGACACTAGCCCAGAGGGGTGGACTGTGAAGCATGATTAGTGGGTTAGTGAGGTATGCTGAGCCCAGAGCTGGGGTTTTTACTGTCACAAAGGTGGCTCTGTTTTAAACTGGCTAGATCACCATTACTTAAAACCTCAAACTGGTCCGAAGGAGCTTCTGTTCAGAGCTTCGGCTTAAATGGGCTTTAAAAGGTGCTGCCCTCTTTTCCCTGATGATATTTTCTATGATTGATGTCAATTTTCAACTTGGGGAACACGCACACTGGCAAAGCAGTACATGCCTCAGTATCTATTATCAATTCATTGTTCAAGGTGCCATACAAGTAGAGTCCATTTACCATTACTCCCCATAGCCTGTCTCTAAGAGGGAGTCTGGAATATGTTGCACATGTTGCCCACCAATAAATAGGACACACAGTTGTCAATTCATGATACTTTCTTATTCTTTTAATACTTGATATTCAGTGTTGTTAAGAATAGTCGAATGACTAAATAATCCTACATAATAAATAGACTTTGTGATCGATGAGAAGAATCAGCCAATTCTGCTTTCAGCAAATATTTATTTAAATGATTATTTATAGGTCTTTGAAAAGTCACCGAAGACTGATCCTTGATTTTTAGAGGCTGCTATCCGTATTGATTTTTAAAGTTGACATTTTTCAGTGACAGTACAGTATGTGAGGAGATGATCGTTCTTTACCATCAACACAAACACTTGAGATAAGGATCCCTTGAATTTGGTTGTTCAAGAAGTCAGGCCCAATCATGTACTGAGTGAGGCTCTAGTTCTGCACATTAAAGGTAGAATTTGTGACAACATGTCTGAATACAACTAGACCCATGTTATTTTTTTGAGTTGTGCACTTTCTGTTGAGCCCAACACTGTTCAAACGCAGAGGAATCTGTAAACCTCTTACTTCATTTGGCAATTTCACCTGTCAGTGGTGTTATGTCCCCTTTACCAAACAAATTAAATGACATACCGTGAAAAAACACGACGAAACACTGTAATTAACTTTGAATAATGAACATGATTGCAGCTTCAGTCACATTAGATTCTGACCACCAATGAAGACAACAACTCCCACGATCCCACGCTGCACGGCATTAACTAACTACGTCTTTTGTTTAGGCTATACTTTTTAAAAGCCTATGCTTGGATGTGAGACACGTGCTTTCTTTGCAAGCACACAAACAAGTCTGTTATTTCTGCTTTCTCAGACTCTTTTGCAAGATACCATCTGACTGTTGAATGAGGACGAATGGTTCTATTGGTCATTTGTAAAGAAGATCTCATGTGTTATCTGTCAAAGATTACCGAAAGATAGCTTGAAGATTAAAGACCGCTGCCAGAGATTTGTGAAGGATAATGTTTTAGGGATGTTTGTGTCTGCTGTCCTACACCCAGACCTTCCCTCAGAGGTTGATGTAACCTGTAGACATGTCCAGGAAGCTGGCTGTTAACAGTAGACAGATTGTACTTAGCCCATCTGTCTGCCAGCACTCTGACTGAGCTGTGAACTTGGAGTTGAACTAAAAGGAGGAAGGCCTTTGCCTTGACTTCCTGGCCCTACCTTTGTTTGGCAGCTGAAAGGTAGTGAACAGTGGGAGAGGCTGATGGATGGGAGCTTCTTTGAAATCCAGGGGTTGGACGTGGCCACCGGGAACCCGAGGAGGGGTATGGAGATGGTCAGACAGATTAAACCATGTGAAAAGTGGGAAGAAAGAGTAGATGGAGGAGAGCATTCAGCTGCTGAGGAGTCCATGTCTGGGCCATGCTTCAGGCTATCACAGGCACAGCTCACTTAGCTTCCTTCCTATGCTTAGATACGCGATGATTGATGGGACGTGTCAGTTAAGTGGACCTGATGGTGGTGCTCACCCCCCACTCACACACTAACCCTGTTGTGTTAACCTCTGGCCTGTCTGTGGCCTTGAATCTTAACAATGCACAGAGACCTCACCTTGGTTTTGACCCCGGTGTTTTGTCTGGACTTAATAGGTTTGCAAATGCAAGAGTAATGGCTGCGGATTGTTTATATTCACAGGACACATGACTTCAGGTTTTAGTGTTGATTTCAACATTTATAGAACCAACAGATGAAAATGGAAACAACATTTCTCCCAATCTCAAATGCTGTGTTAGTTTCCCTGATGTGGATGTCCTGTAGTGTCTCTATCCTTTGTTCCTGCGTAGGGGGATCCATTTTAGCCCATTCCCCTCTGATAGCTCATCTGTTATTTGTATATTTTCTCACTATAATTAAGACACAGATGGAGTACCTCCACATAGGAATATCATATCCTAGTATAATTTTGTGTACCATTTTACAAAAGTATATTGTGGCATTTCCAGAGTACTCTTTTTCCACATGTTTTGCCAATCAGTCTCTGTATAATTCTAATTATGCTGAATTAAATGACAGTTTTACTGCAAATGATAAGTGAACATGAATATTAGAGATGTCCTGATCTATGTAAAGGGATGGTTCTCCAATCTGCCACATAGAGTCAGACCTCTTCTCTCTAGCTGATCGCATCGTGGCTGTTTCAGGAGTCCCATTTTCCCAGTTAATCTTTCATCCGTATCATAGCAGTAACTTGATTTTATAATCTTTATAGTCTTGGACATGGACCTTCAGTATTTGTATTAAGTAGCCCCTGAAATATAGGGTGTGTCAGAGTTGTGTCAATGCGTCAGGTCCATATTTAGTCAACACTTGATAGTTGGAAGTATCCATTAAGACTCCATCAGGAGTAATGGAGTAATTATGGCAGATATGCTTAAAGTGGTACCTTAACATTAAGGGGGCAAACCTCGCTGTTAAGTGAGAGAAGCCTCTTCTGTATTTGAAACAAAACAAAGAGATTCACTCCGATGAGCAGAAGCCTTCCATGTATTTTACCAAATGGGTTGGATGTGGACCTGTTTGGCATCAGGTGCTCACTTGTTAGTATCCATGCCCCAAGTATAGATTCCCAAGATTTTTTTTTTATTAATATATGTGACACTGGGGAGTTCATATGTAATAACAGGGTTTTAATCAGGTGAGAAACCTGGCACCAGATAAGTAAAGACACCCCAAAGAGAAGGCCGGCACAGAAATTTCAATTAGCGGTGATTAGCTGACATTGGAGGAAGGAAGTATACTTTTTCTTCAAACCCACATTCTTCATACTCTGGGATAGACTATTTTTAGATATCAACAATTAGTGGGTTTGACTATCAGTTGGTAAGATTGTATTGTGGGATCATGCCCCAAGTTTGGATCTGTGTAAGCCGTTAGAGACTTCACACTCCACAAAGAAAAATCTTGGGATTTCATTAGAAAAGGAAACTTTAGAATATCAGTTTCAGGTCTAGAGTGGTATGCAGTCAAAGTCTTCTTGAGGAGTCACTTCACAAACACAGAACTTGTTACATCTCTTCGGAGATCTCTTCAAACCTTTCTGTGTCATCTACATCATCTAGGCAGGTGAATCATCTTTTCTGGGAAATCGAGATAGAATTTTTGGGGGACGTGGGGGACGTAGATGGACCCCAGACAATTAACCAAATGACTGTGACTACTTCACCTCTAGTGCCACCAAGAGGTGAATGTTTTTGGTCTTTAGTGAAATGACTCAACAACTACTGGATGGACTACCCTGAAATTTGCTACAGAGATTCCTGCTCCCCACAAGATGAATTAAGGTCACTGATGCTGCCGTAAAGGGTAACACCAGTATTTCTAAATCTAGGCCCAAATTTAATATGTTTTGGGTTGGATATGACCACAAGGTACAAAAAGTGTTTTGAATTGGTCCAGTAGATCACCTCAGCCGGCAGTTGTGAAACAGGCTGCAACAGCTGCGCCCAATCAAAGCACTTCCACTAAAAATGTTTGGTTTGCCAGTGACAGGCTTAAATTGTTATTTGAATAAGAACATTTCAGAAAAGATCCCACAGTGACCTGTAAGATCCTTTTTGTTCAACGAGAAATAGCAGTCTTCAAAGCCACCAGACTCCATTGACAAACGCAGTAATTTTATTTTGCAGGACACAGGAGTTGCTGATCAACCACTGTCTTCATCAGCTAGACTGATTTTTTTATTGTGTGTTGCGCAAATATTGTGTTGGACCTGAACCAACACCAAAGTCACAAAATAACACAAACATATTAACAGATCGAGGCAATAGTAGTCGAGCTAATCACACGTTCAGCAAGTTAAAATTACAGTTTTTTTTAATGGAGTCTGGTGGCTTTGAGGAAATGTAACTGCTTTTTCTGGCTAAACAAAACGGTTCTTACACATCTGTTATGTTTTCAGTTCCAATAACAATCTGAGCCCATCACACTTCAATGATTTGAGTTGCAGATTACATTGCAGCCCATTTCATGGCTACCAGCTGAGGCGATCTACCGGACCAGTTCATTTCAAATCCAATACATGTAAAACATAAGGCTCAGATTTAAAAACAACGAAACTGCTCTTTAGTTTTTCATCTATAATCTATAACGTGAACATTCTATCTATCTATCTATGCTGTTTTGCAGGAGCAGCCCTCACCCATACATCACAGCCCTGGAGAACCGAGCGGACTGTTGGACAGCTCTACTGCTGCAGATTGATGACTGCATTCAGCAAGCTACTGACAGGTTAGCGTGGCTGCGGCGGGGGCCTTGAACCATACTTCCAATCACTCCCCCCCTTCACTGTATGGATTTCAAAGAGCACCCCGTGCCAAATAAGTCATCACACCGCTGTCGGCTGTCTTACTGTAATGACAAATACCTTTGAAAGAATATTGATATTAGCCATAATTATGTGGGTGGCCTCTTGGTTGTGTGGTTGAAAAGTTGGAGATGCTTATTAAAGGGTAACCTCAGCATTTCTAAAACTTTTTAAAATATATTTTGGGTTTGAAATGAGTGGTAGGTACAGTTCAGTAGATTGCCTCAGCCAACAGCCACTAAACAGGCTGCAATGTCATTCTTTGGGATTTTGGCCATCAAAGATCGTCCACTGAAAGTGCCGACAGGCTCCAGTTGTCACTCTAAGTGTCTGACAACGTTGCGGAAATGATGGCTACAAAGGTGGACCTATAAGAGCCATTTGTTTAACCAGAAACTGTAGTTAAATCACTGTCTTTAAATCCAAGACACGCCATTAGCAAAATCGTAATTTTATCCAGCAGAGCACTGTAATTACTGGTCGAACCCTGCGTTGATCAGTTAGTTTCTTTGTGTTATTGTGCGTCACACAAATATTCTGTTGGATCCAAACTAACCCTTTAAAACACCAAAGTCACACAAGTACAAAAGGTTTTGTACCTATTTGTCATTTTGTCCTCAAAATATGTTAAAAAAAAACAAACGAGGCCCAGGTTTGATATTACTGAAGTTACCTTCTACCACACTGTCTGTGTATATGCTGCAGAAATGAACCAGCCTACGTCACCATGCTGGCTCCATTCCTGCGGTACCTGTACTGCGAACCTCAGAGACAAGCCCAGCACGCCCTCCTGCGGCACAGTCTCCTCAGGGTGCTGCTGCCCATACATCCGGGATCCGCATCAGTCCTCCACAACAAGGACCAGGAAGAGACCTCCCCAGCGTCGGACAGCCTGCTGCGCTGCCTCTGTCAGCTGGTGCCGCACATGCAGGTGACACACTGATGTTAGAGTGTGTTTAGGTTGTGATCAATAAGGGGCCAGCGTCACTGACGGCCTCAAATTCAATGTGTTTTTAGGTAATTGCCATAAACAATGTAGTGCAAATGTTCATCACATCCTTAGATGATGGCTTGTAATGGGATATCTCTGCCCACAGGAAGTGATTCACTGAATTTAAAGCACGACTTGTCGAAAGAAGAAATAACACATTTTCCTCTCACAAATGAGACGTTGAATATTGAGTGACATTTCAGCCTTTAGGTCAGTCAGACTTTTTGAAAAAATATGCTGGGGTGTTTTATATTTCTGTATGACATGTTAATGATTTTAATGGCATCTCTCAATTACTACTAATCTTGAAACCTCTTCATCTATGTGTAGGACTTGGTCCTTTGTGGCTTTGGTGACCCCTAGAGGAAGCATGAAGAAAAGATCCTCAGCACACAGCATTAACATTTTATCAGAGAACCAGTCTCGTGCCACCATCATCAAATAAATATCTTTCAATAACTTGAATGCTATAATCACAGAGCACACGTTGTGAGGAAAAATGTGGTCTTGTTGGAGGAAATGAATGCATTAAGAGAAGTTGGTTCTGTCCCCTGTGTGGCGACAGGTGGATAGTGTGGAAGCGGTGCTGGAGCTGAGTGGATTCGTGGACGCTCTGCTTCCAGGTCTTGTCCGAGACTCTGAGGAGCGCTGGAGGACTGAGAGGGTGGGGCTGCTCCTGCAGCTGCTCTGTGCCTGCCAGCTCTGCCTCAAGTTAAAGGGAGACTGCCGGCCTCTTCTCAACTCAATACAGCAGCTCCTGGCTGCCTGCCAACAGGTGACACAACAACATTTATGATCCAATAACATTTTAGATTAGCATTGTTCATCTTATGAGGCTTTTAGGACTTCATAATCGATATTAGTATGTCATGCATCAACAAACACCATTATGTCCATCAGCATTATATGCACTGCGTCTAGCCTTTATCCTTTTTTGTAGGAGCTGCCATTGGATGAGCTGCTGATGGGCGTGGCCCTGCTCCTGCTAGAGGCCCCAGCAGCACAACAGAGCAGCCTGCTCAGTCTGGGTAAGAAGCATCGTTAACTAGAAAAGAGCTCTCAGTAGAGTACAGATCTCTGCCAGGCGAGCTCTGCTGCGCCTTACCGTAAGTAAAGTTGTCAGTGTTTGAGCCACAACAAAGGCCAAAATGTGGCCGGCATCAGACAAGGAAAGGCTTGTTTTTCGCCTTTTGCTCTGTGGTTTCAAACAGAGTCAGTTGCTGATCGCTTGCAGCCTTGACTGGACAGGTTTAGAGGAGAGACAGTCAGTAACAATCATTAAAATGCAACCATGAGAGGTCGTTCAGCACACAGACATAAATGTGCATGAAAAATCAGAGGCTGATTGGTCCAGTAGTTTGAAAGATGAACTGCAGACACACACACACAGACGCATGATCCCTTCCATCCAGGCTTACACCTCATGGAGGTGTATTTTTGGTATTTCTAAAAAATACAATACTTTTGGGACAAGCAGGCACAAAAAGTTTTGGAATTGCTCCAGTCGGGGGCTGTAATGGCTGCAGCGTGCTCCTATGGGGCAACTGTGCCAATCCAAGTCCTTTCACTTTTTTGTCACACAACACAACCCGAGTAAGTTCTCGTCCTGCATGCCCTGCGTCAGTGCCGAGGCTTTTCAAGTGTCAGGTAACCCACAGAGAAAATGCACCTTGAGACCTGTAGCAAAAATCATTTTGTAAAAAAAATGGGTTTGTGCACACAAGCTTCAGCTCTCCAGGTGGCACGGACAGAATCTCCTCCCTTCAACTAGAAGTCCTGCCCCGCTAATAGAATGAGGATGAAGACTTTCATGTTTTAAACCCATGTCTCTCCATTTCCAGTATTTCATCTATAATTACTCCATGCACCACATGCATGAAAAAACTAATTTAACACAGCAAGCTGAGAGCCCGGGGGGGGGGGGAATGCTGTTTTGATATGCATGTTTTTAAGTTCTCCTCTTTTTAGAACATGGAGTGTTAAACCTTCACAGCATTTTTGCCATGTCTCTCTCTTTGCCACAGCGCTGAGTTTGGTCTCTGAGCAGGCTGAGCTGTCGCCCTGGTTGAGTCCAGTCCTGGTTCTTCCTGTGCTTCAGCTGTTGGCCTGTTCGGGCTTCACTGAGCCGCTGGCTGACCGGCGGACGCACAGCCTCAACCAAGACTTGGCCCACAGGCTGCTCCACAGCATCAGCAGAGAGGCGGATGCACCCCGACAGGTAACGCTAGATCATTATTTACAGAAAGTTTCTCATAATGATTCACAGGATCTTTTCTTTTCATCACATTAGGTAGAAATGGGCTTCTATAGAATTAAGCAGCATGCAAAAGAAAGTGGAATAACATCATCCACATTCCAATGTCCAAAAAGTTTTCACCAAACTCACTGTTGCCCCCCCCCCCCTTCTACACAGCCTGGTCCACGGTTGGCGCTTCCTCTCAGTTCCTGGTACAACGAGCTCAGCGTGGCTCTATCCACACTGCGTAAAGTGACGGGTGATCCAGCAGCAGCAGCTGATTGGCTGCTGGCGGTCAGCTCAGCCCCACTGTCCAGCCAGGGCCAGCTCTTCTCTCTCACCCTCATCGTGACCCATCTCATCATCAGGGGTGAGGAAGACGTCTGCCAGCTGGCTCTGAGTGCAAGCCAGGCCATCGCTGCAGCCAACCCCTGCCAGGTAGACACTCCACGAGTCTGAGTGCAACACAGAGAGGCTCTCACTGAAAACTTAAGCCTGTATTAAATAGCTTTAATATTTCAATACGCTGCTTAGTTCAAACTAAAATATGCATGTTTCACCTCTAAGCAGAACAGTTAATGCTAGTCCTCCTTTTTTGTCTGCCAAAAACTCACCAGGCAAAACTAAGGTTTTCCTCAAAAGTGTGATAGGGATCCTCTTCCTTGTCCCAGTGGAAAAATAGTACATATAAGCTTTAGCTTAAACACAACACACACACACACACATTCAGGCATGGAGTCCTTCGGCGTTTAGTATGCACCTTACTGTAGGAGCTGAGACCTCAGTGCCTGCTGCCACCAGGTCTTCCTGCAGGTCTTTTGGAGTCACTGGAGGGTTTTAGCCATTTGCAAATTGATTTGCAAATTAGAGCTCTTATGAGGGATACTATTCAGGGGGTTGAATCATTTTGAGACTGCAGTCCTTAAAAGTGGCATTTGGTGTTGAATTTAGAGAAACCACCTGTAATATTAGTTGTGTTGAGCTATTTAAATTCTTGTTTGAGTTGTTCATTGAACACAGCTGAAAATGAGTACATTTTGCCAATATACCCAATACTCCTGGTAGTTACCCAGGAGTGCCTCCCTTATAAAGCCCTCAGCCCTAAAAGTCCAATGGCACTAGATTCCCGGGAACAGGGTCTTTATTGTGCACCCGGTCCTACATTGTATCCTACGAGCATTTCAGTAGACTTCTATGCTTCAGCATGCTTCAGCTGCTGTTTCTACAACCAGGGGGAACAATCGTCAAGGGGCAAAACATTAGATCTACTAGAAGCATCTGCCACATCCTCTTTGCTGCTTGACTTTCAGAATCTGTTTAAGGAAATGGAAACCAGGTCTGAAAAAAAAAAAACACTTAGTAAAGACAGCTGTGAGGTAAAGATGACTCATAGTTGATGGGCTGAACTGAGAAAACCTCTGGTTCTCAGTCATCCTTGAATTTATTGTTTAATTTACAATATGTTCATCTTTTTAACTTAATGTGTCACTGACATTGACTTAGAACTTCATGTATTCATGAAGTTCTAAGAGATACAGGAGGTGGTGTGAAATGTCACATGGTGTTAGAAGCTGCTCATCACCCATGCTCATTAGATGCCTCAGTGTACTTGCCTACTGGTCTAATTGCTCCCAGAGTTCTACTTGCGCTGCATATTTGATGCATTGGTAGGGGGTTAATGGCATAATTGAATCCATTGGATTTCCTGTCTCGCAATATCACGTCAGCTTACATCTGCCTGCTTTCAGTGACAAACATTCAAAGACACCTCGCAGTGTCTCTTTGCTACAACAGATGAGGGTAATGAGAAGAAGAATTGTGTGTAAATGCAAAGGCGGTTCAGAGGATACCTGGAACAATGTTTTATTGCCTGATGTGGGTGGTTCAGGGTTTAGCAACAGACCTTCCAGGGATTCAACTTGCAGGAAAACCTCCATTTTCTTCTTCTCTGCCCCCTCTCTTCCGCTGAAGCAGGTGAAGTGGTTGCTATGCAACAGCCAAGGTGTCGGGCAGCAGTAGGCACTTTATGCTAATTAAAGGCTGCTCCACTGCAGATTGTCGACTGCTGTGTCGCTGACTGCTTCCTATTTTTGACCTTCGCACTAAAGGGACTGATCAACTGATAACCCTGCATTGCTCTTCATTCCACTCTCAAACGTGTATCCACGAGAAGCTTTAAAGGAGCAGAGCAGAAACGAGCTGGGGGTCGACCATAGGTTATGACCGTGGGTCAGACTATGAAGAGAGTGGGAGGTGGGACAGTCCATGAGCTGAAGTGGTTCATCTCTACGTTTTTATTTCATTTATTTGGAGGCACATGTGTGTCCACCTGATGAATGTAAGTCCAGTACTCACTGTGTTTTACCTTTGTTTTAGTCTCCACCAACACCAACGGAGAAAAATACCTGTCTCTTCCCTCTATGTTCAGCAGCTCGTGCACAGTGGCTTTATCAGAGCTTTCATGTTTTTATAATGTTAATATAAAATATTGATTAATACAGGTTAAAGGGCCCATATTATACAAAATGCACTTTGTAGTGTCCTCTCAACATGAATGTGTGTCCCTGACGTGCCTGCAGACCACCAAACTCTAAGACCGTCCTCTCTCTGTTTTTACTGCCCCATCTTTCACTAAATGTGCTGTTTAGATTTCACTCCCCTTGTGATGTCATAAGGGGATCTGTAGCTCATGTGACCTCCTCCAGCCCATCAGCAGGCCGACTGTCACTGACACCAGAAGAAAACCTCCTTAATTTACCGGCCTGTCCACCATTGTTTTGAAGATTTTGAAAGCAAAAACAAAGCAGCAGATTGTTTCTCTTCTTTTAAAGTGTTCAGAATGAGGCTGGAATCAGCTGCAACTGCCACACTGAACATAGAAAAACAATCGTTTTGATATAAAACCATGTAAACCAAATACCAAAAAATGAGCAGACCTTTCAAATCTGCTTGTGTTAGCAAAATAGGAAATGGGGATTAAATAAATGATTGTGCGAAGGCTAAAAGAGAGGAAATGAATGCCATTATTTCCCTTGCTTCTCCCAAACTCACATGTGCATCTGCAGGTCCCGTCCCTTATTCCTGTTCTGCTGTTTAAGCTGGGGAAGGAAAAGAATCCTGGCCTGGCTCATGCTGTGCTGAACTGCCTGCCAAACCTTGGGACTCACAAGGTAATGGGCACCTCTGACCTGTTATGCTATGACGTGAAATACAATCACATCTGTTTTGTGTATACCTCCATTATTTCACATCGCCATCTTTGAAAATTGTTCTCACTAAAGCCACACCATTTGCTTAAATGTTTCAGCTCTGTGTCCCCATGGTGCTGCAGACTCTCCACATGCTTGCGAGCGCCCCCAAACTGAGAGCCGTGGCAATGCGCCTCATGACTGCTCTCTGGAAGAAGCAGGTCTGTCAGAACAAACCACAAGCATCACATGAGTATATGTGGGCTTCATTATTCCCAAACACTTGTTTTGTGCTGTCCTCTTGTCTGCCTCTCAACTGTCTCTGCTCGTTCCTGGAAGGATCGGATCTATCCCGAGCTGCAGCGGCTGCTGGGCCAGCCGGACAATAGGGTGGTGGTGGGGAGGGATGCCCAGTGGGAGCAGATCCTGGCCAGGGCCGCCTGCCTGAGGGACATCTGCAGAGAGAGGTCAGACCAGCACACACAGTTGCCATGGTACTTTGGGCATGGCGCAGGGGTCAGATTGGTTGAATAGCACGGGTGATGATTTTCCTTTTGTCGTTTAAGTTCAAGAGAAGCAGCTGTGGGGTTTCCCTAGACGAGCCCTGACAGAAGAACACAACACAAAAGCACTGTAGACAATATTGGCTTCAGTGATAAAAGTGGGGCAATGGCTCGATAGAGATGCAGGGTGATCTTGGCATCATCTCTGGGACAGATAATTGATCTATAATTATAATGTCGTATTTTTACTGTACTTGGGCATCAGTATGTTTCCTTTGTTCCAAACTGTTTCTGCACATCTGCACACTTTACTTTAAATACCACCTTTAGTTTGTCAGCACTAGGCCTAAAACTTCACATGTGCATGTTGTGCGTATTGAAAGGCCTTAAGTCTGTGTTAGGAGACATTTTATTGAAATTAAAAAGCTAATCTAAAGGTTGTGTTTTCCACTTCAGGCCGTACCAGCATGGAGGTGACATGTTGGCTGCCATCACACTCACTCTGAACCAGTGCACCAGACCAGACATGGCAACCCCCGCAGCCCTCGCCCTGCAAGGATTACAGGAGCTGTGTCGGGCAGAGGTCTCACACACACACACACACACACACACACACACACACACACACACACACACACACACACACACACACACACACACACACACACACACACACACACACCTAGCAAGCTGTCTTCCTGTACATGTAACAAACATAGCCACTGAGTGCTGTGAGGATCGTTCCGCAGGTAGTGGACATCGTCTCAACGTGGCGACGTCTCGGGCCCGAGCTGAGCTGTGACTCCCGTCCACTGATGGTCAAAGCCATAGCTGAACTCCTGGCTCTGGTTCCCCAGCTCACTGTGAAGTCGGAGGAGTACGAGGTACCGCAACCACTTTGTGTTTGACTTGTGTGTTCTTGTGTCTTCCTGGCTAACTCTGGCTTAGCCCCAGTATAAAAGAAGACAATTTGTGCTATCAAAAGAGTGTGACACATAAAGAATCCATAGACTGCCGCTTTAAATAAATAATTAGCAATGTTTTTTTGGTGCTGAAACACTTAAATAATAACAATAAATGACACTTTTGTGTCTTCAAACAGAATATGTCTGAGAGCAAAATGTTCCACACTACAGTCAAAACATAGAAATGAGAGCAAAACTATTGACACTCAATTGTTTTTAATGCAAGTAAAATACATTTGTTTTTAAAAATGTGAATCCAAAAGTTTCCAAAATGTTTACTTGTTGCTCAGCAAGGCCCCAGATCCTGCTCAACGAACAGATAAACCATTGTCTTACATTTTTGTTCATCTACACATGAAACAAATAAGATGCAGGAGCTGGACAGAACCTAGCTGTTTTTCCCTGCCAACCATGAAGAAAGATAGATAGGTAGATAGATAGATAGACTTTATTGTCTGCCCCAGATGGTGACAGAAATTCTCCTTTGACAAGGCTCCAACAATAAAATGCAACACATATCACACACACATATGACAAGTGAAAGCCAATACATGCCAAATATATGTACTGTTCAGTGTCTTATTTCATGTTGTTCAGGGTGGTTATTGCAATGGGAATAAAGGATTTTTTATAGATGTTTTTGCGGGCCAGTGGGACTTCACACACACACACACACACACACACACACAGGAGGCTGATATTCTTCTCATCTCACTCTCAGAAAGAAAAAAGCATTTCTCTGTAGTTGTGTGTCATTCTATAAAGCCGTGATGTTTGGGGTCAGTGCATATCTCTGGGTGATGGTTTTACCACACAGTGTGCTGTCTTCTGGAGTTTGAGGCTGAACAGGAATAATGTATGAAAAACTAACAGGAATGAATTAGCATAACCAAGGAAGGATTTAAGACACTTGAAATGAGTTGGAAGTCCTTCAGCTGATAATGATCGCCATAGGGCTGAAACTCATTTTGTAATGTGTGGTTATCACGACTAAATTTGAGCTTTTTTGTTTGTTTGAAGCACCTGTTGTCACTCACTACTGCGGTGTTAGACTTTTCTGACAGCCACGATTTGGAGCTGGATTTTTGAAAGTTAGAAAGTTCTTGCTTGTACATAACATTATTTCCATCTCCATTTTTCCAGAAACTGAAAGAGGAGGTGGTCAGCTTTCTCTGGAATTATGCCTTGAGCAAGGTCTGTGCACCGAAGATATCTGTGTGTGTGTGTATGTGTGTGTGAAAATGACTGAAATTAGTGAATTATCGCTTCCTTCACAGATTTGGTTCCCTTCAGCATTTTTAAAATCAGTGTTTTGCTTCTGAAGTGATCAAAGTTAGATGCTTGTCTCTCACAATGTGCTCATATTTCAAATGTTGAATCATCTATGTATTTACAAAATGGAAAAAAAAAAAACCCAAGGTAAAAACTGTGTGTGTGTGTGTGTGTGTCAGGATCCAGAGGTGGCCAGCTGCGGTTACAGCGCTCTGGCAGATTTTCCTGAAGTGGCCCACACAATAAATCTCCTCCCGGAGGCAGTAAGAGTCTTTGCTCCTCTCTCTTAACACCCTGAAGTTAAACCTTCCAACACAACTTACATCCGTTGATTTTCCAACAAGAATTTCATACAAATTATTATGCATAATCTGCTGCTGTCACCTCTGCAGGTCAGACCAGCAACAAAGCTGCCTGAAAATGAGGAGGATGAACAGACGGAGGAGAAAGAGGAAGAGGAGAAGAATCTCTCAGTCCCAGGTTCATCTTATGTGAAGCTGATGGCTCTCACCCCTACGTCTGTTCTACCAGGTAAATGACATGATACGGTCAAAGGCAGTGCTTCAGAATGGTGCCACAGTGCTCTTAGCTGGGCCAGGCACTCCATCTAACACACTTAGTGTTCACGTGGGGAGCCAGTCAGTGGTCGTGTTGGATTTGGGGCGACAATGTGAAGCTCTGCTGCTGTTGATTGCTGTCGTCCCGTCTGACCTTCCACTTCTGGGAAGTTGAATCGCAGCACGCCTCCTTACAGACTCCTCCTTTGTTCTTAGCCTTCAAGCTGTTCCTGACCTCACTCGTGAAGCAGGAGATGAGCCAGATGCCACGGGGGGTGTACTTCTCTGCCCTGAGGGGGGGGAACCTGCGTTCGGACCAGGGTAAAACGGTGGCAGGAATTCCACCGTTCATGCTGAAAACGTACGAGAAAAACAAGCAGCCTGGGCTGAAGCCTGGACTAGCAGGTGACCAAACCCTTGTTGTTTGCTAATACTGTTAGCCTCCACCTCCAGCTACTGTGCCCCCCTAATGCCCAGTTCTTCTACAGCATGGCGATGGTCTGACTTGACGCTACTCTCTTGTTGGTACTTTTTTTGATAGCCCCTCAGTTGAGCTTCCAACTGAGCTGAGTTGATACTAAAAGGTGATGTGATGAAACTGCAGACCATTGTTTGGTCAGAGAGAGAACTAGTGGCACAAAGCCAGTGTTTTTAAGTAGCCATGGCAATTCTTATTAATGCGATTTTTTAAAAAAAATGGCTGCCTGCAACACCCTGCCGTGGGAAATTTATGAAGATTTGTATCAAAATCACAATCCCCTCAACTTCAGTATCCTCTAACAAAAGTTGTCGAGTCGAGTCGAGTCGAGTCATGTGGTGGAAACATGGTTGTGCACTGCCAGATATTGTCTTGCCCTAAGTGGCTAGCATTCATCACTGACTTAAATCTTTTAATCCCTCATTGTTGTCCCTGTCCTGAGCAAATGTTAACATTTTTTGTTGTTTGCAGACAGCCAGTGTGTATGCAATTACAAAGCTTCTTTAACTGTGTGTGTGTGTGTGTGTGTGTGTGTGTGTGTGTGTGTGTGTGTGTGTGTGTGTGTGTGTGTGTGTGTGTGTGTGTGTGTGTGTGTGTGTGTGTGTGTGTGTGTGTGTCTGTGTGTGTCTGTGTGTGTCTGTGTGTGTCTGTGTGTGTGTGATGCAGCTGGACTGCTGCTCTGTTATGAGCTGCCTGTGCAGACGGACCGTGACGGCAGAACAATCGGCCGCTTCCTCACGAGCCGCAGCCGCAGCTACCAGCAGATGTTGGCCGCCCTCATTCATGAAGTACGTTTAAACCCGTTCTTCCCACGCTCCTCTCTGATTTTAAGAATGAACCAAAATCTGCTTGTTGTTTTTTGCTATTCAGGTGAACATTCAGCCGTCTGAGTGGCACCGCGCCCTCCTCCTGCCCCAGGCCTGGCGAGGATTCATGAGCCGAGCTTTCCACGCTGTCCTCCAGGTCTGTGGGTCTGACAGCTGAGAGACTGAGTACAGATTTACTGAAGAACTGTTCAGCGCTGCATGTGGTTTTAGAAAGGAATATGCTAAAAAGCACACTTATTTCAACCTCGAAGTGTTTTTAGGGCAGAAATAATGAAAAATAGATTAATAACGCTTTCTATGATTGAAAATCACTTAGATTTAAAATATGACATCACGTCATTACAGACAACACAAAAGGTTTACACAGCAGGAATTACAAGGACATGTATGAAAGTCTGTGGCTCCCATTATTAGAATTAAATTGAATGACATAATGTGGTTAACTTGTGTGTCATCATGTACTGTGTGACAAAATGAAGATCGAGGAAGCTCTGGCTTGTAAAAACAAACCTTGCCCACAATGAGGCAGAAAAGTATTTTTCTATTTAGCTTCTCAACACAAGGTCCACTTGCTGGTTATTCTGCAGCTTTCAACTATATCTCATGGTCTATATTTATCACATGACCTATCCCATGATGAGAGGTGGTGTCTTGTAAAGACATAGCAATCCTGGACCGACACCAGAGCAGTAGAATATGTCTGTTCAGTTCACTTCATAGGCTTTGATGGTTGACTTGAGACACCAGGAAGAGACACAAATTAATATTTGTCATCACATCATGCACACAAAAATAGATTTATTTTTTTTGTTTTATTTAATTAATTGATTCCAGTTTGATGAAGTGATTTGATACTGGCAGCTCAGGAATTCGGTAGCACGAACCCAGTACCTTCGAATCCCTAAATCGTATGTCTTCCTGTGAGATTTCCAGAATGGGATGTCGTTCATGGTAAAGTAAAACTCTGTGTCGTTGTGTGTGTCATCAGGGGCGGCGTGCTGATTTAGAGATGCAGCAGAAACAAGGCAAAGAGAACCCACAGGAGCTGCAGTACAAACAGCACTGCGCCTGGCTATGGTGAGAATCACTCACACGGATATTAGAGATCAAACCTGACGAAAGAGACACTTTTTTTTTTTTTTGGCACATTGTCATGGTAACACTATGACAGCGATTGATAAACTAATTGAAGATATTAACTGTGAGTTTATACTATATATTGGTGTTTCGTGCTGTAAATCATCTCGCTCACTACAGTTGCAAGGACATTTTAACTTTTTTCTTTTTTTCAACAATTAGCAGAAATTATTATTCAGCATCAAATCAAATCAGCAAAAACAAAGAAAACACGGGAATGCACGACAATCATTTTTTCTTTTGTTGAAAATGAAGAATTGCTAATACACACACTGCAGGTAACGATTTATAAGCTCTTTGTTAAAGCTGCAAGTTTGTCCGTTGTGCTGCAGTACTGTCTTCATTTCTGCTAGCAGGTACGGTTAGCTATGTTGCATTTTTGCTAGCGCTTTCTGTGCCCAAGTCAGTATACACAGTAAAATGCATACATACATACATAGCTTCTATTATATGCAGAGCAACTGAACTGTTTGCGTGTATTTTGTTTAGCCTATTATGAATAGAAAATAATGAATGCTGCTACAGATGCATTTTCTTCCTGATGGAAGTATCAGCAATCAACAGGTTGCATTCAAACACGAGCACTGGCCCTATATTTGTCAGCTCCTAACACAGACCGTACCTCCTGAGCTACACTGATCACCGGTCGATCCCCAGCTCCTCCTGTCCACAAGTCACAGTGGTTAGGATGGCACGCTGTCATCAGTGTGTGTGTGTGTGTGTGTGTGTGTGTGTGTGTGTGTGTGTGTAAATAGATGAATGAGAGGGAAAATTGTAGCCATATAAATACAGCCATTTACCATTTACATGCACACAAAGTGAAGAGAACGCAGCATTCACTCATTGTAGTAGTTGCTGTAAAAGCCAGCTGACTGATGCTCCAGTCTGAGATGAAAGGAGGGGGGGGGGCTGCCTTTGAATGCTGTTCTTCATACACCCTTGCTTTGGCTGAAGGGTGCTCCTTCCACACAGCCATGATGTCCACCGTTCCTCTTCCATCCTTTCCACCTACCTTTTACTTGTCTCTCCATGTTTTCCTTCTCCTCTCTCTCAGGGCCAGAGATCAGCTGGCAGACGTCATCAAAGCTGCCACAAAGTGAGTTCCCCCTGCCTGTGAGCACATTTTAGATCCACCAGACACAGAATGGTGGAGGTGATCTGAACCTTACATGTTTAGATACTGGGCTCCTGAGCGTCGGCACTAATCGTGGCATGTTGGCTGTGTTCTTCAGAGACAGTCCTGTTGTTCAGGGGAACTCCATCCTGGCTCTAAGCGGTCTGGCTGCTGTCCTTGCTAAATATGAGAGCAACCTGCCTGCTGATGGTGACGGCAGCCTCGGGGTGAGAGTCTCAATATTTGACTTCAACGCTGTGTGATTTATGACGCACTGTTTCTGTCACTGTAAAACTTTGTGTAGATTTCATGAAAGTGCTGTCTTTATCTTTATCTATATTTATTTGTATTGTATGCATTTCAGTGTTTCCCCTAGAAATATTTTTAGGCCATGCACAATAAATCAGTAAGCAAGGCACCTGAATATGAGATGTGGCCCTACAAGGGTCTGCACGATCCCCTCCAGTTTATATTACCCACCATAGTTGTGTTCTTATTTTCATGATCAAGCTCATGATGGGATTAGAACTGTAGGAAAACACTGTTAACGTAGAAAATGTAGACGTGTTCTTTACTGACTTTGTCGCTTCAGGCTGGACCGGAGTTTGTGCCCACAGCCAGCTGGCTGGCCATGGTTCTCAACACCCTGCTCAGCATCAGCAGCAGCAGCTACAAGGCCAGAGGACAGGTTTTCCCATGGTTCCTACACGTAAGTTTGATGTGAATTTTGTGCAAACTAACAGACTGAAGCAGCAGTAGACCAGAACATCCAGAAATCTCTGTTTTATTCGTGTTGGCGTTGCAACGTATTTGGAAACCACAGGAAACTAAAGTGACTACCTGTCTTGTTGAGATGAGGTGCGTTTTGTGACATGAATTAGAGTGTGTTACACTAGAAGCAGCTAATGTGGCCTCAGACAGAGATGAGCAGAGCATCACTTGAGGACATTTATCATACTTCAGTCCGCTCCCTCTGAAGCCATGAAAGGCATTATATTGGTGTTTCATATTTGGCTGTTGTTCTTCCTAACGCCTGGAAACGTACTTTGATGTGTAAAATCAGTGGAATTCTCCTTTTAAGAAGCGATCATTTCACAGCCAGAGGAGTGATAATTACAGCGACCAGAATGTGCATAGGGGTTTGATTTAAGACTTTAGATTCTGAAAACTTCTTTAAGTTGCAACTGTGTGATTTGTCCGTTTGTGGGCAAATAACTGAACTGGTTGTTAACAGAGCTTGAGTATTTCATAAAGTCACCGCTGAGAAAATGACATGAGCTTTAAAAGCCTGCGGGGGCTTGTTTCTTTGCTCTCTGTGCTGTGCTGCACCGAGAATGTCATTACATTATATCACTACCTGTGAAGGCAGCACAGCAGTACCTCGTCTGGTTCTGCAGCCAAACAATCGTGCTTTCCTCCCAGCGTTCCTACTCAGGTGAGAACACGGCGAGCGCCATAGCTCGCTCCTGTGCCAGCTTGGCTTTGTCGCTGCTGGTCCCCGTGCTGGTGGTGTGGCAGAGGGACGGTCTGGCTCAGGTCCTGTCGGCGCTTCAGGCCGGCCTGCCGGGCTCCCCCACCGCTGACGACTCCCAGGCCATCCAGTTCCACTCGGGCCTTGCACTCGGCATGGTGCTGTCCAGTCTGCATCACCAGCGCCTCAGGTAGGGTCTGAACTCCATGTGGAAAAACCCTCCTGTACTTTTATTTGGAGTCGTCTAGACTACAGTAAGGCGCTGCTCGTAAGATTGTCTGAAAAGCATCTTGATCGACTGCTACTCTAGAACACCGCCGCTAGAAAGCAAACTAGAAAAAAGGCCGGTCAGCTGGCTTTCAGTCAATTTTAGAATCGATTTTAACATTTTGATGCTCGTTTTCATGGCCCTACATGGCCTGGCACAATTTTATTAGTTTTATTTTATTTTATTATGACTTTAAATGGTTTTAATGCACATCTTACTAATTCTCAGTCCTTAGTTGCTTGTCTTAATTATTTTAGGTTTTATTAGCTTGCATGTGTTTTGTTTATGTGTGTGTTTTAATTGTGTTGTGAAATGTTGTGCTGCCTGTGGTCTCCACCCGGCTGTCTCTCCCTGTTATCCAGTGATGCCTCCGCTCAGAAGGACATCGATCTCTTCCGTAGCTCTCTGGATGCTCTGGAGCGCTGCTCCTTTAATCCCAACCTCGAATACAGGTCAGTGTTAAGTCCTCGGGCATGATGATGGTGGTTTATACCAACCCACCAGTTGGGAACCACTGGTAATGTGAACATTGTCGTTTAACATTTCTCTTTTCAAGAGTTGTGAATTTCTGGCACTGCACTTCTTTTTTTATTAAATATAATCTCCTACTGCAGAATGAGTGACAGAGCTGGCATCCATAGTAGCTTTGTTAATCATGTGACCCTCTCCCTGTGCATCCACTTTGACTGGTGAAACTTGGTTTCCTTTTTCCTGACCCTCTCCTCGTCTGTCCTCCCCCCTCAGAATGGGGTGCATGCTGGGTCTGGCTCTGGTGCTCACAGCTCTGTGCAGCAGTGGACAGATGGATCAACAAGTTTACGTCACCCAAACACTAGAAAAACTACTGTCCAACCTGCAGGACAGCAGCGGGCAGGGACGCATGCTGCAAGAGGTACAGTCCTCCACACTACACTAGTTTCATTACAGTAGAGTTTTAGAGGTCCCATCAGTCTGTCGTGGACTTTTTATTATTCCTTGAAATATTTAGTCCAACATACTGTATACCAAACGACATAAATTAGAGAGCAGCCAACATTCTCTGAAATATGACAGCAGCAAATGTTCATCGATAAAATGTGAGGCTTTGATGTTGGTGCCTCTATGTGTTTCTGCAGCCAGTATGATGCAGCAGTGGCCAAACTCTGTTATAAAACATGCAGGAATTCTGGTTTATCCACTTACAGTAGCGTTAATAGACCAGAATGCAGCACAGCTACAAAACATTAGCATTCTGACTAAAAGTCCTTCTTGAAAACGCAGTGACTCACCGTCACAAAGTCATTTGTAGTAGTCAAATAATATTCAAAGAAGGTTTTGCTGTCCACCTGTGCAGGTCTTGGGATACTCTGTGGCGTGTGTGGGCGTCTCAGCCTTCAGCGCAGGCCTCATAGATGCTGCCAAGGCCGAGGAGGTCATGACCACCCTACGCACCCTGACCGAGGACAGCCAGCAGGTCAGCAGGAAGTCTGTTGTTAGTGAGTCTTTCAGGGGATGACATTGTTCACCGCTTGAATGCACTGAGCAAAGCTATTGAGCAGGTGAGCTACGGTCAGATGGCCGATGGATGACCGCTTTCCGTTCAGCCCATTATTTACAGCTCACTCCAATGTGCTGCAAATTCATCCCTTATCCTTAAGGGTCGCATGGGGGCTGGAGCCAATGCCAGCTGACTTTGGGCGAGAGGCAACAACAACCCTTAGGTTTTGATTCTCTGTAGTGTAATCCCAGTTTCACATACTTCTGTAATGTTTCTGTTCAGACTCCAGGCTTCTCCCTGGCTCTGGGGTTGGTGGTCCATGGCCTGTCAATGTCTGGTCACGGAAAAGCAGAGGACATCCATCCTCGTCTGCTAGCTGCTTGGATCAAGATCTTACTGACCGAGGTACTACATCTACCCTTCCCTTCCTATTGACTGCTGCACCAGACACTGTATTCGTATCAAATATACCGAAATTTTTCAGTCTAACTCAAAATGGGGTTTCCATCATAGTGGAAATGTAGCATCTCTGTCAATGTAACACCCCAGACCCCAGGGTTTTTTTTTCTGTTTTCTGGTGTTTGAAGTTTACATTTTTCAAATATCTGAAATATGCAGAAATATTTCTGAGGTTTATTTCTGATGATGCCAAGCGACTGTGACCTGTGCCTGTGTTGAGTGTTCAGTGGCCTTTCAGTTGTCTCTGTGTTCCAGGGTTGTCCCACAATGCAGCGACTGGCTGCTGTCAACGGCCTGGTGGCTTTGGTAGGATCTGAGAGTTACCTCATCCAGGTGAGGAATGCACTCGTGTGCTGGGGTCTTGCTTTTTTGTTTGTTTGTAGAGTTCAGATCAAGTTTTATCACAGCTGATTTCTACAACAAACATGAAATCACAGGGGTCAGTCTGTCCCAGTGAAATACTGCTTTAATGATATATTGTTGCTGTAATGAGGCCATGAATGTGTCTGCCACTATCACTTTACTGTAAGTCTCATCGAGCATGTTGTCCTGTGTGTTTTCCAGCTAACCAGTGAGCTGGAGCTTTCCTCCCAGCAGCAGGGCAGGTTGAATGAGGTCATTCGAGCCATCACACAGGTCTGTAGACACGTTTTATTTTTACTACTGTTTTTCATTGGTGGAAATGTGTTCCCTCATGTATTATTATTACTAAATTCTACAAGATGTCCCCGGTAATGTATAAAACTTAGAATACTGACAGTCAGTGCACCAGTGTTGAAGCATTATGTGTCTGCCTTTACTGTATTTTCAGTGCAGTAAATACAGACAGAATTGCCAACATCCACTAGGACGGTTTCCATGACATATTTGTGCTCCCCAGAGGATGAACCTTTTCTTTTATGCTGAACCCATGCCCAGTGATTTCTCCAATTCTGCCGTCTTTCTTCTTGTGCAGCTTAATACACCAGATGAAGATACTGCACGGTGTAACAGGCTATTTGCATGACATTTGTAGGTACATGGTGTTTTGTTGGCTCTGTTCTGCAGATCGTAACATTCTCAGGAGCCATCGGTTTGCAGTCCAACAGCGCTTGTCTGGTGGGTCATCTGCATTTGGCCCATATGTCCACCAGTCACAGCCACACAGCAGGTAGGTGGCAGTCAGTTCCTGTCTGCGTTCAGAAAGACGAGCTACTTGGTGTGACGTGTCTTTGTCTTTTTCTGTCGTTCTCTCAGTTCCTCAGGATTTCAGTTATCTCTCAGAGAAAAGTGTTATCAGATACATCATTGATTTCATCACAGAGGCAGGAAAAAAAGGTTTGTTCGCCGGTTTAATATCAGTCTCGTCTCTTTTCTCACCTTGTACCCTAGTTTGCGTGCATATGAATTTCCCTTTTGCTTATGGGAATCTTTTTGGGGAACACCCTGTCTTCCTTTGGGCCCAGGTCCAGAGTTTGCCCAACCAGCTCTTGTTACGACTGCTCTGACCCCCCTGGCATCAGTTGGAGCCAGTTTCCAGTACCCACCCATCAACTGGAGTGCTGCTCTGTCTCCTCTGATGAGGCTCAGCTTCGGTAAAGCTTCTCACACTTGAGTTCTCATGTTTGTCTCTTTGTTCCCGAGGGCTAAACGGAGTCAAAGCACTGTGGCTCTTTTGTCTTTGACAGGAGAGAATGTACAGCATCAGTGTATGATGCTGGCAGCATGTCAGGCTCAGTCTTCACAGAATGCCTCTCTCTTTCTGGGCTCCTGGCTGTCACCGCCCCTTGTGCACAGTCTGAGTGTAAGTACGGCATGACCAAGGCTTGTAATTGAACCTGAGTACCTTTTAAGTACTGAGAATGTGCCCATAGCACTGACTGTCAAAAAGTCTCACTTTTACATGCCATTTTTAGATTAATATGCAGAACATTCACACAGTAGGATGGAGGAGGTAAACTGCCAGATGACAGGGCTTTCAGGGCTGGCATTACGTCAGCTTGTTTGATAATGGAGTGGCTTAAGAATGTAACAAAGAATTAATACATGAAATGATCAGGTTTTGGTACAGTTTTTAATACCCAGTGCTGCAGATACAAGTAAATCAGTACCCAAAAGTACTGATGTTAAATACCTAGCCCTGTCTGTGAGAGCTTATATTTCTCCCCCAGTGCCAGACCCGGGCTAACCTGTATGAGAACCTGGGCTCGTGGATGAAGCACGTCGCAGAGGACAAGCTCCAGGTCTACGTGGAGAGTCTGGGCCTGCAGCAGTTCCAGACGGACCTTCGACCCCAGCGTCTGCCCCTGTGCCGCTCCCTGCTGCTCGGCCTCGCTCAGGCCATGGCTCTCCCAAACCCCCCCAACAACTGCTGGACCATCCTCTGCTCCACCACAGAGAAGATCTTCACCCTCCTGCCCAACCAAATCCAGGTAAAAAGCTGGAAGGAAACGAGTGTTTGCGACATTTGAGCTGCTGTCGGTGTTTCCATTCCAGCTTCCACTGCTTTCTGCTGTTACACTTCAAATTCAAGTCAAATTTCATCTCATGTACTTCAGCTGACAATGAGCTGCTTTCCACTTCTATACATGAACTGATATTATTTAATAATTTGATCATTTCTTGGCTTAGATATTAACTGACATGAAAGCTGCTTCTCTCAGCTTTAACTCTTCAACTTCCAAATTAACTGTAGACAGTAGACATGTCAACTACTTTCAGTTTCGATATTAACTGACACTACAGCTGCTTTCACTCTTCTGACAGTTCACCTGCTATCAGCTTTTCTTGCCCAGTTCAAAAAAATCTCTTCTAAATGAAGGGAGGGCAGTTGGAAATTATATATTAGATGGGGGGGGGGGGCTCACCAAGAGTCTTTCTATCTGGAGCTGAATGATGTGTCGGAGACGCCACATCGCAGCAAAGAGCCGATCTGTTGTAGCACTGAGCAGATCGGCCAAACAATGAAGTGATGAGGCGATGATATTCCACAAACGCTGTCTCCAGTGGATCACATCATGCACCCACAGCACAGTGGGGACGTTAAGGGCAGCCTCCTTAAGTTGGAGCTCATAGTGAACAAACGTGTCAAACAAATAGCTAATAAAGGGCATAATAAAGGGACGATGCCAGTCTGTCACACAGCTGCAGTACTCAGACTGATCTGATGTCATAGAGACAAAACCCACATGCAAACTAATAATTCAACTGCCTACCAGTCTCACTTTCTCACAAAGTTTCTAATGCTTCTAGCTCTTACACTTCAGCTTCAACTGACACTTCAGCTACTTTAAGTGCTTGAACTTGAACTGAAGCTCCCATACCAATTCACCAGAATATCCTTCTTTTTCCACTTATGGTCTTCTGCTAATGATTCCTGCTTTTGTTTTAGGATTCCGAGGTGGATTTGTATGTGGGAGTCGCCAAGTGTCTGTCTGAGATGTCTGATACGGAGATAGAGCGAGTCACACGGGTCACAGAGGTACAGTGTGATGTCAGAAAGCTAAAGTAGTAGCAGTGATGGACATAAGGTGTCTACTGCTGTCTCTTTAGATTCATGTTATTCATAGAAGTAGTGAATTATACTAACAACAAAGTCAAAACATGATGCACATATTCTACACACATGGGTTTTAAGAGACTAGAGGTAATGCCATACCACTGGACAGTCTGGTTACTGAAGCTGTGCATTCCAGGCTCAGATGGAGAAGACCTGCTTCATCCTGGCTTACTTGACCTCCCAAGGCAGAGTTCCCCTCCTCGGCCTCAATGACATCATCGCCGGCGTGCTTCGCGGTTGGCCAAGCCGCAGAGTGGGCTGGATCCTCCTGCAGACTTTTTATCAGTGTCGTATGGCCACCAGCGCCAACACAGGTGAAGTCACGCTCCTGGAGCTAGAAAGCTTCTCTTGATGGATTCAGGTTGAAGCTTTGTGATCACCAGGGGATTGAATAGCTGGCAAGACAACACATGATATACCTCTCCTGTATCTTTCCTTATATATCTTTTTGTTTTTTACTCTGCACCATGTTCAGACAGTATATTCTTTGTTACAGGTGTCTCTAAACGAATGGAGTGGCTTCTGGAGCTGATGGGACACATTCGAAATGTTGCCTACGGTGCAGCCTCCGTCACATGTGGAGACACCAAGCTGGTACGTGGTGGCTGAACTGTGATGTGCGAGTCACGTGACACAGACGTGCATGTTGGGAATAACTGTCATTCCTCAGACGGTTTGGAATGCAGCTCCAGTCTTGCCGTGTGTGTCCGCTAAGAACTGCTTCATGGTCACGTCTTCAAAGAATGCTCCACCGATGTAACGTTGTGCTCCAGCGCTACAGATGGTATTTTAGATTCTGACTAGAACCTAAATCTTGTATCTCCGCAGGCCACAGACTTCTTGTTCCAGGTTTTTGCTGCTGCTGTCGTTTCCTGGGGTGACCACTTCATGCCCGTCCTCCTTGGCGTTAGGGCCCAGTGGTTCCCATGGCAACCCGCCTCTCAGCCACAAATTCTCCAGCACGGCCTGTACGGTGAGGAGTCGCTCGCTGAAGGCGCCCTCCCCCAGTGCCTGCAGGGAATGCCTCACAGCCTGACTCTGCTTCTGGACAAAGAACCATGGAGCAGCCAGGCGCTTAAGGTTAGAAGTGCTGTATTTTAATAAGAAAGACAACGTCCGTCTGTTTAGAGCCCAACAAGATGGAAACAACCTGTGTGTGCATATGTCTCAGTTCATAGACTGGCTTCTCAGCATCTCAGAAGGGCCTGAGCAGAGTGTTTCAGCCACGACCATCAGCACAGCCAAAGGTAAAAAACAAACAAACACAACAGCACATATGATGCAGCAGCTTGGTGAAAATGTTGGGCCACAGAAACACTCTAATACAGATGATATTCGCCATGTGACAATGTCCTGTTCTGAACGGGCGCTCTGTGTGTCGCCTTAGGTGTGTTTTGAGCAAAACATTTCGGTCAGTGTAAATTGTTCGTGTTCTAAATGAGACCTAAACGATTTCTCCTTGTCATTATTGAGCCGGATTATTGAGAGGGCTTGGAGAATGCACCAGTTTGTTGTGGGTGTGTTTTCTGAAAATGTTGTGATGCCAACAACACAAAAAACGAGCTAAAATGACTGTTTTTGTCTATGGAGTCTGGTGGCTTTGAAGAGAGCGATATAACGGCTGTTTGTGGCTAAACAAAAAGTATGTTGCAGGTCTGCATCTGTAGGGATCCTGTCAATGCTGTCAGACACAGAACAATCTGAGTCCAGTTTCAGTGGACGTATGTTGATCAGCTGCAGTTGCCCCAAAGGAGTGCATCTATTATGTAGACAAGCAGGCTTTTGTAAATCTGCTATGAGAAATGAACTGCGTCCACCATGTTTGTTCGGGGGTGAAAAGCTAGCAGAAACCCGTACTCTGTCTTACATTTACATCTTATGTTCTAAACTGCAAACGCTGGAGTGGTTTATCTGATCGTCCTTGTTGTGTTGTTTCAGCCGCCCTTTTGGCCCTGAAGTCCTCCGCCGAGTTCAAGAAGAAAGCCGTGTGGACCAGAGCGTACAGCTGGTAGCCCGGAGGAGCCATAACAGACCGGTACCATGGGAACACACACAGACATTCTTCCCAAACACACGGCTGGGCCTTTTTAAAACGCCGGCTGAGGCTGTGTGGAGGCAGCCGAGGCTCACCGCAGCACCGTGGACTTCAACAGAACCTGCAGCTCTGCTTCAGCCGCAGAATGGCATCGAGGACGTGCTCGGACAGAATGACCCATTAAAGGCTCATCAAATACAGGAAATACTTAATGGTGTTGATTCATTTGTGGCTCAAGTTTCAAATCTTCTCTTAAATGTAGATTTTAACGATCTTGCTGAAATCATATCCAATGAATTTAAAAAGTAACACTGTGTCTTTTTATATGAATGTAAAACAAATCTAGACGTAAAAATGAGGATCAGTATTTCTGATGCACACAAATATTTCTTGTTTTTAAAGAAATGTTACTGAAATCCACAAATGTATGTATTTACAACAAGAACGCTGACGGTGATTATATAAAGTGGAGCTGAGGAGGGTCCATAACCGGTGAAGACAACAGAAGCCGGGGCTCCACCTCGCTGATGCCCTCGCACACTGTGAGCAAGAACCGAACCATCTCCTGGTCAAACGATGCTGCAGCTCAGATCCTGGAAACAAATGATACAGTTTTTGATATCCTTAACGGCTGCAACTCACTTGGCAAAGAACCTAATCACCATTCAAGAGATTGTGCCGGGGTTATTCTAGAACTGGCAAAGTCATGTCTCTGTGGGCTCCAGGTTAAGAACAAGGGAAAGAAGACTGATCTGAAGAAGGGCGCGGGCACCTGCCTTGTTCATGACAACACGGGCATCCTGGATTCAACACCAGCAAATGTCAACCTTCCTGTGGATCCTGTTGAAGCGCCAGAAGCACTCGGACTCCATCCAACCATCAGCCAGCATCAGCGCTGCTTGTCAGGCCACTGAGAAATGCCTTTTGAGGCTGTTGAAAACCAAAGAGGGGCTCCACATGGATGGGGAACAACATTAGACGTCGTCATTCAAGTCCTTGCAGATCTGAAAAACCCATTCCAATGTTCACACAGCCACGTGTTCGACGTGTGCGTCCAAACAAGCTCTGCATTATTCAGCTGAATCATTTGGCAAGAAGGGGAAAAAGTAAAGCAGGTAAGCCTGCTCACCAAAGTCTGTATGCATACATCTAGAATATGTGTGTAGATATAAATGTCAGTGTCAACATTCATGTTTGTATGTGCTTATTATGTGTCTGTGTGTCTGTGTGAATTGCTCATCATTACCAAGGTTGAAATGGATTTTCCCTTCATCCTTATAACCTATTTTAACAACAAGCTGTTAACTATAGACTTCTTGCACGTTGTGGCAGCCCAGCCCATAACAGGGTCTGTTAGAATGTTAAAATGAACAGAATCCCCGTCTCCTACACTCACATTGTGATCACCTTGTTTTAATTATTCTACGTACTGAGAGTGAGAAATAAAATGAAGGAATTTACAGAGTTGGAAAAAACAAACAGTGACATGAAAAATAACTGAAAAAATCCAGAATTTCTCCGTCTCACTCGTCTTACACAAGATGGTCAGATAGAAATGAGCACGACAGCCAGTTTTCAGTCTGTTAAAGGAACTACTTTTGGTTCATAAAGCAGTAGGACAGTCAGAGGTGAACATCAGTCTTTAACATGATGAGGAATAAACTTCCAGAGTTTTCTCTTGTGTACAATCTGACTCCTTCTTTGCAGCGGTGCCGTTGGCCCCCTGCTGGTGATACAGATCGTAGGTATGAGACACTTCCACGTGGGCTTCATTTTGCAGAGCCAGGAGCTTCAGATTAGGAGTCGAGTGAACACTTCAGCTGTCGGTGGTGCAAAATGCCAAAATTCAGCCGGCGATCCTGAGCGTGAGATGACCTTCAAGAAATTCAAGGTGGCTGAAACCCCCATCACACAGGATAATGAGCAGAGACTTCACACTGGACATACTTCTTCTCTTGTCATGTGCCCCGTATGACAGACAGACAGACAGACATCCTTAAAAACAGCATTCATGGTGGAGTGGTGGCTTATTGTGAGGTACGATCACTTCTTTTTCATCTTCTTGTTCCATTTCTCCAGGTGGTGCTGCCTCTCCTTCAGAAGTTGCCAGACTGTTAGAGAGGCTCCTGAAAAGACAGCACTCATCTTAGAAAGGCAGAGAAGACAAAAAAAAAGGTGTGTGTGTGCGTGTGTGTACTGTTGTTAGTCACTTTGCATTAGTGGCACAAATATAACAGCTGGTCGTTACAGAATTGACTTTGTGTGAATGTTGTCTAGAAATATTAAGCATCTAGAAATCAGCTGTGTGTTTTGTGAGGTCTGACTACAGCCTGACTTTTTTTCTGTTCTTACAAGTTTGGGATTTGAAAGGACAAGTTGGTGCAAAATGTGTTGAAATAGGTCCCAAGCCGACAGACAGGAGAAGAGTGGCTGAGTCAGTTGGTGAGCTTTGCAGGGTCAGTTTGGACACAATAAGACAAACTAATCAATGAAAGCAGCTGTTGCACAGCTGTCCCTAAATCCCTGAACCTTCCTGTAAAATCTGCCGTTGTATATCAGTTAAATAGTGTTTGGCCAGGCAGAGTGGCACCGTTGCTGTAAAACTATAGCAGACTGAGAGGGTGTTCACCTGAAACATTACGGCTCACATGACAAACGTTCATGCTGGTTAGCTCGTCTTACCGAGGGCGAGAAGGGGGAGGTAGGCCATGAGGAGGAAGGGGAGGTGCAGGTGTGTCGACACTGTTGAATTCATCCTGGATGAGTTCGGTGCTGTCGGCTCGACGTGGTGCAGGGTCTGGTGTATAATGACAACTGGGGAGGACAAAAACATCCACGCAGAAGTGGAACACATTCAGGGTGTTGAACTGTGCCTGTAATATTTTGATACTAAACATGGAAGGGAAACATTCTGCTGCTGTCCAGTAAAGACTTCTCCTGTCTTCACTTTCTTGGTCCGATCTTTTGGAAGGACGCACGCTGTGTCAGTGGGGAGTAATCATCATGTTACTGACATACTGCAGCTCTAAAGCTGTTTGGAGTGTGTTTGCTACACACTGAGCAGAGGCTGGCTTCTACTTTCCTCACACACTTCCTGGCATTTTATCAGCAGCTCTTGCCAACTCATTTCCTGTATGTTCACAGCGCTTCCGTCATGCAATACCAGTCTCATTAGATCAGCTCGTACAGTTCAGCATGCATCAGGTCAGCTGAAGTATAACAGTCTGGACCCTGCCCGGCCTTTTGGTCTGTTTATGCAAAAATGCCGGTCACACAGTTTAGTAGTAAACATGAAGTCATCAAAATGGTTTTAATCACCTTCAGTTACCACTGACAGGACGTATAGGGGGATCCAGAGTGTGTATCGAATCCACAGCATGGCCATGGAGGGTGTGTCCATAACACACAGCAGCTCGTGTGGGTACCTGTCAGCAGACAGGTGAGTGAGGTGTCCAGCTGAATGCATAATGGATCATTATTCCACTTTTATATACATGCAGACTTTAAAAAACAGTTCAGAATTCTACAGGCACACTGTCTAGTGTTCCTATATACAGTAGTTCTCAGAATAACACTGAGTGAAATGACTGTGAATGTGTCAGAGAGGTTACTTGTAGTCAGAATCAACTTTTTTTGCCTCTTTGGTTGATGGTTTGGGTTTTACAGCCCCCCAAGCAGACAAAAAAAAGAATGGATGCAAGACTTTAGTGATCACTTTAGTGTGTAGGATTTATAGGGATCTATTGACAGTAATTGGATCTAATAGTCAGAATTGTGTTCTTTAGTAGTGTGTAAAAACTAAATAGTTTTCAGTAGCTTAGAATGAGCCCTATCTATACGGGGGGGGGGGGGGGGGGGGCTCTTCCATGGAGTCCTGGACTGGAGATGTTCTGATGCTGAGTGTGGTGGTGTGAATGTACCAGATGGAAGACGAAGAATAAAAATACAGTTTTTGTTGACAATGTTGACAAATGGAGGATCATATAAGCAGGGGTGCAGGGTGCAGGGAAGGGGCCATCACACCCCCACTTTACACCCCCTGGCCCACAATTATGTTAATCGGTGGATCACTGCATCCCACTTTAATAATAACAATAATAGCCTGGATTTATAAAGCCTGGATTTATGTAGCCTCTTTCAAGAGACCCAAGGACACTTTACACTGAAGAATCAATCATTCCCATCAGCTGGTGCCTGTAGATGGTGAATGGACCGCACTTGTATATGTGTATGTAGCACCTTTCTGGTCTTCTCAACCACTTTAACAGCACTTTCTCATTCCATTCACACAGCCAGGTGGACAACAGAACCTGATCATTCGCAGTAATCAGCCCATACACTGAATGACTGAACGATCCAGGGACTGGACTGCTGATCTTCTAAACCACTAACAGTCGAGCAAAGCAGTGAGATAACACATCTTACAGTAGAAACACACCTCAAAACAGGTTTGCAATTGTGAATTTAAATGTTCGTTCTAATTCCTGACAAAAGGTCAGAGTGGACTACCAACCAAGCAAGATGGGCAACAACCCTGGGACACACTGAAACACTTCTGGCACTTCTCTCTGAACTGATGAAGCTTCAGGGCCAAGAACATTCCCAGTAAAGGCCTCTGAAAAACACTTCATTGTCAACATGTCTTGCTTCGAATCAAACTATTTGACAAACAGAAAGACTTACATCATTATCTCATAGCCGGTGGGACATGAACACAGGATTTTAGGAGTGTATATTTGGGAGTATGTTTGTGTTTGCTATCTGAGGCGAAAAACTTGAACAGGATGGACGGAGTGACGAGAGAAGCTGCGAGTGACGAGCGTACCGTAGAAGGTCCAAGACGTTCCACAAGAAGAACATGACACACACCACGGGTTTACTCTGCATCTCCTCCAGCACGATGACCAAGACCAGCAGGAGGTTTTTCTCCATAACCTGGAACAGATAGCACACGCACAACACACCAGCTGCTTTAAATAGATGACGAGCTCTTGATTACACAGCTGAGCGTTTTATATTTATCTCTAAGATTAATAAAGACGCTTAAGAGGGAGAGCTGTGAGACTCACTTGGACGAAGCGAGGGAGGAGTTTGGCTTTCTCGATCCCATCTGCAATGTGGAAAAGCTCCAAGATGGAGAGCAGCTGGCACAGGCTCATCACCAGGCCGACAGAGTAAAATGTGTCCGCTAAGGCATCTGCACAGTCAAGAAAACAGACTTTATCACACAAACATGCACGGCGCGGTGGAGATGTATCCTTTTCCTGCTGAGTTAAATCATCTATTAAAGAGCTGCTCTTTCATATTGAGCTCAAAAAAGCATCAAATATTCTTTCGTATTGTAACATTCCATCCTTTTTGTTTCCCCCTGGGCTTACCCCGACCAAATGTAAGAAACCTGGCTATGGTGTTAGCCAGTATCCACGTGTGTCCACAGAACTGGAAGAGGTTATATGAGAAAATGTAGGCAAGTCTGAAGCTGAGCCTGTAAGAAAAGGTAGAGCACACACCAGGTTATCAAATTGGAATTTGATGAGTGTTGATTTTTACTGATGATTATCAGAAGTGGCTCCCTGGCACGGCCGACAAATGGAGCAGAGCCATTGTAAGAAGCTTTTATTTTCACTGTGCTTTTCCTGTTACGACACGGAGGATTTGTTTTATGGCACAACTGCTGATGCTGGTGCGCTTTGATCATAATATCCCCATAAATCATCCGACTGGAACTACTTCAGAGAAAACTCAATCACGTGGAAACATGGATGCAAAGTGCATTTGTTCAAGCGCTGCGATGAAGAATAACTTTAAGATACGTTAATTAAGCATTGCCAGTGAAACATTTTACTTGCACAGAGATGATGAATGTGCTTTTTACTGTCGTTACATTTATCTTAAATGCTGCGGTTAGTCAGTGTCAGCATGAGGCCTCCTGGCTTTAAACAGACATCTTGGCCACGGATGCAGATACACTTATTTCCATTATGTTCATTCGTGTGCAGTATGCTTGTGGGAGTATTTACATCACTGGACTTGTACTCGTACTTATAGAGGATGCGGCTGCTTCGCTTGAGGATACTATGATGCTGTACTCTCTAAGTCACCCTGAAACCTCCTCACACAAAGCAACTTTCTGAGTCATGCTTCTGTTTTTCACCTCACAATTCAGGTCGGGTCAGATATTCACTAACTCCTTTAGTTCTGCTTTTGGTCTCCACCAACTTATTTCAGTAAACTGTTAACTGTGTGGAACTTTTACTTTAAATTCATTATATTTACTTTGAAGCATTGGTCACTGTATTTACACTGGGTCTGAATACCACTGCAGGAAATCTAAATGACTATCCATTTGAGAATCTGAATACCTGGGACAGTCACCCCTCAATTAAACCCCCATTAAGATTATGGGATATGTAAAGTGAGAATAGATTTTTATCTAAATGTAATACAATTGTTCTGTTTAAAGAATAAATGTTCCCTTGCATGCCTGATGCCTTAACATGTAGCTAATATACTAATTTAGATTTAGAATCTTCTCAATAAAAGGGAAATAACAGGCATATTCAGCACTGATGCAGATTCAATGTGCAAAAATTCAGATTTTCACAACTTACTGCTAATAAATGTAATAATAATTGAAAGAAAACAGACCCATCTGTCTCCCTGGGTACTTTTATAACTCTTCTTGGATATATAACCTGTCAAACAAGTCCCAGTCTCAGATACACTTTCACCCTAAGCCTTCTTTATAACATATTACTTGTTAATGCTCTGAAAAGATGACAGTAAGTGAAGCTCTGCGTTTGGTTAGTCAAACATTCCTCAACACGCCCCGTAAGTGCAGAACATTCCTTCCACGGTGAGAACTCACACTGCTGTAAGACTCACAGTACTCGCTTACTTTCTCATCCTGACGTCTTCTTTTGGTGCTTTTGTTGCAGGTAAGGGGAGCAGCTCATGATCCCTCTCTCAGTCTGAGGAGAATCATTTAAATCCAGGTGCAGCTCGTGGCTCTTTGCAGCAGTGTTCTCTCAGAGAACACACACCCGCCTGTTACCTTGCCCTCCTCCAACCAGAAAAATGCTGCAATGTCTGGTTTTTTTGGTAGTTCTTCCCCAGGCTGATTGTTGCACTTATTGCCTTACAGACGAGTGGGAAGTGCATGTTCTTTGTGTGAGTGTGACGTCAGATAGTCCCAGCCCACTGAAAGGAAAGCTGAGCTGTCTACGGGGAACACACACAGGCTCGGGGGAGAGAGAGGAGAGAGGGGAGAGAGAGGAGAGAGGGAGCAGCAGCAGAACAATGTCCAGAATGTTAAGCTTACCAGCAGGAATGAGCCTTTAGTGGCCCTGAAGTGAAGACACCACCACTAACAATATTCATGCTTTATAACCTCAAACTGCACTTTATGGTGAAAGTGACTATTACAGACAGTAGAAACTACTGACACATGGGTATATTCATAAAGGTGCACTGTGCAAGATTTGGCCAGAATTTTAGTTTAAAGAATCCAGAAGTGAACTAAAGAACTAAAGATATCAGCAGAATGTAAAGAAACAGCAGTACTGATGTGAAGCCAAAGACGTGTATCTACTGCGCTGCACAGATGTCTACTGAAGTTAGTGTGCTAACAACTAGCAGCTTTCTCGTAGTACGACTTTTTACCTCGGGGGCAATAGTGAGTCACTGTAGTGTCCAGTCTGCCCTCAGTCTGACAGGGGAGGAAGAGGTGCTGGGTCATACAGTTACACGACCACACTGTAAGGACAGACCTCGTTCTGAACTTCAGGTGAAGATAATGTGAAGCTTCGACAGTCGGAGTTAAAAAAAAAAAAATCATGTGGGTGTCTTCTAGATTTACAGTGTTTTAGTTTCCTGTTTCCTGGCTGAACTGTGGTGGACGGAACGTCTTGGTAGTCACATGCAGGTTTGAACTTAGCGAAGACATTGGAACACTTAAACATCACAGTACAACACCAAGTTCAAGCTTCAGGGATATCGACCTGTCCAGTTAGGAAGGATAAGCCACTGTGAATCAGTTTCACCTGGTTTGGTGCCACTGAAAGTGACAACAGGTGCAGTGGAGAGGAAACAGCAAGACCCCCCCCAAAGGGATGGGTTTACAGATAACTGCTCTCTCCTCATCCTTCCTGACTGATTCTTCTCTAGTTTTACAGGTTGCTAGTGTGCTTGTCACTCCTGGTAGGGTGAGGCGGTACCTGCAGCCCCTTCAGGCTGCACAGGTAGTCCAGCTCCTGCAGGATGGCACATCCATACGTGGAGGAGATACCAGGAGACTCAAGGAGAGCTGGACAGGGCCGTAGAAGGGCATCAACCCAGCAGCAGGACCGCTATCTGCTCCTCTGTGTGAGGAGGAAGAGGAGGAGCACTGCCTGAGCCCTACAGAATGACCCCCAGCGGGCTGCTGGTGTGTGAGAACACCAGAATTAGCAGGCGCTCCGTTCTCCTCACAGATAAGAACAGACTGTCCAGGAGCTCACTGATGTCCTGATCCAGGTCTGGGAGGAGATCCCTCAGGACACCATCTCACCAGGAACACTGTCAGGAGTGAATACAGGCACATGGGGGCCATACACACCACTGAGTCACATTATGAGTTGCTGTGATGAAATTCAGGCAAGTTAGATCAGCCTGTGATTCCAGTTTTTCGGTGTGTCAGTCAGTGATTTTGGCTTCCACTGAACGTTGTTACGTTATTTTGTTCTGTTACCACATGGCTCAGGGGTGATAACAAGAAGGGACGCAACACACAGCTTAGGTTGTAAAAGAATACGATTTATGTAACACAAATTGTCCCACATAATAACGAGACGGAGTGTGGAAGATATCTGATATCAAACCAAACAAAGAGAAGACAGGCAGCGCTGGTTGATGCTGGCCTAGCTGAGAGAGAGCAGACTCCCAGGAAGGCGGGCCCTTTATCCTCTCTGGAGGCCACACCCAGACGAGGCGATGCTCCCAGCTCCACCTTCCAACAGCTCCCAGAGACCGCAAATCAGAAAAGCGAGACGACCCACAAACAGGAGGAGCCGGAGTCGTCACAGTTCTACTAGTAAAGATTTTGATCTTGAATGTTTTGTTTTCACTGAGATCCAGTGTGTGATTTAACCCCTTACTGCCTGAATTTATTTACAGTTATATAAAAAAAAATAATTATTTGTGTTTTTGCATTCAAGCAGATGCTAAATTAAGTGGAGATTGTTAATTTGAATATAACACAGCATAGACTAGTGCAATATAATAATAGTATAATAAAATATATATGTACATACGGACAGAATATATATGTATTTATTTATGTATGTATGCATCTATGTATATATAATGTATACATAGAAGATGCATCAACCAGCATTAGTGGGATACAGAGGCCACCTCAGCTGCATCAAGACCGGAAGAGGTTTGAGGCAAATTCGCGACAACAGGCAACAAGGGGTTAAGTGTTCCCTTGATTTATACTCACCACAGCCCTGACAGAGCATCATTCATGGCAAAGCAGAACACCATCAATCATTGTCCTTAGCTGGAGGAACCACATATCTACTAAAAAGAAAAAAAGATTCATTAATGTTAACGTTTGGAAAAAGTTGCCCAGGTAGACCTGCTGTTAAACCCCCCTAACCCTAACCCTAACCCTAACCCTTATTGGGACTGACTGAGCCCCTCCTGCTTACTTTTCACAACTTGTCTCACATGAGAAACAAAACTGATCCACACCCCCCAGGAGAGAAAGGATGGTAGCACACATTTCATCACACACTGATGTTATGGCTTTATATCCGCATGGTGTTGTGAAGCTGGCTAGCACTAACACTAACACTAACACTAACACTAACACTAGCACTAACACTAACACTAGCACTAACACTAACACTAGCACTAGCACTAGCACTAACACTAACACTAGCACTAGCACTAGCACTAGCACTAACACTAACACTAACACTAACACTAGCACTAACACTAGCACTAGCACTAGCACTAGCACTAGCACTAACACTAACACTAGCACTAGCACTAGCACTAGCACTAGCACTAACACTAACACTAGCACTAACACTAACACTAACACTAGCACTAGCACTAGCACTAGCACTAGCACTAGCACTAGCACTAACACTAACACTAACACTAACACTAGCACTAACACTAACACTAACACTAACACTAGCACTAGCACTAGCACTAGCACTAGCACTAGCACTAGCACTAACACTAACACTAGCACTAGCACTAGCACTAGCACTAACACTAACACTAACACTAACACTAGCACTAACACTAACACTAACACTAACACTAGCACTAGCACTAGCACTAGCACTAGCACTAACACTAACACTAACACTAACACTAACACTAGCACTAACACTAACACTAACACTAACACTAGCACTAGCACTAGCACTAGCACTAGCACTAGCACTAACACTAACACTAGCACTAGCACTAGCACTAACACTAACACTAGCACTAGCACTAGCACTAACACTAGCACTAGCACTAACACTAACACTAACACTAGCTGAGGTGGCTCACTTGCAGATCAACTGGAGATCAACAGCTCTTATGTGTCTTTATCATCTCTGACTTTGCCTCATTTGATTAGTTGTGCGTCTCTTCGCCGTGTTGAGAGCTCTGGAGGTTCGTGACAAACCCTGTCAGAGAGAGAAAATAGTGCAGTTCGTGTCATCTCAGCATGATTTAGATCGCTCCAGATCAAGAGACTGAAATATGTTGGAAAGGGAAACATAAATGAATTGTGTAATTTACACTAAATGCTTATTCCCATTTTTTTTTCTAAAGCTATGTGATATTATATTAAATCATATATGACATAATAGATATGATTTCCCTCTGAAACGTGGTGCAGTAGAGGTATAAAGTAGAATAAAATGGAACCATTCAACTAAGTACAAGTGCCTCAGAATTGTACATTAGCACAATACTAGTAGTAAATAGTGACTGTACCTGGTTACATGGTAAAGTCCAGTGTTTCATGGACAGACAGACAGTCACAGATCAGCTCAGTCAAACTGAATACACTCCTGCTCTCTAGTGGTGGAAAGAATCAGTTCATCCTAAAGCCCTCAGTCCAAGCAAAGACCAAATCTTCGCAGACACAGATCATTTTAAAGACAGCAAGCTTTCAGGAAGTCATCAGACTCAACAGTAACTGTATCATCAGCTGCTCCAGGCTTTCCCCTTATACATATATAAATATAAATACAAGCAATATGAATGAATATAGCAAATGCGTGCATGTGTGTATTCTGTGTTATCCATCAGTGTGTGTGTGGCCAGGGAGGGTGGGGGTGGGGGTGGGGCAGGAACTGTTGCCAGGATCAAAGGTCATGAAGAGGTGAGGCCAGGGAAAGAGAGGAGGGATATAACATGTCTGCTCTGGTTAACAGACGACGTGATAGCTGGCCGCTCACATGACAACTATCGAAGATAAGACATGTAAAAACAGTTTCTTCCTATAAAAATGAACACACTGTGTTTTTCTGCACAGCACTGTCAGCCGTGACCTCAATCCACTTCATGATGTAGTCAGCTGGAACGGTTTTCAGTTAAAGAGTTAATATGTGGAATGTCTTGCCTTTTTAATGTGTTTGAGAAGATCAGTTATGCGGAGGTGGGGTGGGCTTAGAGCTGGAGTGGGCCCTCCATCGATTGGAAGGTCGGACATTCGATCCCCAGCTCGTCTAGTCCGCAGGTTGAAGTGTCCTTGGGCAAGACGCTGAACCTCAACTTGCTGCTAAAGCAAAAATAATCTCAGGGTGTGAATTTCAAGAACTTGAATCAACTTGTTTCAATTTGAATGTTTCCTCAAGTGCAGTCACGAAGACCATCGTCTCGTTACTTAGTTCATTTGTCAGGAGAATATTTTGCACTGGCAGTTTAGAGTCAAACGTAGGCTTGAGGGCACATGATGGTATGATCACGCCTGACCTTGTGTTATCCCTGCCCCCTCCCTGTGCCAATGAAAGGCCAGTGGCAGGTGGAAAACAGATTAGTGTTGGTCTAAGGTCTCAGGACCTCAGCTAGTTAACACTATCATATCACTATCATATTCTCTCTGAAATGACGCTCAGGAGCCCTGCGGTGTGCTGCGTGCTGTGTGGTACGACCTTTCTGCTCCTGCTCGGGGGAGTCTGACTGAACAGACCTTCTGTTTTAGGTTCAGTAAAACATTGTCTTATTTCCTGAATGTATTTAAGAACACTGAAGCTCGGCAGGTTAGTTATGCTGGTGGCTGTTCGCTTGCTTGAATTTGCAGGGACAAAAAGTGACCTTGCTATTTTTTTTTTTTTGACTGAGAGGCAGAGATAAAATCTCACGTGATCCAAGTGTCTGGGAGTAAATGATGTCAACAGCATTCAAGTTTTTATCGATTATTGATTATCCTTCCTGAAGTCAAAGATGCACTGGCCAAGATAGACACCCTATTAATGCAATAGATAAAGGTGAGGCATCCCTGACCCTGACGCTAGCTGGCATGTGCCCAAATTCATAACATGCTTTTTCCATAAAGAATATGAAGCTTTGATCCCGTCATCAGGGTGAAGGTGCTTTAACCCCTGTATGGTGTTCAGGTTTGTGAATCCGTTCTGTTCTTTATCAAAAGAAAAATGATACAATTAATATTTTTTTCAAACTCAGACTCATCGATATGAACCAAGGCCAATGAGTCTGAGTTTGAAAAAAAAATGAATCGTATCATTTTTCTCTTTATAAAAAAATCCATCCATCCATCATTTTCACTGTAAGCACAGTGAGACTTGAGCAGTCCTGTCGTGTGCAGGCCTGCAGGACTGGAGACAACCGGGAGCAGCCGTGGCAGCTTTCAAGCACAGAAGATCCCTGTTGCTGGGCAGCAGCAGCAGCAGCCACTCGCTGACAGACAGCATCTTTATTTTCTAAGACTTCAGTAGCGCCTCCCAGGAGACATTACACAACTATTTTCAGTCGTGCTACTCGTGATGAGTAAACTGATCCTCCATCATGTATAAAATCAGCAGAATGATGCGTTAATCGTCACTCATGGCGGCAAATCAAAGTGTCTGAATGAGTCTAGTGAAGCTGTGCTGTGTCACAAGTTACATCACATACACGCTCTTACTGTTAAAGACAAGCATTTACTGATGTTTGTTGCTATGGAGATATACTAACTACAGGTGTGGATGTTATATGAAAGGGGGGGGGGTGTAATTATCAGCGCACTCTCCTTGTTAACCACTTATGCCGCCTTCATAATCCCTTTTGACTAATGGTCCGACATGATTGAGCGCCTGCTGTTTTAATGTGGACTGCAGGGGTAACTGTAGCTCCTCAGGACCTGCAGTCACCAGGCTGTCTCACTAAAATAGTACGCTAAATATATCCTGTTGTGCGGCTGGGTTTACAGCAATTCAGCCCAAGTGAATGTTTGGAGGAACAACTAAAGTTCTAAGAGTGTTTGGGTCAGCACACAGTTGGAAACTGGTCTACAAACTGCTAAATCTGGGGGTTGTTTTGGGCAAAATCCTCTACAAGACTCTACAAAAGAACGGTTCAAGTGTTGTGCAGAGGTGTGACAGTGGTTATTATCTCACCCCTCCTGCTGTTAGCTGTACCTACAGTGGGCGGTGGGGGGGTATAGTGGTGGTGTCTGGTGGGTGGTGGATGTGCAAAGTTCTTGAGACTGGAGTTTGTCTCCTGCGTGCCGTATCCATGCGTGGTTCCATTTTAGCTACAGAAACAGACAAAGGAGAGGGAAAGCTCACGGTTTGGGTTCAATGTTAGAAAGATACACACATCCTGCTTCGTGTCACTGTTGACTTCACTATACAGAATATTCAATGACTAATTCAGATGGTGATGTTTCACAACCCTTAACCAAGTGCTTTGAGTCGCCTGAACATGACCCAGAAATGTTAATGATGCTTAATGATGCCATGGAGAACACGTGGAGAAAAACGCGGTTCGATCCCAGACCTCCTGTGAGGTAACACGTCAAAGTGGCCTTGGGCAAGACTGGACCGCATCTTGAATGAGCCGTGGGGAAAACAGTGTGAAAAAGTAGTCTCCTCCAGCTTAGATTCCTCCTGGGTGAGTGAGGATGTGATGGTCGAAATGACTAGAAAGGTGCTGTACAGACACAGACCATTTAGTACGGAGATAGATATCATTTCAGTACCGCCAATTGCAATACCACATGGGTGTAATTTTCACTCAGGATCGGGGGGGGGGGGTGTCCTATTTTTGTTCCCCTCTCATTTACAGCCTCAGGTTGGTTCATGTACTAAATCCTCTTTAACCCTTTCATGCATAAATTATGATAACTTCAGACAGGATTTTTTTTTACGAAGTGTTTTTATTCATCTTTAGGCTGAAAAACAAGATTTGAACTTTTTTTTTTTTCAACCCAAATTTTATACCGATATTTTTACGTGTCCAGTAGTTGAAATCTAGCTACTGATGCATGATGAACACTTCAGTGGACATGTGATTAATCATAATTTCCTCCCAATATAAAATCAATACTTGGAAAATTTGGAAAAAAAAAAAATGTTTTTTTACCTGCATGGTCTCTTTTTATAGAAGGTTTGAACAGAAAAAAAAGAGTAACTTGGTGTTTCTGGCTGTCTGTCGGCCATCTTGGTTTCACTCTTTTTTTTCTCACTTGCAATGACTTCCCACTTGGTAGCAGTCAGTGGATGAGATGATGCAGTAGCTTCACTGTAGTGGCTGATGTGCAACTATGCCACCAAAACTCATGCATATACAAGAAAACAGCTTCTGAACAGCTGCACACTGCAGTGACCTCTATGCATGAAAGGGTTAAACAGAATCTTGAAGCTCTTTCTCTTTGAGAAGAGAGATGTTGCTGTCAGGTATTACTGTGAGTTTGCAGTAATAAAACTTTATCATCAGTGGGCTCTTTCCCCCCCCAGTTCTGCCTCTTAGGCTCCTTAATGGCTGCTCGTCTACCCCTCTGGTCGCTGTAAGTTGTACCTGTAGCCTAAGAGGGATACTTGCAGGCACTAGGAAGTCCTCTACGCGTTTTTCCACTAAAAAAATCATTTCCTCTATAGTCAGAATTAACATGCTATGATCATCAGTCCAAGAAAAAGCATTCTTTTGTTTGTAGTTGCAAATATAACATTTATCAGGGAGGAAGTTTCGTGTCTCTCTATGATTAATGTATTACATTTCTTTTTTTAAATGGACTACTATTCATCTGGAAAGCCTGATAACCAGTTCCATTAGAATATGTCTTTCCATATAAACGCAGGGAACAACACTGACATACCTGCAGTTAGTTGTTGGAGAACACCCCCAGTCTGAATGTGTGAGCTGTTTCTCCATTAAGACTACAAAGATACACAAGAACAACAGGTTGTTGGAGAGAGATGGGTGAGGCAGTGAGGCGAGAGGGAGGCTATGAAAACAGGGGCTTCCACCGTGGCCACTCAGAACTAAAAGATCTCACATCACGTGATCTACTTCACGTCAAACATATTGTGACCATCATCATGTCAGCTGAGATTCTGCTTTTCAGTATTCCCCAGCAACATTATCAACAGCCAGACTGTAAACCAGGGGGTGTTTGTAGGCCCCTGGGGGCCCCACTGGGTTTGACCTATAGTTCTTAGCTGCTTTCGAAATGTGTCCAGAATAAAATTCAATTTATCTTGATTGTCAGAAAGATGTTGGCATTCACAGCATCTCTAGAAAACAGCTCCGAACAAGGGGGATTTTGGACCATTTTGCTAACAAGGGGGGTAACACCCCCCCGCCCCCCTCGCCCTCAAATGGCTCTCAGCTCATATATACAGCAGACAGGTTGGGTACTGGTATCGCACTCTTTGACACAAGTAGAGCAGAGTTTCACCCACTTTAAGCTCAGGGTCATCTCTGGTTTCCCACCCAGCATCCACTGTAATACACTACTGGTGGGGGGGGGGGGGGGGGGGGGGGTGACGGGGGGTGACAGGGAGATTTTGTTGCCTACCAACAGAAGACATCACAACACCGCTCATAGCCTGGCAGTGAGTTTGGGGTCCCTGCCAGCCAACCAACAGCACGCCGTGTTATTCATTCCAATTAGACTGGACTCCCTGACGCTAGCGGACCTCAGCAGCACTGCTAGCTACCACAGTGTTTATTCTCACTTCAGTGTCTGCGTTACCTCTGACTCTGATGCTGAGTGTCTTTCTTGAATAGTAGTCTTTTCACAGATTTCTGTGGCGCACATGTTTAGCCACTTTCATTGTGGCACTACATGTAAAGATTGTCACAGCATCACGTTGCCTGTTCTTCATTTTTATTCTTCAGTATTGTTCTCATCATAGAATTGTAATAACTCCTCACTGTAGGCAAAAGCTGATGTAAGAGAGGCGTCGCTCATAATGAAGAAGCCACAGACAGTTATCACCAACTATGTAAATCCCTTCAGTTCTAATGAGACTCTTTTATCGAGCTGTTCAGTCTCTGGTTCAGTCTTTTCCTTTTTCTATCGATATATTTGTGAATTTTTCAAAGCAGAGAAGAAAAACACAAGAATCTCAGACACAGTTACACCAACGCAAATAACAGAGAAGCAAAGATAACGAAAGGAGAAGAGACTATTTGTTGTTGATACTTAATTTCACATAAATTCTCTCTGCTCTGCTTTGTAACATGTAATAAGTTCACCATGTCTCACTTTGAGTGTAAATTGAACTGCAAGGCATAAAACTGCCTGTAAAATATTTTGTTGTACTATTCTGGTGAAGACTGCCCTTCAGATATTAGACTTGTTAACAAATTCATACACATTCATGCCTCTCAATAAAACACAGGTTTTTTCTTAGTAAGGTCTCTAAAGTGGCTTTGCTCATCTGTGTAGTCTTCTGACCAACCTTGTTTCCAGCTGCAGCAGGAAGCTGTTTTTAAGCTGTAAAGCTCTTATAAGTGAGATATTCTCCTCAAGACCTGCGTCCATACAATCTGGATTTATGTAGCTGGAGCTTCCGTTTGATGTGTTTGCAGGGAACATCAGCCTGTTTTGTTAAACCTCAGCCTCACAGTCTGGTGTAAGAGCCCATCAAGTGTCCTGGCATTCTCCTTTAGCAATATGAAAATGATACTAGAATGAAACGCTCATAACTGCGGCCTGTGTGAGATACACGAAAGCTTCACTGTGACTTTATGGCCGAGTGTCTCACTCTTGTAGCTTTTTCATTCTTCTGAGTCCTTTGAAAATCCCAAACGTGCTGAATCTCTGCCCAACTTCAACCTGTGCAGAAATCTGTTCTTGGAACCAAGTGTGCAGATGTGCAGACCCTGTGAAGTGGCTTTCATGTTGCACTGGTGGAAGTACAAAAGATGAGCTGTCCACGGTGCTGAAGAAAAGTACTGGGTTTCATTTCTTGTAAACTGTAAGCACTGACAAAGCTTTTAAATTGGACTAAACTGTCCAGATGTTCAGGAAATGTCAGGTTGAAAGCTGCAGTATGCTGGCGTCCTTGTTAAGAGGGATTTTCTGCTGGGCGCATTTAACAAGAGCTTTTTATTAAACCCTTTTTTAACTCCTCTGTGTTCACTCGAGCGTTTGGGTTCTTTGGCCTCAGAGTTGTGACGCCTCAGGCCTAAAACTTTACTTTTACCTTCCTCTATCTTCCTCCTTTTTTTCCTCCATTTCCTCCAGTCTGACAAAATGATTCCCCTGCGTATCTCCCCTCGGGCTTGAAGGTGACTATTTTCATCACAATGTATGAGGCAAGGGAGGATGTGAGTTATGGGAAGTGTAGAATACAGCACTTCTGGAGCTCCATCCATAAGGACTAAAAACCACGATGTCTCAACCTGTTCTTTCTTTGAAGTTGTTTCTTGCAAGTCCCCCAACTTCATGGAAATGCAAGACTCATAGTGCATATGTGCACGTGACTGTCTCCTTCTACCTGACCATTATTATTACCACAATTTCAGTTGCTGTGTAACTATTTGCAGGTACCAGGATATGTTTCATGTCAAAGTGGGGGTCCCTGGACCCCAGCTTGGTGCCCTCTGACACAGACCCTGACCTCTGAGTGTGTACCTCAATGATACTAATATATTTTATTTTTAGTCACAGTCAAAAAAGAAATAGATCTGTACTTATTTAATCCATCCTATGATAAGATACACCTATAATTACTTATGAAACCTATATAACCTATGATTTATTACAAAATTATAAAAAGCTGATGGGGGCAGTCATTTAAAACTCGTGGAATTATTCAAGGTCCTCTCAACGACCCCTGTTGGTCCGGGAAGCCCAGCTTGAGAACCATGTGGTCTAGACAGTAGTTAGTAATGTCCCTGTTTCCATTTTAGATACTGGGCTTTAGGCTTCGTGGCGCGGAGAAGAGGAATGTCCGGAGCGCTCTCTGTGTGTCATCAGTGTCTGTCAAAACGGGCACGGAGCTTTGCGCGCAGCACCACCTCTGTCTGGAGCACCGAGGAATCCTGGGGGCTCTGTCTCTGCCGTTTCTCCTCTGTCAGACACCAAATGTAAACTTAAACCTGCCACTTCAGCTATGAAGATTGAGCAAAGCCGCGTGGAGACACCGGCGGCTTTCCGGGGGGTCAAAGATCTGCTCCAAAAACTGACGCGTAAAGAAGGGAATGCCCTGGAAAAGCAAGACGAAAGCAAATACGTCGATTTGGAATTAATGGACGTGGACACGGACACAGGCGGGGCAAAATCGGAGAAAGACTGTTGCTCTGGCGAAGGAAACCAAATGTCTGTCCTGATAAACAGCAGCGGCGCCGGAGCTCCGTGCGCAACGGGACGGGAAGAGGAACGGGCGATTGGAACAGAGACTGACACAGAAAAGAAAGAACAATTAGTGGGGCGTGCAGGAGATGCCACTGAGGGTCCCTGTGATCCATCCCCGTCGACAGATGCCCCTTGTTTTAACAGAAAGTCGGAGGATTGTCTCCAAGCAAGGGACAAAAGCGAGCGCGCACTAACGCAACCCGAAGTGTCCAAAAAAGAAGAGAACAAGGCGCCCAGACAAGAGGACTTATACCGCAGTGATAATGATCAGAACGACACAAGTGAGGATGATTATGAGGAGGATGATGGTGTTAGTTTGGTGCTTGCCGACGACTGCATCCCGTGCTTAGCAGAGGACGAGTCCCACTATATCACCACGCACGAGATCCAGCTCTCGGAGCTTTCCGACCACGAGGAGGACTACGACCTCGGGGTGGGCTCCTCCACAAGTTGGGACATTGAGGATGACCACCAGGTGTACTCTTTTGTCGATTACGCTTCTTTTGACGGTGATGGAGCCGCGGGGGAGAGGGGGGACGGCCGCCAGCCGCGCTCCCAGAGCGCAGCAGCAGTCAGCAGTCTGCTTGAAAGTGATCCGTGCGAGGCGGCCAAATTCAACAGCTCAGATGAGAGTGTGTCAAAGCCCCAGCCGCAGCAGCGCAGTGGCAACAGTGCGGGACAGATCCACCTGTCAATCAGAACCACTTCTCGAGCTATAAATGACCCCAGCAACATCCAAGAACAGGGAAATATTCTTTATCATGCCAGGCGCTCCGGAGACATGAGTCGTTATGTGTTTAGGGGAGTTGAGGGGAAGGCAGAGACGTTGTGTGACAGGGCGAAGTGTTTCATAGCCGCGCCGGGACGCTTACACTTTGGCCGCAAGTTGAGGGGGAAGGAGGTCACCGGGTGTTCCAGCGGTGCGTCCAGCGCTGTCAGCGAGCTGGACGATGCTGACAAGGAGGTGCGCAACCTGACAGCCAGAGCCTTCAAGAGCTTGGCTTACCCTTACTTTGATGCCATTAATTTCAGTACCTCCAGTGAGTCCTCTGCATCAGAGCACGGACTAGGGATAAACAGGTGGTCCACGTTTGTCGATCTGAAATATGGCAACATGAATATGTCACAGGGACTAGACCAAAGTGTTGTTTCCCATCAAAACTCCACAGCCTCATTCGAAATAACCAAAAATGTAGACAACAGAGGTTATAAAGGCATTGCACTGGCAAGCATCAAACCGCCCACCAGCAAGATCTTCAGTCTGAATGGCAATCCCCACAGCGCCACGTCATCTACAAAGAAAATAGAGCTGATGGGGAAGTTCAGTCAGGGCCACAGTGAGGTGATCAGACTAACAGAGACACTGAATTTTCGCTGCAATGTCAAATCGGGAATGTCTGAGGGAGAAAGACGCACTAACTTTGCACAAAACGCAGAAGGATCACGTTCCACAGATGAAGTTACCAACACTTTGCCAAGCAGCCAGAGGAGAGGGGCCATCCAGCAGCCCTCCAAAACCATGGAAGACACGCACAAGAAAGCCATATTCGCCTCGAGCCTGATCAAAAATGTGATTTCCAAGAAGATGCAGTTCGAGCAGGAGCGCAAGATGGAAAGAGGGGAGATAAGTGAGCCGCATCAGACCCCTTCCCCGTGCTTTGTGCACCAGGAGGGCGACAGCCACAGGGGGAAGGGGAGCAGGGAGCTGCACAGACAAAGCTCCAAGTTTTCCGAGAGCGGCTCTGACTACGCCATAATGTGCGTGGATGAATTAGGGGACTTCGTGGACAGCGGCTCTTGTGATACCAAGAGTGAGTCTCGGAGACAAGACACGACCGCTCCTGCACCAGAATCTAAATTGGAAGCGCCAAATGAAGCTGGAATAGATACTAAAAAAGGCGCAATGGATGCGTGCAAAAGCACGCTGCTCCGCAGCCAAAATAGCGCGTTCAGATGCTGGAAGGACGGAGAGCTAGAGTTTCCAAAGGATCATAAAAGCGATAAAACTCCGGAGGAGAAGTCGCCCTCAGTTAACGACAAACAGGAAGAGGGGGATCCGTATTCTTCAGGCAGCGGCAAACTGACTAAAATGTCACATTTGTTTGTGCCAAGTATCCAACTGCTGTCCAGTGACGGAGAGGTCGGACAGCAGCTGCAGAACAGGAGTTATTCTCCCCGTGGACACGAAGAGGGGATGAACCTGCGCGCTGACAACACATTCTACATCGCAGACTCCAGGAGTGTGGCCACATCAAAATCTCCGGAAATTAAAATTAACTTAAGGAGCGTCAGAGACAATAAAACGGAGTCTTTTGGCGTCTCCAAACTGCGCGCTCCTAATATAGGCTGTCACGCAGCCAGCCTCATCAGGACAGATGACTTCAAATGCCAAGCGTTGGCCGCAGCTTTGAAGGGTGAGTCTTCAGATAAAGTGCCGCATTTCATGGTTAGAGACATCAGAGATAATAAAGGAAAGCTGCAGACGCCCATACACCAAGTGAGAGACGTGCGTAAATTGGTTAAAAGTTCTTATCACTTTGTTTCTTTGGATAACAACGAAGGTAAATCCCACTTTGCCTCTGGTGACAGCCACTCAGAGCAAAAGAAGCAAATGTCCTATCGAAATCCCAATTCTGTGTCCCCTATAGTGATAAAATGTCAGTCTGTGAACACAAACAGTAACGGAAAACAGTCTGGGAATCTTACAGAGTTAACTAAACGGGAGACATTCGATGCGGACACATCTTCCCCAGAGGGCGCTAAAATGTCTCCACTGCAAAGGGCAGCGGGGAGAACACCCACTAATTCCTCAGAGATGGACACTGGATTGAAAATTGAAAGCAGCATGGCTTCAAAGAGGCAGGAGAAAATGTCAGATCCAGCAGATAAGAAACCTGAATCGAAGATGACGAACCAGGGGGCTTTAGAAAAACTCCAGGCTGCTGTGAAAACCATGGAGCAGCTCTACGTGTTTGAAAGAAATGAATGGAAAAGGAAGAATGAGCCCCGGCCCCTGACAGACAGCCATGTGCTTTCACTGATAGCAGGCGAGGAGCAGGGAGGACCCGAGGAGGAAGGAGCGAGAGGGTCCAACGTGGACAAGACAGTTAGAAGAGACTCCTATCCCAACATCGATAGGACACCACCAGCGGTAGTGGCGTCCCTCACTGACAACCTGCTGAGGCAAGAGGACAGACTCTTCCAGAGTCCTGGTGGCCGTGATGACCGGTTGGTTGCCAAGTCAACGCAAGCCACCAGAAACATGTTCAGCCTCAGCTCCAGCCTTAAGGCCTCCGCAACCTCGAGGACGCCGCAGCCGAACATCGTCGCTCAGACACCTTTCAACACCAAAGCCTTCGTACCAAAGTCCCCAAAATTACCCGTGTCCTTAAAGATCAGCCAGATGAAGCAAAGTGGACTCGAGGGCTCAGAATCAAAGGAAGTAGAGAGGTCTATGCAGGAGCTCTTGAGCACTTCAGCTGACAACGAGAACTACCTAACCATCCCAGTCAAGTCTCACGCTAGCAGCAACAAACAAGCCTCATCTGCTGATAAAACATCAGTGTACACGCTTACACACCCAACCACACCTTCTGGACACTTGGGGTCCAGCGTGAAAGGCCTGGAGGACCACAACCAGTCCCCTAAACGATCCAGCTTTGTGATGGAGACACGCTCACCAGAGATTCCTCCTGCTACCATCTACCACTCCTTACCGCTGGGCATGACCACCAATCAGCCTCAGGTGTACTGTTTCTCTCCGGCAATCACCCCCGCTCCAACCTTGGAACCCTTCCAAGCCACCCAGAGGAAGATGCTCCTGGATCCCACCACTGGAAACTACTACCTGGTGGACACTCCTGTGCAGCCTGCCACCAAACGCCTCTTCGACCCTGAAACAGGCCAGTATGTGGACGTGCCGATGCCGCAGCCTCCTATGACCCCGGTGCCCATGCCGATCTCACCTTTGGCCCTCAGTCCAGGAGCTTACGGACACACCTACATGATCTACCCAAGCTACATGCAAACACCATCCGTGATCCCGGCCCGGACGCTGGTACAATCGCAGATGTCGGTGCAGTCAGAGGCGGAGAGTGGGGAGAAGAACTTGTCGCAGCAGGCCGAGGGCATGTACATGGAGAGTCCCTTCTACATGGCCACTGGAAAGTCTCCCCAGGCTCAACAGCAGGCCACAGCCAACAGATCCCCACAGTGCTTCTCCAGCGTCAGTCAGCCGGTCATCAGCATCACGTCCCAGCAAGGGCCCCGGATCATCGCCCCACCCTCGTTTGACGGGACCACCATGAGCTTTGTGGTGGAGCACAGATAAACAGCAGCTTACCTGGACAGGTGAGTAGTTTCTGTAGTTTACCTTCTTTATGTGCAGGTTCATGTTTGAGAGGGTCTGAGTAAACTAGGATGATTTACTGTGTCACACTGAGTTAGGCTGACTCTGCAGTTTGTTCTTGGTAGTTAACAGTCCACTGGAAGAAACCCTTTCTTACAATATAATCAAAGGAAAAATATGAATTTGCATTTTCATTTTAATAGTCACATTCATACATTCTTAGATCTCCTTCAAATCTAAATACAAGGCACAACTGCATTTACTACTTTCTGTAGTTCTAGTTGATTCAAGTTTCAGTGTAAAATCTATGGAGACATGAATTAATACCACTTATAATAAATGAGACGTTCTATGATTACATTGGTACATGATTATTATTATTATAATAAGTTTTTATGTTCATATGGTCATTTTGTTTATGCTTTTTGTCCACTTTCTTTAAAAGTCAAATAAATGAGAATTCCAAAAAATAAATCTGCTTAGTATCAAATATTATTTTACCCTGCCTATTTTCACAATGATAGAGTTTATTTTAAGTCATTTTACTTAAGTTTCTATTTTTTTCCCCTCAAATATCTTTTTTTTTTACAATGCCAATATTCACCCTCATTGATGGCCAAATTATGAAACCCAACCTGTACGGTGACCTAAAGTGTTACATATATAAATAAAAACAATACCACCAGTACATACATTGCACGTATAATATACACTGCTGCCCATAAAGTTGGAATCAAATGTTTTTGACCTCTTCTCATGAAATGATTGTGACAATGTGATTTATTCTTGATAAATAAAGTTTATATCTTCTCAACTTTACTGATCAAACTCTTCCAAACAGATCACAGTGAAACTTAAACCACAATTAACCTTTGCAAACAGTGTATTCAGGCTTTAAATTGGGGGTATTGAACAATTATTTAATTCAATTCAATTCAATATATTTGTATAGCCCAATATCACAACAGAGTTGTCTCACAGTGCTTTACAAAGTTCACTGAAATCCAATCCTACTTTATGGGCAACAGTGTATGTATTAAGGACAAAATAATAAATCAGTGAAACTAATAGATCCAAACTTAACTCCTTCCTTGCTGTTCAAGCAATGACCACATGATGGCAGTTATTAAAAAAAAATGGCATTGTGAAATCAAAACAAATGGATAATTCCAATTCATTTAGTTTTAAATAAACAAATCTTCCAATAGCTGTTCTACATTTTCCTGCTATCACCAAAGTTTTGCCAGTGAGGTAAAAACAGCCCCGTGAGATAAGAAGTGAGTGGAGAAAACAAAAGGTGCTGGAATTTAATATAAGAATTATTTGCAGAATACTGTGAGTAAGAAAAGAAGTGGGATGAAATAACAACAATTCATTATTGGACAATTGACTTGTAGCAGGGGGGTAAATGATAGTAATTGTAGGGGGCTTCATGTAACCTCAGAAAAGACTATACAGTAAGAGCATAGTGGACTGGCAGCTCATTCTCCATGCAACAAGTTGACATTAATCCTAAAGAAAACATGATCACAGCCTACAAAATGTCCCGTTTCATGTCAGTTGGATGATGGTAAGAAAGAAAGAGACACAATGTGACTGTAAAGTTTGCAGCTGAGCACCTTGGCAGGCACTAGCACTCACAAGACTCCAAATCACAGCAGAGATATTAGAGGATTATACTGACTTAAGGTTCTTCACGGATTAGGCTGGTGAATGTGTGTGTGTGTGGCATGCTAGATGTCGTGTGTGCAGGAGTAAAAGGTCAGGTGGTGGCAGCCGTTTGTTATGTGTATACACGGAGCGCTTCAGCTGCCGCTGGGCTTCAAGCGGGACGCCTGTCAGGTCAGAGTCACAGTGGGGTCAGCTGGCTTTTTATAGGACTGGTCATTTAAAGACGGAGAGAGTGAGAAGGCAGGTTCACATGGCATCTGATCAGCACTTACATAAACACAGCATGCAGCATAGCAGGAGGGAGCTTCAGCTGTAGTGCGGATCAACAGTTGGAGTTCCCCTTCTTATCGGAGAATGAGACCCACATGCTGCAGGGTTAGGTTATGTTTCTGCAGTAAACAGACCGTCTGCAGTGTGATAGTCCTGATAGGCCTGATGATGGAGGATGACAGAGACTGAATGCAAAGTGATTATTATTACTACACTAGTAGTTCTGGCTGATGGTAGTATCCCACTATATTTTTTTATCTTGCACATAATTTACCCAGTTTATACTGTCACACTGCACTACATCAGGCTTTTTCACATCTGCACTATTCTTCAAACCTGCTGCTACCTACGTATGACGTCACTGTCATAATTATCACTTTCTTTTTCATGTGTTTTCTATTGTGATTTTAATTTTGTATTTTTAACTTTGTGTACTTGTATCTTGGCTGTTGCAACACCTGGATTTCCCCCATGGGGATCAATAAAGGATTATCTTATCTTATCTTAAAACTGTGTGAGGTCAATAAACCATGATCGTGTACCTCGACAACTATTGTCATGGTGAGTGTGGGATGAACCCTCTCTGGAATGTGACACACCCCTGGTTGGTACAGGTTTAGCATTTATGAGAAATGTCCTGATAAACCACAAACTGGTGTCTGACTGTCAATGTAAACCAAGAACTACAGTTTGTTGTTAACGTTTCTACACAGACACCAGGAGGCACAGCTTCCACTGAGAGGGAAGAAACAAGGAGTGAGGGGAATATTTAGTTCTGCCAGTTGCTCAAAGAAAGTGTGGTGAAGACTCAAAGTGAAAGTGAAACGCCCAAACTGGTTTCCAGATTGCGCTTTTAGCCTTCTTGGTTTTCTGAAGCAGCAGTGGATCTTCACTTTTGTGTTCTATACCAAAATAAAGATCAGAGTTTAACAGGAACTTTCTGATGCAGAACGAGTTGCCTGGACTTACTGCAAAGGAAACTGAACTAAAAAAGGAAACTAACGAGTGAAAAATAAGAAAGGGGGATAATGTGATCTGGTTAGTCTGCTTCCATTGTTCCTGTTCACAGTACCAGAGGCCTGGATGCACAGTAAACAGCAGACAACTATTTAAATGTGCTTCCTAAAGCTGCTAGTTTCCAGTTTGACACTTTATTGTGTCCTATTTTCCTTAATTTCACATCTCGCTGAAGTTACTGTGGAGCCACTCCACCTCCACTTGAGTCCACTTAGTGAGAAATCTTTGAGATGCTCTTTTATGGAATTGCTGTTATTTTACCTTAGCAACACCTGAACACACAGAAATCTGAGTCTTTGTCTCTAACATGTGCCATTAGCAGACACTGAGTGATAAGTTTTGCAAAAGTTTTTGAATTGCAATGTACTGAAGGGATTAAAGTCTTAAGATGTGTCTGTTTTGTCTGTGTCTGTTTGAACAATGAACATTTTTCACTTTTTTCCATACAAATAGATTCATATTGCAGCAAATCAACCAAAGAGCAGAAAATGATGGCTGCCATGATAGATTCAGTGGTTCATACCTTATCTCCTAACTGTTGCAACACCACCATACCACTCCTTTGTTCTGCTGTAGTGCTACGGTCAGCCAGAAGGAAAGTCAGACAGTGGTGATGGGTGACTTTCCCCTCTGACTGGACTGAATTCATTTCTAAATACAAGTGAATTTTAAGATTCACTTTTAATTTGATTTAAAAATTGAAGTTCTTAATATTTTTAATATAGTTTATATTATTACAATTAATGACATGCCAGTTTCTGCCAACTCGTTTCTGTAAAGCATGCAGGAGGATTCCAGGTTCCCACATACTGAGGGATGGTGACACGTTCACAATATGAGCTAAAGGGCTTAGCCTGTAAGCCTGTGCTTATTATTACATACACGTGTATCATCTATTAAATATATTATGATTAAAGTGCTTATCGTGCTTTCCATAACTATGACAGCACACCAGAGCCACATACATCTCTGCATGATAAAGCCCTGAGCCAGTAATCACACACACTAGACTCAACTTCAGTTTGAATTTGATTTCAATATTAAAGTCAGCCCTGGACACAAAGTCTAAAATATGTGTTGGTGAATGTCCATCCATTGTCTATACCACTCATCCTTAAGGGTCACGGGGGGGCTGACATTAGGCGAGAGGAGACAACAGTGCTAACCTCCACACCGCCGTGCTGCCCGGCTACATCACATCCACCATGACAAAATGAGTCTACTGTACCTAATGTAATGAGGAAGGAACACTTTGGAACGCAGCACACCCCTGGTTGGTACAGGTCTGTCCTGATAAACCAGTCACTGGTGTCTGACTGTCGAGATAGAAACCAAGAAATACAGTTTGTTGTTAATGCTCGTAGCTGAGGACAGGATACAAAGCCCACAACTTCCACTGAGAGAGAGGAAACAAGGAGCGAGGGGGTTACAGGGACCACTGGAATACTGCTCCTTCTGACAGAGTGACCAAAGCCGAACGCTGAAACTGATTTCCAGATCGAAGTATCTGCTTTTAGCCTCTCTCAGAAATGGCTTCTTGGTTTTCTGAGGCAGAGATTGATTATTCTTGTCCAATCTGTCAAGACGTCTTCAGACATCCTGTTGTGCTCTCGTGTAGCCACAGCTTCTGCAAAGACTGTCTGCAGACATGGTGGGTAGATAAAGTGATTCACGAGTGTCCGGTTTGTAAAAGAAGATCTTCGAGGAGCGACCCACCCTGTAACTTGGTGTTAAAAAATCTGTGTGAGACCCTCCAGAAACTGTCTCTGGAAAGGGAGGCTTCTGCAAGGTCTGAGGATGTCTGCAGTCTACACTCAGAGAGACTAAGACTCTTCTGTCTGGATCACCTGCAGCCAGTGTGTGTCGTCTGCCGAGATTCAAGAACTCACACCAACCACAGATTCAGCCCCATCGATGAAGCTGCACAGGATTACAAGGAGGAGCTCAGGAAATCCATGAAGCCCCTGGAGGAGAAACTGGAGCGCCTGAATAAAATCAAAGTTGACTGGGATCACACAGCAGTAGTAATTAAGGCCCAGGCTCAACAAACAGAGAAGTTGATTAAAGAGCAGTTTAAGAGGCTTCAGTATTTTTTACAAAAAGAAGAGGAGGCCAGGATCACTGTGGTAAAGGAGGAGGAGGAGGAGAAAAGTCGAAGGCTGAAGCAGAAGACTGAGGCTCTGGACAAAGAGATAGCAGCTCTCTCAGACACTGTCAGAGCCACAGAGAAGGAGCTGAAAGCTGGAAGTGTCTCATTCCTGCAGAGCTACAAAGCTGCAGCGCAAAGAGTCCAGCAGCGCCCTCTGCTGGAGCATCCACAGCTGGGCCCGGGAGCCCTCATAGACGGGTCCAAACACCTGGGCAACCTGACCTTCAACATCTGGAACAAGATGAAGACGATGGTTACGTATTCTCCTGTGATTCTGGATCCCAACACTGCTAATCCATATCTAATCATGTCTGACAATCTGATCAGTGTGAGACACACGGAGAGAGCACAACAGCTCCCAAGAAACCCAGAAAGATTTGAAGACTACGCCACAGTCCTGGGATCCGAGGGCTTTAACTCAGGGACTCACAGCTGGGAGGTTGAAGTTAGGAATGATTCAAACTGGGCAGTGGGTGTGATGGAAGAGTCTGTCCCGAGGAAGGGAGACATTGTGAGTGGGTACTGGGAAATATGGTTCTGCAAAGGTGAATACATTGCCTTCTCTCCACCAGCTACAGAGAGAGTTCTCCCTGTAAAGAGACCGCTCCAGAGGATCAGAGTGCACCTGGACTGGAACAGAGGAAAGCTGTCATTCTCTGATCCCATTACTGGCACAGACCTATTCACCTTCTCACAGACCTTCACCAAGAGGCTGTATCCTTTCATTAACACGCTGAACACACTGCCGCTGAGGATATCAGGACTGAAAGTGACTGTGCAGTTAGAGATGTAGATCATTATGTTAATGATGATGATGGTGGTGATGAGGGGTCTCACTTATTTTGCTACTTGTTTTATGATCTCACTAATGTCTGTCTGATCACTGTTCTATTCCTATAAATGAACAGATATGTGTGTGTTTATATGTGTGTTGATATCAGGAATGCTGACAACACAGAATTGAAAGGATCGAATGAAATTCTGATTCTGTTTGCATGTTGTAGCACACACACAGAAAAACATGCAACCTGGCATTAAAATTCATTAATCCAAATTTCTTTTTCATTTCCAGGTTTGTGCTGCAAAGAGTAATCCTGGTGTACTGACAATTAAACTGAACACCACTTTTTTTTTTCTTTAAATTGTATTTTATCTCACTGGGGAATTTTTTTTTTTCATTTCACGTTTCATTTTTAAATAGGTAGGCAATGTTTCAATTGGGCTTTTGCATATGTTTTTCTTATTCATTGTACAACTCAGTTCCTGATTAAATGAGAACAAAATGAGTTGCTGGAAGCAGTGGAATGAAACACCCAGACTTCCTCTTGTTGGTTGCTACAGAGGGCTTTGTACTGTGTTGCCTAATGAATAGGTCATTCTTGCATCATGGCATTGAACAGTGTGATGCAGCGTCTTGGTGCACTGTGTCCTGTAGCGATGTGTTCACACCATCACATCCCTGTGTGATGTGCTGGGATCTGAGGGCTTTAGACTCCCAGCGGGGATGTAGAAGTTAGAACTGGGCCGTGGATGTGATGGAGGAGTTGTGACTGGTTACTGGGAGATATGGGACGACGGAGGGAAATTCAAAGAAACGCACTCTCCTCTGGTAAATAAGTCCATTTGGGTTTTGGCAGTTCATTGTTTTTTTTATTTTATTTTCATGAACTTGTCTCGGCTCCTACAGGGCTGAGCTCTAAGTGGATGCTGGATTGCTCCGAGTTTGGTCTCTTCACTGTGCCAAGAATGTTTTTATTTTCAGTGGAGGCGATGGATCAGAGCATTTATATCATTTACATCCTGTTTGACCTTTTCTAACTCGTCTGTACAAACATGTGATCAGAGAATTATTTCTTGCAATGTTTTTATTACATCACCTTGTAGTCCCACAGTGGTAGCATCAGTCACCTGCTGAGCTGGTCAGGGTTCAATTCAAGAGATTCTGTATTTTGAACTGACCCAAATATCTTCTCTGTGTTGGATTTTGCTATTGAATTTAAATGCACGAACGTCAGCATTCAGCATCCTGTCTTTTTATATATGTGGAAATGTTGTGATTAGTTAGTCTACCGTGCTGGATGCATGATCATAATGTAACGTTTGAGCTGAAGCTATATAATGGTAGATATCCTATAATGGTCAACAACCTAGAGATCTTGCATCATGCACTTGTCCTTTATAAATCAAGCTCATATATTCTCATACAAAAATTAAAAAAAAAAGGTATGTGCTGTAGCAGCCGGGACAAAGAGGGACCTCTGGGATAACTACACTGTGTCTTCTGCTTGACATGTGTTTCTACAGTAAAGCCTATCACTGTTACTGAGTCCTTATTTTGACACTGACTTGTTGTTGTTTTGTACTTTAAATACTTCAGACTGTGGATCTGCTGGCCAGTCCATCTTTCTTTCACTTTGAATCAACTGTTGGAAATATGTTACTTTACCGTGTGCGAGGAAAACAATCAAACCCACCATCAAGCATTCTTTTATAATGATAAGATCATAGTCACTTTTTTAGAAGTCTTATTAGGGGGTGTTCTGGTTGAAAGGTATTAAAGGAATGATACACAGCTTATCAAGGTTGAGTTGGTGTTTCACTTTGAATTAGGAAATTAAAACTTAAAACACCACAAAAACCACTTAGCAGCACTGAGGTTCAGGTTGATGGATGGGGTTAAACACATCATCCAGAAGGCTGCTGCTGGTGTCAAATACTGAATTATTGTAACTTATACATGTATGTAATGTAACTTCTATAACTAAAGTGCTGATCTTAACCCAAACCATGACCCTTTCCTAAACTTAAGTAGGTGGTTGGTGCTTAAACCTGACCAACCTCCAAACATCCCCATCCATCCTGTAGAGGTTGCTGAAAAGACTCATATGTTGTTTTGAGAGTCACGTTTCATTTGCACTCATGGGTTCGTTGTCCGGTCTGGAACTCGGAGCTTTTGAAAAACACTAAAACACTTGTGATGTAGCTCTGTCATGTGACCATCAGCCACTCAGAGCATTTAGTTTGAGTTTTCACTCAAACTATGTGATCAATGTGTTGTGAGTGCAACAAATGAACTTCAGTTCAGCTCCATTGTATTGGAAACAGACGTTAAAGTCTCAGAGACAGATATCTCAACAACCAAACAAACTAATCTGTGTGAGAAGACAACACTGGAGGTAAACTGTTGGGGTTTTTTGCTGATTTGGAGGAATGGACTCTTTAAGTGTACTTTAAAGTTCTAAATGCAGAATAAAGTATCTGATTTTGAATGTGGTGTTGATTGATTGTCTTTCACTTCCTGTATATCCACCCTTCCATCCATTGTCTATACTACGCCTTGTCCTTAAGGGTGGCGTGGGGGCTGGAGCCAATCCCAGCTCACACTGGGCAAGCGGCGGCGTACACCCTGTCAATCACAGGGCTGACAGATAGAGACAGACAGCCATTCACACTCAATGTAGAGTCACCACTTAACCTAACCGGCATGTCTTTGGACTGTGGGAGGAAGCTGCAGTACCCAGAAAAAACCCACTAGCAAGCACGGGGAGAACATGCAAACTCAGAAAGACCCCGGGGTTAAACGGCAAAACACATTTTTACAACCTGTATAATAACTGCCAGCATAAGTTAAAAGCACCATGTAGTATATGACAGGATTGTGCAATAAAGACAAAAAAACACCATCCCAGTATTTTCTGCTGCTTTGACAATATCATCTTAATAGTATTTTTCAGTTTTCACCAATGCAATGTGATATTTGTCTTCTAAAACTATGTATATTTCTGGAAGACCGACTGTTTCCATTCAATCGTATTTGATTTGACTGCCAATGAATTCATTGGCCTCCGGGTCTTTTGAATAATCAGCAAATCTTCCATTTGTGCTGCGGTTACAGCGGCACTCCTCAAGCCAGTTGATACTGGATGTGCATGGAGGAGTGCTATTTCTTTATTTCTGTCGAACAGAGGAAAAGTCAGCTTGTTGTACAGAGAGATGGAATGCCGTATAAATGTAAATAATTTGTTCACAGGGCTGGAGGAAGGCCTACTGTTCTGACGCAGTGGTTCTGGGACTTGTGTGTGGAACTCTGTCAGGGTGGGGTCTGAAGCCGGATCTCCCCCTGCTGCTTTGAAGCTTTCTGGATGGACAGTAAATACTGTGAAGGTCAAAGAAAGTAGCAGTGTCATGACGGGACGGAGTGAGGACGTTTGTGACTCTTGGAATGAGGGGAAAGACGAGGTTACATGGACGGAGAGAAACAAAATGAGGAATGAAAAAGCACCATGAAAGTGATGTGCATATGAGTGTAGGTTTTTAACTACGCTATGTTTCGCTTTTGCGATGTATTTTGCAAATGTACAGTTCAAAATTGTGTCAAAAAAATGTGTCACGACTTCTGTAAGACATGTTGAATGTGTTTGTGCACTGTGAAGATGTATTAAATATGAAAACCCTTCGCAGGACTCTTGTGTTTTTCACTTGCTGACTGTGACGACCTACAGTGTGAACCACACACACATGTATTCTTAAGTAAAACTTTACTGGAACTGTGTTAAAGTTCTAATGGAGGCTTTCGTTAGTTCCCCCTCACATCTAAACATTTATGTTCCCACCCCATGTTTAAACTTTAAAAGTAATACCAACAGTATTTTTTGCAAAAAACCACACAGAAACATGATGGAAGTATGAACTGTATCACACCTCAGTCACTGAACCTCTGGAGTGGGGGACACATTCAAACACAAGCAACCATTCACAGTATCAGGTAAGTTCTTCCAGGTGTGGGATCAACTGTGATCGGGTGGTAGGATCTACAGTGAATAAAGTAGAAGAAGCAAATCTTGTCAAATAATTGTTAAATGGTCAATGGTCTGTATTTGTACGGCGTCTTTCTCGTCACTCAAAGTACTTTTACATCACATCTATTCACCCATTCACACATCATTCATACAGAATACAGAATCTAAGTTGGAGGAGACTGTTCTTTCACACACATTCACACACTGAAGCTGTGTTTCAAATAAAATCTCAAATCCCCACCGTGTCCCTAGAGCCATAGAGTCTATGATCCTGGGGGTCAACATGCCCAGGACCCCGCTTTGGCCCGTGTTTGGTTCCACGTTATTCAGGCCCAGCCACCAGACGCTCACTGGCGAGCTCCCCACCCAGGTCTGGCTCCAGGAGGGTGCCCTGGTTTCCCAAACCCAGGTGAGAGGCTATGTGTGCGAGGGGCTATGGATCCGCTTCATAGAGGGTTTTTTGAACCGCTCTTAGTCTGGCCCCCTTCCCTGGAACCACTTTGCCTTGGGAGACCCTACCAGGGGCTATAACCCCCGGCAACACAGTTCCCAGGGGTGCATAAACTCCCCCTCCACGATAAGGTGGCGGTTCATTGGAGGAGTAGCGGACTGCAAGTGGACTGGAGTGCAAGTATGGCAGCGTTAAGATGTCTTCATTTTGGTTTGAATCATTTCTATATATTATACAAAAGGCAAAGCAGCCATCATTCTAATTTCCACATCATTTCAGAAGGAGGCTTTCTTTATCTGTCCCTTGTTCACATTAACTTTTCCATACAAACAACAGCATGTGGCTAATTATTCCACAGAATGACGCCATGGGCCCCTCCCTCGTGCAGCGGAGGAAGCCAGGCTGTGGGAGCTCGGCTCATCTGATGCTGTCCATGGTGCTGAAAAGGCCACTGTCATATGTAGCAGTAGAGACTGGGGCAACTCACCTGGTCCTAAGGGCAATAAAGAAATCCAGAGTGAATGCATAGTTGATGTGATAGTTTCTCGTGTTTTGATTATCTATGATGAGCTTATGATGGTCGTTGTTCCTGAACCTAGTTGTAAAACTTCATTTCAGTTCAACCAAAACATGCTCTGTGCTCCGTAAGTGTAGTTTTCTAACCTGCTAATTTGTCAGCACAATGATTTCAGGGATGGGAAGCAGACAGTAACACTTCTCTCTCTGTCTGTCTGTCTGTCTGTCTGTCTGTCTGTTAGTGTGTATCCCTGCTGTAACGGTAAAGCACAATAAGAAGCTGTGGAGTTACATCAGGCATTAGGAGACACGATACAAGCTGATGATAGCGCCTCACTTCCTGTAAAGTATCAGCACTTCTGGCCAGTATTAGACAACCGATGCTAATGTTATTATATCCTGACACATGATAGCAAACTTTACAGTGCAGTGATGTGAACACAGTGTGAGATATCTCCCTGTGGTGTTATTGATCTAGAAGCTGATGCTGATCACTCACCCAGACCACACCTGCCCACTCCTCCTCTGGTTCTCCTCTCACACCACAGCTCGGCCCAACCCTCGTCTCTTCCTGATATCTTGGACGTCTAACAGGCTCATAATTATTCGTCTGTGGTCTGTACAGTTGTTCAGCTGACCTCCTGTTGAGAGTGTTACTGGCCCCAGGCTCAGGCCTAGGGGTACCTGGGCCTAGGGGTACCTGGGCCTAGGGGTACCTGGGCCAGTGGCAAACCTGCTGCACAGCCAGGGACAGCTGTGGTAAAGGCGGATTTATTCCTCACTGTATCCATGAAAAATAATCTGCATTTTACTATACTGTCTCAGTGATACTCTGATATTTTGAACCATAACACATGACATGACTTCTGTTCTACAGGTAATATAACCTCTCAGTCTCATTTCCACAAATAACTACACATTTTCCTTTTGAGTTCAACTTCAACAACTCCATGCAATCTACATTTGTGCCTTTACTGGTGTTTTCACCACTTTATATGTACTTGGCAATAGTCTTTCTCTGGTTTAGACCATAGACCACAGATGAGCCCCTTTGGTTACAGATAAGAACCAGGAAGTAAGTTCTGTTGTAGAACTGCTATTCCAGACCACTCCTGTATAAAGTGCCATCCAGCGGTCTGGATGTGAAATAGTTTTATAGTGAAAACAGAGTAATATAAAAAATAATAAGGGGGGGTTCTTTTGATTCAATTCTCCCTGTTTTACTTATTTAGAGTTATTTTCAACCCTCTACGAGAGAAAGTAACCATCAGGTACACTTCTGTTACATGTTCTCCCTCTGCCACCAATTAGTTTGACCCTTTTTCATCATTTCACCATTCTTCCTGTATACTTTTTATTTACATACTGGAAAATCCCACAATCACTTCAGCAGATGATATTTAGAAAATGTGACAGTGTTCCAACAGTCTCTCTCTCTCTCTCTGTCTCTCTCTCCCTCTGTTGAATTAAGTGAATTCAATAAGTCAACCTTATCCTTTGCATAGCCGACCTGTTTGAGCGTCCACTTCCTCAGTGAGATGGTCTCTCTGGCCGTCTGCACCTTTATGACTGAAGTTGGCTAAACAAGATGGCTCAGTGTGTTCATTTCATTCATTTCATATTTTAGAAACTACCAAACTACTTTTTTTCATTCACTAAAATTACAAAATGTAACTTACCTCGATGAGCTCTCTTTCAGCACTGATTCGTCTCTCTGCACTCTGGCGCTGCTAAGCAGGGTGGGTGGTGAGTTTCTGCCTGTTCTTTCCACTCCTCTGAGACAGTTATGTTGTAAGCAGTACGGCGAGGACTGGCCTCTTAAGCTTGCAGGACATCGCGCCCACCCCCTCATATATTGTGACTTTGGTCACTGTTTTCCCATCTGACATGACTGCCACCAGGTTTTTTTGGTCAAGCCCATGTGTCAACTGAGCAAAATGAGTAAAAAAAAATGTTTTGGCAGACAGGCCTTGCCGTCAGGACCCCACCAAACGTCATTGCTGGGAAGAGAGTCTTCTCCTCTGAGGTAGCAAAAGACTGTACTGCTGTGAGGGAGGATGGAACAGGGACAGGGAGTGAAACAGGCGAGCAAGCATGTGGCAGAGGCTTCTGAGAAGCCACCTTAGCAGCTGCATCCGCTCTGGCATTGACCTGAGAAACAAAGTCAGTTTTGTTAGTGTGAACAGAGAGTAGCAACACAGTTCTGAGGGTCACCATCATCAGGTGTGGGCAGGAGAGCTGAAGGATTCAATACAGTGCTGTACCATGGTCCTGCAAAAGAACGGAGGTCATACGGCCATCTTTTTCATCAACAGTTTGCGTGAACGGTCTTGTAGGGTCAAGCAATCCTAGCAGTGGAATAGACTAGAGGGCAAGTTTCAAGTCATTAAATGCAGTTTTAGCATCAGGTGTCAGGGCTCAGCTCCACTATCCTAACCCTTAACCCACAGGACTTGAATACAGGAATACAGGTTTAAGATGAGAGCAAAATTCTGATGAAAGAAATTGGATTTAAAACCATTTAAAAAGCTGAATTTAGAAAAAAAAAGCTTTCTAATAAAAAGGCTCAAACTATTACAGGAGATGCAGCTTGTAAACAGAAATGGATACTTAAAACTAGATCTGCAATCCATTAATTACAACCACTGGAGTTTTTCCACAGCAGTTAGAATGTTCTGCATCACCTATCTCGATCTGGACTGGACAATTTTGGACTCTCACCGTACAATGTGTCATCCTTGGACAATTCTGGGTAACCTTAAACCTAACCAGTTCCACACCTAAATTTAACCAATCCCAGTTAGGAGACAGCTTCACCCAGTGGGTGATATGGGAATGGAGCGCTGCGAGTGACGTGCGTCGGCCTGAACATTGCCTTTGCCACTTCGTCCGACGACTGGGTGGTTGACCTGGGGGGAGCCACTGAGATGGCTCTCAATACCTAATCCTACCCTAACTAGTTGATCTTCTATGCCTGCATAATTCCACGTAATATTCCCCTCTCTTCTCAACAATTAATAAGGACACCCAGAGTTGAAGGAGAAAACTGAATGTAGTCGCTGTTAACAGGCGTCTTACGACTTGATACATTTGTCATGATGCAGTTGTTGAAATGGGATTTCATAGAGTGGATTAGTTGACCTGACAAGCTGGTGGATCCTCATATGTTTCATCTTGGTGGGTGAGCATTTTGGAGCAGTGGCCAGTAGATGGTGCCAAAGGACGGACTCATTTCTTTTATTCAATTCATTTTATCAACTAAGGGTTTTTATCATTTATTGAATTTCAATCTGGATTTTGGTTAATTGTTGTTATCATTTCTGGTTATAATTTCTTTTTGTGCACTTCTCTCTCAGCCTTAGATCTGAACCTGCTCAGGTTAGCCTTCCAGGTGCCTTTTGGTGTCTGTAGTCCCCTGACCTAACCCTGAGCCCAGTGTCTATAAGGACATTAGCGGCCAATTTTTTGCAGGAGAAAGCTACAAGGAGAATTCCTGGGCCGCCATACTACTAAACTCCAAGTCTGCCTTAAGGACATAAAGTCCTGGATGAGCAACAACTTTCTGCTGCTAAACTCAGACAAAACTGAAGTTATTGTGTTCGGCCCTAAACATCTTAGAGACACCTTTTCTAACTATATAACTGCTCTGGATGGCATTACTCTGGCCTCCAGCTCCACTGTGAGGAATCTGGAGTTATCTTTGATCAGGATTTCTCCTTTAACTTTTTCCATCTACATAATATTACTAAAATCAGACCCATCCTGTCTATGAATGATGCAGAAAAACTTCCAGGTTGGATTATTTCTGTTCTTTATTATCAGGCTGCTCCAATAAGTCCTTAAAGACTCTCCAGCTGGTCCAGAACGCTGCTGCTCGTGTTCTGATGAGAACTAAGAGAAGAGACCATATTTCTCCTGTACTGGCTTCTTTTCATTGGCTTCCAGTAAAATCTAGAATAGAGTTTAAAATCCTTCTCCTCACCTACAAGGTTCTTAATGTTCAGGCTCCATCATATCTTAAAGAGCTCATAGTACCGTACTACCCCACTAGAGCACTGTGCTCCCAGACTGCAGGCCTACTGGTGGTTCCTAAAGTCCTCTAAAGTAGTGATGGAGCCAGAGCTTTCAGCTATCAGGCTCCTCTCCTGTGGAACCTCCTTCCAGTTTGGGTTGGGGGGGCAGACACCCTCTCTACATTTAAGAGTAGACTAAAAACCTTCCTTAGTGATAAAGCCTATAGTTTAGGGCTGGATCAGGCCTTGGACCAGCCCCTAGTTATGCTGCTATAGGCTCAGACTGCCGGGGGACTCCCATGATGCACTGGGCTCCTCCTCTTCCTCTCCATCCTGATGCTTCCTGTCTCTTTAATGTCTGTTACTAACTTGGTATCCACCCCAGACCCAAACTGAAAGCCCCCCCCCCTGAGCCTGGGTCTGTTCCAGGTTCCTTCCTGTTAAAGGAGAGTTCTTCCTCCACTGTGTCCTAATATAACATCTGATGCTGCTCATGTGGGGATTCTTGAATCCTTAATGTTGAATTCCTGAATCGTTGGGTCTCTCTCTAAGTAAAGAGTTTGGTCTAGACCTGCTCTTTATGGAAAGAGTCTTGAGATAATGCTGTTATGAATTGGCGCTATATAAATAAAGATTGATTGATCTATTGATACTTCAGCAGTAGTACGGTGGGCCATGTCACCACAGATCTACACCTAATGCCTCCAAGAACTTTCAGAAGTCGAGCCACCACACATCTCTCTCAGATCACTGCAGGATCACAGTGTATCTGAAAAATGATCCTGAGGTCCTGTGACCCTGCCAACTGTTTAACACTGCATTTCTTGGAGGCTTTTTTTCTGGAATTTGCATGTTCTCCCCTATGCTTGCCTGGGCTCTCTCCAGGTACTCCGGCTTCCTCCCACCATCCAAGGACATGCAGCAGATTAATTGGTGACTGGTCAGGCGAGTGCGTCACGGTGTGTGTTTGTGCACAAGTGGGTGAATGAGCAGCAGAAACCTTTTCTACTATTATAACGGCGATAGTGACAGCACCTTTGACGTCCCTTTCAAGGGAAAGATGTGAGTTAATCATACACACACACACACACACACACACACACCCCACCACCACCCCCACCAGGGAAATGAAATATCCGCCCTTGCCTCAGAGGTAGCAGAATGCACCAGGCACAGGTGGAGATGAGATTTTAAACAGCGGAGTGATAAGATAAAAGAGCAAGTGACGGTGTGTGTGTGTGTGTGTGTATATGAGAGAAAGAGAGAGAGAGCGAGAGAGAGTGCCAGTGTCTACCAGCAGGCTGAGAGTGTGAGGAGGAGCGGAGGAGAGCAGAGTGACATGAAGCAGCTCAGACATTAGTGGATGCTGACTGACAGTAAGAGGGAGCTGCTGATGGAAAGAGAGAGACTGGAAACACACGAACCTCCCACCCTAGAGGAGGAAACCAGATTTACAGCCCATTTTCACCATCACAGTGATTTGGATGGGAGCACAGCGGCATTCCTGCAGCTATAGATAGACGGTAAGTCGCCAGCACACACCTGCAAGAATGAAAGTTTATCATCAGATTCAGTGAAGGTCAATGCCTACAGACTGACGTGTGTTCATGAGGGGATTTTCTTTTCTTCTTTTTCCAATTTTTCTTTCATACTATTTGAATAGGATGCTCAGAGTAAATGCATTTGTTGGGGGTTGACACCTTCCCTGGATGCCAGCCCAAACTCATATTCACAATGAAGAGAAAAGAGCTTTTAAAATGAGTCTGTTTGTCTGACCTTCATCTTTGTTTTCTCCAGTAGTCACACTGTCATTTCATCAGTGACAACTCAGAGCAATCTACTACATCTAGAATGCTAACTCTGCTTTGTTATGCTTACAGTCATGAGCCAGACTGTGGTGTTCTTTTACCCAACCAGGCATGATAATAATATTTCCCTGAGAATCACCCGTGCTCTGTATTGCAGAGAGCCAGGCAGGCAGAGGAACGCATCAAGCCATTCAGATGTCATGATCATAAAATCTTCAGGCCCTTGTGTTTGTGGATAGAAAGAGTAGATCACATAGAGAGCCTCTGTCAGTGTCAGTACTAACATGTTGCTTACTCACTATTTTAAGGCAGTTGGTTCATGTCATTTATACTGATTAAGTAGGTTGGTCCTGCCAGTGATGGAGGTATGCAGCAAGATCTTCCTTCTGTGTCCCTGTGGTCCATGATTGTCTTAGAATATTAAAGAAGTGACAAGTGACATATCTGTCTCATTAATGTCAGGTTTAGTCAGCACCAAGGGGTGCAGTAGTGATTACTTGGGTAAAGTAAAGCTTTGTCGTGTTTTTGAGCTTCTCTAAGTTGACTTACGACAAGTCGCATAATCACATTGATTTTATTCACGGATTCCAAGATGACATCCACATCCAAGATGACTACAGACACAGCTGTCTGTAGTCAAGTTTCGATTCAAACGTAGAATGAGTTTTAGGCACGTTTTTTTGGAATATCTGCAGAAGAAAATGTAAATGAATCCATTCACTGGCTTTATTTGAACATTAGCATTTGGTTCATCATTAAATCATCACAGTGGAAGAAGAGAAAGGAATGAGATGATGCCATTTAAAGTGCAGAAACCATGGAAAACCATGCAGAGAACATGATTATGATTTTTTATATGATTTTTCTGTCTTAATGTGAATGTCATTATGCAAACAGTTTGATGTAAACACTTTTAATCAGCACAAGACCAAGATGATTTGGATCACAGGAAGGAGATGTGGACATTTATCCAGAGGTCTCTCTGACTGTGGCAATTGTCTGCGTGTGCATGTGCGCCATGTGCTGCTAGATAGACAACAGTGGGTAAAGGCAAGGTGAGAATGTCTGCAAAGCATTGCACTGGCCTAGCAGGCAGCGGTTAGTAATGGTTGCTGTAGGGGAGCTTCTTAAAATTTCAAGTTATTTGGTGAAGGCTTCGGCATTGGGGAAAAATAATGATCTGAAAAGCCCACTGGTTATGTTTAGTGTAGAGGGTCAAATTCAGATGCTGCTCCATGATGTCAGAAAAGTTGGCAAGTTCTCTCTACAGTGGCCTTTGAGGTCATGTGGCTGAGCTGTTGGCTTGTTTACACCTCACCTTATCATCTGTTGGACTTCACTGTAGCAATGACCCCAGGTGCCCAGCTCCATTCGATTCAGATAGTGTACTGGTTGGTCTCTGAGACTCTGATCAGCTTCAATCTAAAGAAGCTGCCATATGCAGTCTGCTGTGTCTACTGTAATGCTGTTGCAATGTAATGCATTTCCCCTGATGCACTACGTCTCATCCATACAGTGTTCATACTCTGTTGCTTCCAGTACAGTTGTTGACTGGACCGCAGTAGAGGGCTGCACAGGGAGTGGGTCCCATCACAAATCTCACGGACGGTCAGAAAATAAACTGCGGGATTCAGCATTAGCCAGAAGGATAACTCACGGTGTCAACGAATGAAGTCAAAAAGAAGTTTAAAGTGAGTTATTACAATGCAAAGCCAAGTTTCTTAATTGATGATTGACAAAAATGGAAACAAACTGGACAAATGTGCAATCTATTTCATGTGCTCTACAATGGGCACAATGAGCAATGAGCACCTCTGGGCTGAGCTGACATGTCAACGTAAGCTCTACTTCAAAGAGAAAGCAGTTCTTCCTGCAAATATTAAACAGGATACTTTTGAGAAATGTGTCAAACTTTGCTGTGCACACATTCGGCCATATGACTTTAGCGCTGGGGAAAGGCTTTGTTGATGCAGCCGCTAAACACGGCAGAGTTGCTGTAAAAGATTGGCCAACCACTGTATCCAGACATGTCGAGGAGAGGGCCCAGACACTGCAGGCGTCAGTGGTAATGGAGATAAAGCCCCGCCATTAAAACGCATGGATGTGCCATCACAACAAATACATGGACTGTGGACTACCACGAAACCTCATTCTTATCCAGCACCATCCATTACACAAACAAGAAGATGGTGTATCAAAGACAGGTTTCTGTCCCAGAAGCTCTGTCACTGCTGGTTGGCCGTGCTGTATTTGTCTCCTGACCATATAAGCCAACGTAGTCGCTTCCCTGCGTGGACGCACCAGGCTCAACTGTATTGCACTCATTCTGAGCCTCACCCTGTCGAGCACATTTGCCCCAGATGTGTTGGCCAAGACACCCAAGCTGTCTGAACTGTTGACCAATGCAAAAAAGTTGATCAAACATTCAGGTCTGCACGACAGCTTGAAGAAATCCAATCGAGACCAGATGGAATTCATATTATGATATGCTGGATTCCATACTACAACATTATTTCCAATGCTGCTGACCGATAATCATCTCAGAATAGTTCAAACACTTTGAAAACAGTGGTTGCTGTCCTTAAGTTACTGAAGGATACGACCAGTGACATTTAATCTGACAGCTCCACTCCTGCCCTGGTCTGTCGAGCTCCGTGAACACTGCCAAACTGAGTCACTGATGTGTTTGGAAGAACTGATGGGAGTTAGTGGCATATGAGCAAAACCCCTCCAAGACGTACAGGATTACAAAGCTCCAAAAATGCGACTGCTTTGGATGCTGGGCATAGATGCAAGAAACGACGTGGTCAGGTGTACATAATATGAACGATTAAGGCAGGCTTCATTGTATTGAATATTAGGCTCTCTTTTGTGTAGCTTCATTTTAAAGTGAACTTGTTAGCCTATTCATATTTGCGAAAAAACCAAGGCCTACTAACAAAACAATCCGTTCCAAATCCAATCCAAAGGTGCAAAGGACTCGTACATTTGTGAATTTTTAACAAGGCAGCATTACAGGAATGTTATAGCAATACTACAGGCAGCAGTGTGTCTCTGTAATCTTGTTGTGCTCCATGTTTCTACTTGCCAATTTAATCATGAAGGCGAGATTGCTATAATAAAGTATAGAATTGAATATCCCTCGTACACCCTAGTATACACAGCTTTTAGAGAAAGATCCAAGATGAAACTGACAAGGGCAGAACAGGGAGGAATCAGTCAGCCTACTTCATTACCAGGGGAAACGCCATGGTGCTAATTTCTTGGAACTGATCACTGCGGTTCACAGGGAACAGATTAGCCTTACAGTGGAGGACTGGAACTGTAGACAAGCCAGCTGCCATTTTGTTGCAAATCTATTAATGCAGTTCACTTCTAATTAATCTTACAATTTGCTGTAATAAATCCCAATCACGTCTCTTTCCTAAGACTGAAGTGTGCAATAATGGACTTTTGATTGTAAAATTAAAGTAAGAATGAATGTAGAATCCACACAAAGGAAATATATTTAAATGCAAATGCAATAATAGCATCTTTTTTAACTTAACTCAGATTCTCTCCTGTAAACTACAGATTTACAATAAAATCATTGAGTGTTCAACACTTACTGAAAGGCAGATTTCTGATCTGCACTAACAGAAATAATAGCAAATCCAGGCCTGTATGTCAAAGTGGCACATTTCAAAATTTCAAAACGAGATTTCAAAACCATCAAAGCCAGAAACATCACATATCACCTAAGAAGGCATCATTTCTTATATGCACTATAAACACAGCACCTCTACAGCATATGGCCACCAGACACAGACTGCGACAGACCTGTAGATCTGTAAGGCTGCAGGTCTACAGAAACAAACAGGGAGGCACAGGGTTTCCCATGTTTTAACAACAAAACTGAAAAAATACTGGAATATGACAAAACTATTGAAGTTTGAAGGAGCTACAGCCACGGTATCAATTTTAACTTTACCTACCTTCCTGCATCTGGATGCACCATGATGTGGTGGTGTGACACTGGTGGCCTAGTGGCAGTTGCAGTGGCCATAATCTGCAGGTATTACTGTGCGGGGTGTGGGTGAAGAGCTTCAGAGGCTGAGACGATCACTGCCCACGAAACAGAAGGTAGCAAAAAGTTGACTCCATATCTTGTAGAGAAAATATTTGAATTTGTAATAGTTCCTTAAGAGTTTTGATGAAATGTTTAATAGAGTTCAGTTCACAATGAATGAATATGGCCATGTAAAAGTCATTTTATCATACACTATTTGAGAAAATGAAAGAGAAAATCACATCAAATAATATCCCAACACAAACAGTTTCCTTTGGATCCAATAACCTTTAAAGCTGTGTAATATACTTGCTAATTAATAAACCCTGGTCACATCCGGCCCTTGGGCTGTCCCCGTCCTGCCCGTGCATTGATGTATTATTTGAACATTCATGCGCCTGCATGAGGACAATCAGAAATTAGAAATCAAATTAAAAAATAAGTGGTTGCCATGCACACAATACAACTGCATATGTGCATGCATGCCTACACATCTTCACATTGTGTTCGACACGCTGAGGAAGCTGTTAGCCCTCAAAAATGTCAGCTCAGGGTTAAAAAAAAAAAGAGATCGATGCAGAATGTAGAGTTTTCAGCAAGACAAGGAATGCTAAGAATTGTTTTACTGAAGTCAAAGTTAAAGTTGTGTGCGTAGTTTGTGGAGTACAGGTTGTTGTGTTAAAGGATTACATGATTAATGTAAGACTGACAGATACAGAGGGCAGCTGATGCTTTGCTCGCTAAGCTGCAAAACCAACAACAACATCGCAGTAAACAGTAAAGCATTCCTGATGGGGAGGTTCAATGAGAGGGACGACTACAGGAATTGATTTGAGTGATTTGTTCAGAGGTATATGCACGCTTGGACAAGCTGGGACTGAAAATGTGATAAACTGACAGGTGCTGCTGTGACGCTGAGAACGCTCATGGACACTTACTGTTCTCCCTATGTGTGTTTTGCATTAATCTAACCAGGCCATAGCGTAACATTGAAGCACATACTATGCCGGGTTTGTTTGTGTTAGTATGATGTTACAGTTCAGATCCATCACAGGAAGGATTAACGCAATTAGTTCAGTTATCTTTTATTAAGTTACAGGAAAATGGTCCAATTGTTCCTTTGTTCATACTCACCTTTCTGTGTTTGAGAGCAGAGAGCAGAGAGAGCCCCAGGCTCTGTATAATGCATCATTTTGTACATTGTACAGCATCTCTTGTCCTTGGAGCTCCCTTATATGGAGTTGTTAGTGTGGTGCATGGAAGCTTGTGTGCCCTCTTGCCAGACTTGCCAGAACCTGGGTTCAGTGCTTGTATCCTGTCTTTAACATTATGAAGTTGGCCAACTCTATAGCAATACATTTAAGCAATATGTGTCTGTCCCTGTAAATACAAAGCAGTGAATAAGGTATAAAATAAGGCACTATGAGTAATAACAACATGATCTCCACACATCATAAGGCACTTGGAATAGTAACACTATATTCGTCACAAATATTATATTCCCCACAGTAGCTATAATTTAATTTTGAAACTATGTTTCTTTGTAAATAATATTTTATATTGTTTTGTAATTTAAGTTGAACTTAATGGAGAAGCACTGTAAAATAAAATCACCACTTTTGCGTACAAGAAGTCCTTTTTGGCCGCACTGCTCTACAGCTACAACAGACGGTTGTCCAAATTTGAGAGGAAAAATGTTTTGACCTTTTGAAGTGGATGCAGGATGAAGTGACTGAGATGAACCCTGAACAGGAAAAATAAAATAGTTAACTTCATCAGGGCAAGAGCATCGAGTGTCAGAGGGCTTTGTTGCACTTGTGGAGCAGCATGAGACTGAGCATGGTGACACAGGCCACCACACAGCTGTCAGATGGCTCAGCCTGGGCACCTGAGAGCAGAGACTGAAGAGTTCTGTGATGATGCTCTCAGATGTAGCCTGGATGGCAGATCTCTGATTTGCCGTTGATGTGACTGCACTACTGAACGAACTAAATGCCAAACAGCTTGGTGAAGGCTTTCATGAGAAAGTTGCAGTTTCTTTCGAGCCACATGGAGGACAACATCCTCACCCACTTGCCAACACTAAAGGAAGCCACACCATCGGCTGATCACCTCCGCAGGCACTCATCCATGTTAGAAGCACTGCATGGAGAGTTTTCAAGGCGATTTCACAACTTCAAAACAGTTGAGAATGAGATGCACATGATCTCTCCTCCCTTTACCTGCAGTGTGGATAATTCACCCAGTGAACTCATTGATCTGCAGTCTGATCCACTACTAGCGCAGCACTTTAAGTCAGTGTGATTTTTTCTCTTCTCTCAAAGAGGAGAACTTGGTGGAGCCATGCTCAGAAGATGTTAGCTCGCTTTGGATCTACCTACATATGTGAACAAATATTCTCAGCGACGAAGTTCAATAAATGCAGGTACAGATCCTCTCTCACTGATGACCACCTGTAAACTGTCCTTTGCATATTCGCCACAGACATTTAACCAGATTTCATTGCACTTGTCCAAGTCCAAGGGAGACTGGATTTTTCTCAGAGTAAGATATAAGAAGTGAAAACTGAAAAACATCAAAAATACATTGATCCAGTAATTAATTGCTGCTGTTTAAGATATTGCAAAACATACATTTTCTATATTACATATGTTAAAAATAAAATGAAAGTGGTATAATGATTGGAGTTTTTACTAGATCTCACAGCTATATTTTATTTAGCATTATTGTACGATATATTCTTACTGGTAGCAGCTCGAAACCATTTAATGTCCTGCTTTATATAAGGCGATAAAGTTGATATTGAGCAGAATGAAGTTCAGCCTATTGCTGCAGCACTCCATGGCAGTCCCAGTGTCTCATGTGGCCCCTTGGGGAAAAGTAATTGCCCGCCCCTGCTCTACCATATGCTATATTATTACTGGGTGTCATTTGCTTCATTATGAGCTTCCTGTCAAATAAAATATCTTAACATATGAGTGGGAAGTGTTGTTCTTGTAGCTGCGTTTGTTTTTTTTTGACTCAAATGTAGTTCAAGGTCTTCATTTTCAAATACATAATGACAGCAGAGCATTGAAAACCAATGATATGTATAAAAGGAGAAACATGCGAATTAGAATAAGACAGATTCTAAGACGAAGCAAAGTAGTGCACAGGTTAAAATACAGTAATGAAATATAATATATAAAACTAGAGTGTGCCTGTTCTTTTGCAGTTACGTGAAAGCCTTTGGGACTGCCTTTGTTAAAAGTCAGAGCAACTCAATCCGGATTAGGCCCCAATTAGATGTAATTGCCACTGTTTCCTAATATAATATCTGATGCTGCTCATGTGGGGATTCTTGAATCCTTAATGTTCTCTTAATTAAAGAGTTTGGTCCAGACCTGCTCTTTATGGAAAGCGTCTTGAGATAACGCTGGTATGAATTGGCGCTCTATAAGAATCTACTCTGGGGAAAAAGAAAGAATGTGCAGTACTGGATGCTAAATATGTCAATCTGTGCCTCAACAGAAGAATAACTCAGTGGGACATATAGAGAGACAGACAGTCGTATTACACTTCACCACCATCTCCTGTTGTTTCTTTTACCATTGTCATTATTATTACTGTGTAACTTGCATTCACATTGACATTGTGTTAATGCCACCTTGATTACTTTTGATACTTATGATGTACATAGCCTTTTATTTCTTTTGTCCGCTTCATTATCTACTCTCTTTTGTTGAATTGTGTTGCTGTTGTTGTTGAATACATTCATTAAGATTGAAATGGGAATATTATTGCATGATGATAATAATGTTTACTGCCATTTTATCGGCTGCTCTCCAGCTAAACCGGCAAAGTGAACATACTTTTAGTGAAATAAGAAAAAATTGACAATGGCCCACATTATTATTAAAGTGCATTAATGACTAGCACATTCATGTCTTTTCAACATAAATGTGGGTCCCTGGTCATCTCATCTCATCTCATCTCATCATGTGCCCTCCTCCAGCCCTTCAGCAGGCCAGCTGTCCCTGCCCACTGAATCCACCTAGCAGTCCACCATTGTATTTTTCTCTCCAGCTCGAGCTCCCTGTGACATGAAGATGGCAAAGCAAACACAAAGCACTCTAAAAGGCTGTGTGCAGACAGAGGCTGAAAGCAGCTGCTGCAGCCATGTCTGCTATGAGAAAAAAGTGTTTTTTAGCATAAAATCATGTCAACCTATTGTAGTAGAATGAGCAGAATATATAATAACCTTTTATAAGTGCCTTTTCCACTAATCTCTAACTTCTAACTAACTAATAAAATGTCAGGATTTTTTTTTCTTTTGTTGATAAAGACTAGACTATAATATGACAATATGATCCCTTCATCAGGGCCATTTGGTAGCTATTCTGGTATATATCCATTGTGAGGTGTTCAGGTCTCTGGGGCCCACTTTCAATGTTTGCAAAGACAAATGATGTGATAATTTCTTCAACCTCCGACTCATTGGCCATGGCTTATTCTCTGTGAATAACATATAAAGGAACTTACTTTCAATGGTTTCACACTGAACATCCCCAACACATTACATACATATACGTGGTTCTCGGGTCCACCAGACCAGAGGGTTTTAAAAGTGTGGAAATAGTAGGCAGTATGTACTTTCACTCCTCCTAACTAGGCCAGCTGTTATTAAGTGTGTGTGTGTGTGTTTGTAAATGAGTATGTGCATGCATGTGTGAAATTGACTCTCTGCTATTCCCACACAACGTTCCAACATTGTTTCTATTCAAACACGTACATACACTTCTCTGCTCCCACATTCCTGCACATTTTACCTTCTAAGTTGCAGGAACCACTATATTTTCTTACAAGCTGTTCTAGGTGCAAATTGGAGGCGGGGTGCAACAAATGAATAGCTTTGCCTGTGTGGCTCCATATCACAAGATCTTCTGCTCAGAGGGCCTTGGAAAGTCCCCCTGGAGTCTGACAGTGATCTTGAAGAATACTGAAGAGACTGAATATCAGCCAGCTCCAAAAAAACCCATCAGCAGCCAGCTACAGGACAAGGCCGTCCACAGCCAGCCTCAGGACCGGCCCCATAGCAGCCAACCTCAGGACTGGGCCCTTCATAGCCAGGAAGTGGAGAAATATGGCAAAAAATTGAGTAGTCTTTTTGCCCATTGAATAAGCCACCTCCCATGGCTGATAAGGATGCAAAATAAGGTCAAGATGGACGCCAGTCTTCTTTTGAACTTATCCCAGATTCCATCCAGAAAATTGCACTCCAGATTGCACTCATGGAGAGAGGTGGAACGAAATGGACCAAAACTATTTTCAAGCCTACTTTGGGATTCTTATCCTTGCTGGAATTTTCAGATCAAAAGGAGAATCCACAGAATCCCTGTGGAATGCAGAAACTGGCAGTGAACTTTTCTGTGCAGCAAAGTCACTAGAAACCTTCCAGATTAAATGGTAAATGGTCTGTATTTGTACAGCACCTTTCTAGTCATTTTAACCACTCAAAGCATTTTTACATCGCATCCTCATTCACCCATCCTTCATTCAGGAGGAATTTATGCTGGAGGAGACTGTTCTTTCACACACATTCACACACTGAAGCTGCTTCAGGAGCAAGTTGGGGTTCAGTTCAGTTCAACATGTTGACTTAGAGGAGCCGGGGACCAAACCACTGACCTTCTGACTGATGGACGCCCCACTCATCTTTTGAGCTAGTTCACTCGTCCATCATCCACTTTGATAACAGAGATGACAGACCAGCTCGGTGGCAGAACAGTGTGGGACAAGTGCCTGTTTTACAACCGTCACTGTTGATGAGCAGCTGATGCTCCCTCAGGCAGCATATATCCTCAAAACCTGCAAAATGTGGAATCAAGATCTGGGCTGCCTTTGATGCTGCTTCATCATTTATATGGAGCTTGCAAGTGTATACAGGAGATCCAGATGTTGCCCCCCAGAGAAGAACCCAAGGCATAAGTCTTTCTCGACCAGACACGGGGACTCTGTGGACAAAGCATCACACGCGCTAACTTTTTTACTTTGCATTAGCTGGGACAGGAGCTCCTGAAGAGCAGTGCAAGAAACACATATGCAACACACACACACAGTGACACTGCCCCTCATGAGTGTAGGCATGAATAGGCTGTTATATGAGTAACATGAGCTGATGTGTTTTGTAGACTCAATGGGACTTGAGATGTGTTGACCGCCATAAGTGTGTTCAAGTTCTAAGTTCTAAGAAATAAGCATCATTTCAGCTTATTTCAGCTTGTCTTTTTCCACCCTCTTCTTGATTGTAATTAATATTAATTATTTATTGGATGTTCTCACAAAAAAGGAATAGAACTTTTATTCATGAATTTAACCTAACATGGGTAAAGGACAAATATTAAATATTAAAGTACATCTCTGTTAAGTATTGTCACATGAATTGTTATGGCTGTATTGATTTTGAAAGCTGAAAACATCAGATCATTGCCTCAGCTTTGACTGGAGCTCATCTTGTTCTGTCTTCTTCTGCAACGCTTTACTGCTGCATTTAAGTAGTCATCAGCCAAAAAAAGTAGCTGAGTTGTTAATTAATCACAGGAGATGTATTGTATTTTGTTCACACAATAACAATGATCAATTCTCACCAAAAAGGTATCAAATAGAACCAGTATAGTATTGGCTGATGTAGTCAGGACCAACGTAAGGGTCCTCCATTGAATTTATGAGGTTCAGCATCTAAGACCAAAGCAAATGTTTGCCACTGTCGCTGCCATGGCTTTGTGACTGGGTCTCCTGTTTGTTCTGATTCATCGTTCTGAGTCATCGACTGCTGGACTCTTTATTAGATTGTTTGTTCGCTTACATTTCTTGTTTATTTCAGTGAACTTTGTAAAGCACTGTGAGACACTGTTGTGATATTGGGCTATACAAATAAAATTGAATTGAATTGAATTGAATTGAATTGAATTGATTCATTCTGTACACACTGTAGTTCACAGTATCCCACTGAGCAGCTGCTCAGCTACAGACTCTCATTCAGTGAAATAACACAGGAGCATGACAGTTAAGAGTCAGTGTACCATAGACAGCTGCCCACAGCATCCCCTGCTGCGTACCTGCTGTCGATGCTGCTGTTGTTAATGCACAGTGCTAAACCCACAGATTAACAGTTGGCTATTGGTTTTACTAGTCGACTGTTCTGTGAAACCTCTATGCAACTGGACATTTATCTTGATGAACCAACCCTTGATATTCATAATGGAGATGTAACAATAGTAAACATGCATCAATTTTGCAATTTTTGTAACAAAAGCTATTTAAGTTTACTGATAAGTTTAAGATCAGGATTTTCGAGGATAATAAAAAAATGTGACATCACAAGTCGGTTGATTGTTACGTATTAAAATACACCCTGATCTTACTAAGGGCTGCCTGCATGAACAGAACCATAGAAATAGTTGAATAATGCTGTAGTCACCATGAGCGGGTCATTTATTGAAAGTAAGGTTGACATCTAATGGTCTGTTGGTTGGTTGCTCTCGTCTGACCAAGTTCTCACTGGTCTGACAGTTGCTGGTGCTACTTTCTTATGGCCGTATTTCTGTGCATCAATTATGCCACGATACTGTAAGTCACCACTAGTAGAGGACTGGCATGGGAACAATTGATATGGAGCAGAAGAAGAAAATGTGAAGAAACCTGTTCTACTATGTGTTCTTCTTCTTGCCATGACCATTGATTGTTCCACTGAGGACACTGACGCCCCATTGTCATAGCTCCAGTTGTCAGTGCGGCTTCGAATGTTTGTTTCTCAGAGCAAAGCTAACTCCTAAAAGCCACACTTTCTGCACCCAGTAGGCAGATGTAAGAGTACATTAAGCATGTGAGTGAACACATTAAATGTCCCTGACTACACATGCATCAATGATGTTCTCCCTTGACTATCAGATGCTTTTCATCCAAGACCACAGCAGCTGCAAGGCAGCACTGATGCTGTTTCCATATTTAATCGCGGGCTTCACCAGGAGCTGTGAGCTGCAGATATGTTGTAGGAAATGTGATGAAAATAGGCCCCAGCATTTAAATGGTAGCCGCCAAAGCAGAGAATGAAGAGAATGCAAATGAAGGAGAGAGGGGGGGGGTTTCAAAGCACTGTCTCCCTGCTCCATGCCACTGGCTACATGATTATGAAAATAGGGTGAACATTTTCGAAGGAGGCCCATTTCAGAAGTGCTCTGGGGATTCATTTAGTGTTTTAGTCTGACAGAATACTCCTCAGACGATCATTAGGGCAGCAGTGCAGCCCTCTGGGAGGAACTGTTTCAGAAAGACAGAAAATCAAATAACGTTTGAGGGTAATGGAACTAAGGTAAGCGTGTCTCCATACATCAAGTATTGATACTGTAAGAACATACAACTCTCCCCTTCATTCTAAACTAATCTCCCTGCTCATTTTCAAGCAGCCTGGAAACACGTTTTCATCTCATGAGTGTAGCACCTAAAGTACCAAAGCATCACAGAAGTTTCATTTAAAAGGATGGATACCTTGACAAAAGTAATTTTTTGATTTGTACAGATTAAACAATCGTTAATCGCATGTTAATCAGTGATCTTTAGATGCCGTGGTGAGTGTTTTTCTGAACTTTGGACAGAGCTAAGCTGCTCGAGAAAGCAGAGGGGAGCTGTAGATTGAGCTGAGAATTCTCTTGGTCACTACCAAAGACACCCATCACTCTGTCTTATGGTTTTCACTCATTTGTTTAGTAGGATAGCGTATTGACATTTATCATGATGAGCAAAATACAGTTGCACTCGAAATTATTCAACCCCACCGGCAAAATGTACAAACCTTCAGCTGTGTTCAATGCACAATTCAAACAAGGACAATTGAAATAGCTCAACACAATTAATATTGCAGGTGGTTTCTCCAAATTCAACACAATGCGCCACTAATGACGACTGCAGTCTCAAAATTATTGAACCCCTTCTTGACAAGCATCTTTAGTACTCAGTAGAGCACTTTTTTGCAGATATGACCTGCTGCAAACACGATGCACGGCCAGACACCAGGTTCTGACAGCCTTCCTGAGGAGTCAGCTTCCTCACAGAGAGCCTGTTTTCTCCCAGGATGTCCTGATACTTGACTGAATCCACCTTGCCCTCCAAACTCTCCTCTTTCTGCCACGCCCAGGCAGTGCAGCCAGTGTTCCTTTAGCTTGGAACTTGCAAACTATGCTTCCAACAGCATCTCTAGGAACATTCAGTGCCTTTGCAAATATTGATCAGACAGGATACAGAAATCGTGCATTTGTTGGGAACTATTCAGTGAAGGATTGTGCATTAGTGAGTACTTTTGGCAGCAGTACGGTGTGTGTGGGATTGAGTGAAAATAAAATACTATTTGTCTGTTAATGGTGCTGAAGGATCCTGTCAGCCAGCACTTGATGTGCTTTTAATAGATTTCAGAAGAAGAAGATCTATTAGGCTTTGATACACACATGACTCATAGTATTCAGGATACTTGTTGCTGGTTTGGTGCTACACATGAAATTTGTTGGCAATAAGAGAAATGGTAAAAGGTCTTTTTGACCACTGCTGTAACACTACACGTCCACCATTCTCACCATTAATACACTGATGCAGGGGTTACCATTAAGGCAAGCCAAGGTAAATTTATTTATGTAGCACATTTCAAACCCAAAGTGCCTTACAGAGTGCAAGAAACACATGATAAAAATTAAAGTAAATGCAATAATAAAACAATAAAAGCACACAGAATAAAAACAACAAAACTAATTAATTAAAAGGAAAACAGGTAGGCCTTGGATTTGAAGAGAGTCAGCATTTTCTTGAGTGTTAGTTTTACTGGCTGTTTGTTCCACGTTTGAGCGGCATGGAAGCTATAAGCAGTTTGATCATGTTTATGACCTTTATCTACAACCAGCCAACCCAAGAGGTCTGCAAAGCTTGCATTGGGTCAGGAGTTCTGACAGGTATCGAGGATCAGAACCATTCAGTGATTATAGAATTTTCTGGATCAGCTGTAGCAGTGTGACTGCTGTCTTACACAGGCCTGAGAACAGCCTATTGCAGTAGTGCAGCCAGCTAGAGATGAAAGCACGTGCAAGTTTTTTGATCATGTATGTGTGATATTTTCAAGGTGATAGAAGCCTGATTGTGGTATTGATTTAAAGTGTCTAGTGAAATTACATATGACTCCAGAATTACTATTTACCAAGTTGATTGATGTCTTTAACATTTTTGACTCGATTTCTGAGCAATATTTACAGAAAACAGACAACTGACCGAAGCATTAGTTGTTTAGGATATAAACCATAGCATATACATAATTTTTTCCCGAACTCTCTTCCTCTCTCACACACACACACAGACATACAAAACGTCTGATATGTTCCTGCTACCAAGCAGCACTAATGCAACTTCAAAAGGATGATTGTCTGTCATTATCGCAGGCAGAAGGGAACGGGAGGTTGGAGTGGAGCTAGCAGTCCATCAAGGAGTGGAAGACTAATTAAAGACTTCAGATGCTCTCTTCTCCCTCATTCATCATTGATGTTTCTGGAGGGGTACAGTTTATACTGCAGATTAGCAGCTGTTACATTTGGATTGCTCATACATACAAACTCATAGTGGTTCTCTGTTCGGCTACCAAACCTCTGTCTCTGTGCTGATATGATGTCTGGATGCATAGATGGAGCATAAGTGACAAGCGGTCTTTCGACCCACACCAGCTTCATCAAAACCCATCCAGCAATTTCAAAATAATCTTTCAGTAAATTTGTCACCAATTGGCAATAACTGCTTGCCTTAGTCCATGTACTGCACAGTCAGATATACTCCCAGTGGAGTACAACAACAACAAAACTGTAGAACCTGTCAATCTTCAATTCAATTAAATTCAATTTATTTTGTATAGCCCAATATCACAACAGAGTTGTGAGAAATCACCTCAGTTGGTTTACCATATATGTATACATACATGAACATAGATACATACATATTGTATTGCATGTGCAATACATCAAGAGTTAGTGGGGCTGTGTTTTATAACTCATGGACAGAAAACATTTTTTTTTTTATTATTGCAAAGCCTCAGATAATTTAAAGAAATGTTTTCAGGCTCATACATGCCTGGTAAATGCAGTGCTGTATCAGTGATGCAAGTGTCAGGTCCTTTGAGGTATGACTCACTTGTACATTGATATTGTGCCGAGGCAAACTAAGTGACAACTCTTTATTTTCTTACAGGCTTTCATAATTCAGGTCACAGAAAATGGGAGGATAATGTTTCCTCAAGGGAATCTTCGACAGGAGCCTTCAGATTTCTCTGCACTGTGCAATGGCAGCAAAAGTCAACGAGACAAGAAGAGCACAGGAGCCAAACAACAGCGCTGTTAAGTGGTCACGCAACATGATTTTACCTGCCAGAACACCACCACTTCAACCAACAGACCGACTGCTTTGTATGTACTGTGTTTCAAAGTGGTCTTGCCCTGCTTTGTTTCAGAACTCATAACTATCTGCAACAGATAGGCACGAAGGTGTATGTTTTACCCATGAATGCACATTTACATGAATGTACATGATTGCCTACCAAGAATTCTGTGACTAAGGGTGCAGAGGAGGTGCCTCGAGAGTACCTGCTGCATACCCTGCTTTTCTTTAGCTTAGAGGAAACAAATGGTCAAAGCTGTTTAGACTGTACTGTGAAAAAACTGACAAGCAAAGACACAAGAGACCCAGGATATTCAAGGAAACATGGACTGTGCAAAGAGTGAAAAGTGGACATTTTCTTCTTTCATGGACGACAGTGTCTAAAACCACATGTGATATATACTTTTGTGATATGAAGATGATCATCTCTTCTGTTGATTTGTAGTAGAAACCAAAAGGACAATAGAGAGCCCAAGTTTCGACACTATCTCCAGTCTAGCTGTTGTTCCTTTAGCTTGTAGAACTCAAAGAATCTCCTATTGGGGGTTTATTTCCACATACATTCCTAAAAAATCCTATCTATATAAGATAGTAGACAAATAAGGCATTACAAAACCTGCTTGCAGAATTTGAACCCTTCATGATTTTTAACAAAATGTAACAATGATTCATTAGTTAGCACACAAAAACCTACAGCTTCAATGAAGTCTTTACTGGGTATTGGCATGTGTAGACATTTTCTTGGCAACGCTATTTGGCACTCCCTGTCCATTCTCATAGCTGCAGCCACTTGACTGGTTTGAGCTTGTGACTGTTGACTAATGTCTAAATTTAGCATCACACACCATCAACAGTGACCATGGAATTCAATGGGAGCCAGGACTATGGGTACTGTCCAACAGGGGTGCCCTATAACACAAGCATGGACTATGAGGATTACTACCAGGAATCTCATACCAGCAAAATTATTATCCCATCCATCTATGCTCTTGTCTGCTGTGTAGGTCTTACTGGCAATGCCATGGTCATCTACGTCATTCTGAAATACGCCAAAATGAAAACAGCCACTAACATTTACATCCTCAACTTAGCAATTGCTGATGAGTTGTTCATGTTAAGTGTTCCTTTCCTGGCCACATCAGCTGCTGTTCGTCATTGGCCCTTTGGGTCACTGATGTGTAGGTTGGTGTTGAGTGTGGATGGTATTAATATGTTTACATCAATCTTCTGCCTAACTGTGCTGAGTGTGGACCGTTATGTCGCAGTGGTCCACCCTATCAAGGCTGCCCGCTACCGCAGACCCACTGTAGCCAAAGTGGTTAATGTATGTGTATGGGGGCTGTCACTCATAGTCATACTCCCCATCATTATCTTCGCAGACACTGTCCCAGCACAGGATGGTGGTGTGGACTGTAACTTCCTGTGGCCCGAAGCAGCGTGGTCAGTGGCATTTGTAGTCTATACCTTCCTGTTGGGGTTCCTGCTGCCGGTTGGAGCTATCTGCTTATGCTACTGTCTAATGGTGGCCAGGATGCGTGCAGTGGGGCTGAAAGCAGGCTGGCTTCAACGGCGCCGCTCAGAGAAGAAAATCACCCGAATGGTTCTGTTAGTCGTGGCAGTGTTTGTTCTCTGTTGGATGCCCTTCTACATCGTTCAGCTGGTCAGCGTTTTCCACCAGCCCCCAGACCCCATGGTCACTCAGCTTTTTGTCATCCTCAGCTACGCTAACAGTGGTGCTAATCCTATCCTGTATGGTTTTGTGTCTGACAATTTCCGGCGTTCATTCCAGCGCATTGTGTGTTTCCGGTGGCTGGAATCTGGGCTGGATGGGGAGCAGGTGGATTACTGTGCTGTGACTTTGAAGAGACAAGCAACATGTACCCCTCTGGACTTTCCCAAGGACTGTATGGTTTCTGATATGGTGTTTCGGAATGGGACGTATACTTCCCGTACCACTACAGTCTAGCATTCAACCAGACCTAAAGTAATGTGCCAGACTTTTTAATGACAGTTTTGAGACATGGGCCACAATGTTAAGAAACCCTGAAAAACAACTAATGAATGAGCAGCAATTGTATTGTAAAACAGCCAGTCCAGCTGCCTGACAGGATGGTTGAAAACAGATGCATGTAACTGTACGGATTCAACTAATCTTCTGTGCTCAGCTGGGCCAGGATGTGTTGCCCATGTGGATGTAAGCACATTGTTCATTTATAATTCTTTTGGCTTGTTCCGGTATTGCAATATACTACGACATACTACATACAGTTTCTAACTATCATTTATTTAGTTTTTTAATTTCTAATATTCATTCCAACATCATGTATCAGATGCTTGCATTGTAAATGTATTATGATTATGTAATTATACTTTCAGTCATGGTTAAAATCAAACCAGTCCTTTAAAAATTCCAATTTCTTTTCTTGGGCATCATATAAAATCTGGAGGTCTATCATCAATGAAATATCTTATTTATTTTTACAGTCTTTGTAATAGCACATTGCATTGAATGGAAACTCTAGTAAACGTATATTGTTTAAATTTGACCTCCTGTTGTTCACAGCTCTTACAGACTGTAATGTAATCAATCTAGTCTATCTTAAGTGTATTTGTGCCGTGTATTTGTCCAACAAAAAAATGTATTCCGATTTTTTGAAGAGTTGATATTTGTGGGGAAAAACAAGTGTTTCCAAGCATAGTATGCTAGGGGGGTAGTTTTACATCTCATTAATACAATATAATGATAAAATAAAGACACACTCGGGTTGTGGTGGATAACACCCAGGTAAGTCAAAGGTTAAATTATTGTGTGTCATTTTCTCTAACCTTTGAAATGATGTTTGATTATTTCTGTGTAAGTTTGTGTTTGCTGTATCTATGCTTGATAATTATTCATCTGTGGATCTATTTAAATTTGAAGTTAGTCAAAGTTTGTAAATTGAGTTGTGCTTAATTTTCATTCCATAACAGAAATGGCTCACAAACAAATATATGTATATGTTGAGTTCATGTTGCTAAATTACAAAGGCTCACAAAATTATTCTTTTCACTTGTTTTTCCACACTGTGAAGGATTTCTGTAATTTGAACGGTATTTTACTGTAATATGTACAGATACTAAAAGATACTATGAAACATGTATACAGTATGTTACAGTAAACAGCAAAGGATTCTGGGTAAATATTGGGTCATTACTGTAATAATCCTGCCCGCTGAAAAACTGACCAATGGGAAGGCAGATTTATTTTGAAATTATTCATATATAAATAAATATAGATGTATTTATATATTTATATTAACGGTTTTGGTGGAAGGTACGGTTAATGGACAGAAAAGAAAAGAAGTAACGCTGGATAACCGACAATAACGACAAACATGTAAGTATATCATTGATTTTTTAGTGAAACATCAACTCTCTCTACCTGTGACAGTTCTTCTACATTTTGGAGCAATATAGCATCTCTTAAGAACTCATCACGGTCACCGATACCACCTTAAATCAAACAAGCATCTGGTCTCATTACCGATAGATCATCCATGGTTGAAACTTGAGTGTATTACCAAATTGTCTTTACCTTTTTCAAGACATCCCCAACCTGATTAAAAAGAAAGATTATTCAGTTCTTCTGGAACGGAGAATATTAACCTCTGTCTGGAATGCTAAGACACACATAATTAAAAGAAATTATCTTCAAAAACCAAAAAAGCTTGCTGGCCTGGCCTGACATAGTTTCATTTATCCAAAGTCAGAGGCCAAAGTTGTTCCAGTAAGCTAACCCACCAGGGGGCCCCGAACAACAAGGAAGAGTCATCACTTTGTATGATCCAGACTCTCCTGTTGACCAAGAATGATGAATGAAGCTGATTTAGCTTTCTACCTGGAAACACAGACGTGAACTTATCCTATCAGAACAAATCGTTTTTAATGGAGTGTGTCTGGTGGAAGAGTCGCTGTAAGAATGTGTAAGGTTGAAATGCTGAGGGCTGTGAAGTAGCGACTAGCTGTTAAATAGATGTCTGAGCTGTTTCCAAGAACAACAGCAGTAAATAAGTCTCATGCAGTACAGATCATATTACCTGATTATGCAGCAGAATTGCATGAAAAATGTAGCATTGCAGCTGATATTATTTCTATCCATTCAGGATGTGAAGAAGAGGTTGTTTTGAGAAGAAAGTAAAGAGGTTACTGTGCATTTGCTACAAACAGGCCACGACCGTCTGACAGTACAGACAGCAGACAGATATCTGATACTACAGACGATTTATCACAACTACAAACTACAGACATAAAAGATTACAGTACATAAATTGTTAAGAAATCACTTTGATAATCAACAACTATATACAGTTTACTGGTAGTGAATCTGAATGTATGAAGGCAAAATGTGGAATCGCAAAATTGGGCCCTAAACTTTTTAAACATTTTGAATCTTAAAAGTTAAGGCTGGCATTACTCGCTTTAGTCCACACTGAAATATCTCCAGCAGCAACTCAATTCATTACAATGAAATTATGTAAAGACATTTATGGACCCCAGAACATACTCCACAATTACTGTGAAAACCTAACCCAATCACAGTAAACCTAGATTAGATTTTGATATTTAAAAAAAGCAAGACTACAAACTAAAAAATATCAGTTTACTTTGGGAGAGAAAGTATTCAGTCACACAACAGACTACACATACACAGATTTGTCTTGAAGCAAAGTCAATCCTTTAGCCGGAAGTAAAGTCTGGAGCCCATTAATTGAACAAGATACCCTGTAGAAAAACTTCTGTAAAAACATAATGAGGGTCCACAGGACATGTCCAAACCACAGCTGCAGAGCAGAGTCACTTTTTGGAACCACTTCATGCTATTTAACACAGCAAAGCCAGTTGACCCCACATAAAAACACCTGGAACAAATGAACAGATAAGATCCACATGTTAAAATGATGCAATGGAAATAATCCCCAACTGACAAATAAAACAGACAGACAAAGATAAAGCTAAAATGCTTAGCAGTGGAAAACAGAAATCCAATCAATACATAAATTAGAAATCTAAAATTTACTGGACAGAGAATTTCAATTTGCCCAATACTTTTGTCCAATGCTTTATGTCCAAACACCTGCAAAACACTTGGTAGTCAAGAACAGGGGAAATATCTATTCGCAGACAGAGGAAGTGGATGATCTTTAGTTATTCTAATTTGAATATTTCTAACAAGCAAAGCGCAGGCAGGCAGGCAGGAACAGGTGCAAACCGAGAGACAGGTTCAAAACTCTGGAGAACCTCACAGGAGCAGAAACCAACAATAACTAAGCTGAAGTGACGAGGAACAAAGGATCAGACAAAGACAAGATATTCCTTTATTTGTCCCACGACGGGGACATTTACCACTGCCCTGCATGTTTTAGATGCTTCCCTGCTGTACCAGTCTTAGATGTCCTTGGTAAGTCTTTAAAGTTTTCGAAGCACTTGCATGATGGTAGTTCCCTGTATGGAAAGCAAAAAGGATCACAATTCATCACAGTTTCCCTGGTGTTAAAAAAGAATTATAAACGCCGTTCTAAATGCAGTCAGCAGTGACCATGGTGTAGTGGATAAGATAAGTATTGATTCAAGACCCAGAGTTAAGATTGTCATTGTCATTGTCTCAATAAAGAGAGAAAGTTTTACCACAATAATGATTTAAGTCTTACTGCAAATAATCAATCAGTTTAGAGCATAAAAAACAAACAGTACAACAGTTTGGAATTTTAAGAACAGAACACAACTCACAACTTCTAATTCAACGTATGTACATTAGGGTTAGTGTTCAGAAAAATATTAGGTTGACAAATTAGTGTGTAAATTATTCAATGTTTGTAGCTATGAAGAACGTCCATCCTATTTTTCACAGGCAGACAGGATTATCCTCATGTTAAGGGCAGGTAGCTGAAATGAGCTTGAAAGGTATTTCATCAATCAATGGATCCCACATGTAATGTAAACATAACCCTGTGTTTGTCTCCGCTGTCTTCAGCCTCTCAGCGCTCCAGAGTGTTACCAAACAGCCCACACAGTTTCAACTTTAACTTGAACACAGCTCTCATTTCAGCTGCCACCCACATCAAACACAAATACATTTTGGGTGGATGCGGTGCCTTTCCCGAAGCCTAATTATGCTGCTGATGAACATTAAAAGCTTCCAAAGACCGCCCCTGTTTAAAAGGATTTGCAAATGGGCATTGAATGCACACAAGTTGTCTGCAGTGCTGACAGTGTTCCCATGCTGACGCTTAGCAGGTGTGATGTTTTCCATCTCAGTTTGGTGGACTAACATGCTATTATATGCTACTGAGCAGTAAACACAGAGTGCAGCTGAGACTTATGAGAATATTTTCATTCTGACAGGAAAAGCAGCATCTTAGCATCCTTTGGGATCCTCACCAGGCTCCTCACCTTGAGGGTATCACTGATGCTCAGTAGATGGACACTGTTGTTCTGCTGCAGAGCCGTCCTGTCCTGGGCCAAACACATCTCATGCCAAGAGATGTAATGTTCTTGAAAAGTTCTTTCTCATGTTCACGCCACAAGGGGAAAACTTAAACATGCTTTATGTACACACACTGGACAGATCATGTTCTGGTTCTTAGTCACACACTCTCAAGATCACTCGTTGCTTCTATTTCCACAGGGATTGACTCAATACAACCACAGGATGTGTGTCTGCAGACACACACACACACAGTCAATCAGAAAATAATACACAGATGTCACGCCGTACACATACACACGAACAGTACAGAGCCTTTAGCGATGCAGTAATACAATCTTCTCCATGTTGTTCTAATTAGAGGACTATGAGAAGAAATGCACTCACAACATACACTGTAACCAGATCTGTGCTGCCACATCCCCACCTCTTCATGGTTTATTGTTGTTCCTCTCTTTCCCTTCCCTTTACCTTTCCTTGTTCTTGTTCTTGTTCTTCTTCTTCTTCTTCTTCTTCTTCCTCCTCCTCCTACCATCCCTTGTTGACATAACAGCAAGTTCTCCATAACAAACCACAAAATAAGTCTTTTTTTCATTACACTAAGTGTTTTCTTCATGGCTGCAATCACCATGTTCTCAGTGTCATTAATGATGGTGATGCAAACAATGATAGGAATACAAAAGTATGAAACCAATATTCAATGTCCTTTAAAGGAGTGCACTGTTCCATATAGAATCCTTCTTATGATGGTTAGAGCTTCAAAGACAAAAGCAGTGATCCCTGTTGTCTCGCTTCAGACTTGACCAGGGCCTACCTGTGTGTGTGTGTATGTGTGTCTATAGCTGTGAGTGTATTCATGAATGTCTTAAGCCTGTGGTAGACTGACTGCCTTTCCAAGTTGTACCCTGCCAACACCCAGAGCATCCTGGGATGCTGGGGTCCTCTGCAACAGTGGAAAGGATGTGCGGCCATAGAAAATGGATTTCCCATATTATTGTGGAAAGCAACAGCATGGCCACAATGACAGTGTGTACCTCATTGCTTCACCTATTAAAGGAAGCATGGTGACAACTTTTACACGTCAGCAGGTATAGAGAAGCACATGTGCAGATTTTAGGACCTTCAGAGGCTTCATCTTCGCAGTATGCCAGATGGCTGCCATTTCAGCCTGATCTCCTGTCATGTTCACACAGCAGCATCATATATACTGCCACATTTATTCCCCATCGTTCGTTGTGTTTTATGAATGCCTATGAAATCTCCTGAACAGTACTTGAGTACACATATGGACTGTTCTACTCTTGGCCAGTTTTCTACAAACTGATCAAGTCACACAGAGATGATGGTCTTTTGCATTCACTTTCAACATATAACACAAGAACAGGTAACAGCAAGGAAACATTATGCCTGCTTTAGTGGCTATAAATAATCATTCAAAATCAACTCATCTTTACATAACACCAACAAAGGCTTTTCTATGAGTAAATAAAATAAACCAACCAATCTCCTCTCCTCTCTACACATCACAGGATGTATAAACAATGTAAACACACAAAAACCATGTGTATGCCTTTTCCCACATGCGACCTGTTATTAAGGAAGAATCTGTGGTGAGGATGTAGGCAGCTCACAGCCTTCAGACCAGTGCACACACAGCTTTATTTGATGATGTGGATATAAACCATAGGCTCGGAGCCTGGGAGCTCGATTTTTGTGGTTTATAGCCCCTGGTAGGGTCTCTGAAGACAAAGTGGGCCCATGGGAGGGGCCAGACTAAGAGCACTTCAAAGACTTACGAATCAGGACTGAGAGAGCTGCATCCAGTATAGGGAGACCGGAGACACCTGCCTGACCCTCCCTGAGTTCTCCCTGTTGAACGAGAGGGTCACCTCTATGCGATGAGTCAAAGGACGAAGACTTTAACATGTGTGCATAAGCACATACAACAATCAGTGTGTTTGCATTTTGTATGTGTGTGTGAATTGTGGGTATGTGTACATATATGTTGTTACCTTTATTGTCTTTCTTTCTATAATTCTTATGCACATGCTGCCTATACTTGATGGTTTTTGTGTCTCTTTTTAGATGTGAAGTGGTTGATTTTCTCCAATGAAATGTGCTCCATAGATAAAGCTGCCTTGCTTTGCCTCATGCACTGACAGCAGTTCAGAGTATCCGGCCCTCTTGCAGTGTCTGGGCATCATCCTGGAAGAGGTTCCATCTGGGTACCCCATAGCTCTAGTGGGACACTGTTCTTGTGAGCAACCTGGAGTGGTATAGTTGTTTGGAATGTCACTTGATCTGAGCCAGAGTGGTGCTTTGTTACTAGTCATGGATTGACCATAACAAACACCATACTTGAGAAAACACAGTTTGGTCTGTGGTTCATAAGTGTACGTGGTATCAGAACACCTTAGACCAAAGATCATTGATTGACTTTGTCGTCATTTCATCAGATCTGCAGCCATATGTCTGGGATGCTTAGGTCAAAAAAAGGCAAAAGGCAAAAAAGACAGCTTGCTCTTTCAGACTTGGATGGCCCAGGGGTTTCCTGAAGCAGCAGACTGGTACCAGAAGGCCAGAAGAGCTGGAGCTTCAGCAGTCGCTGCAGTCGGGCCTCAAGGGAGCTCTGGCAAACAAGCAATGGCTCGAGAAAACTCAAGATGGGAATTCAGGTCTTGGCTCAGGCTGTTGTTGGGCACTGGAAGGAGCATATTTGGTTATCAGCAAAAGAATAAAGTGATTATCAATAAGAGTGAACACTTATCAGTGTACTTATTAATATCAATAAAGTTATTATTCAATTTAATAATATCGGGGCACCACCCTGGAATCAGGGACTAATAACCAAACTGTGAATTCAGTCTCAAAAAGAAATTCACTTAAAATGTTGATATTTAGTGAACAGAAAGGCTTGAATCCACGATCACAACCAGCTGTTACCACAACACACGCACAATAATCACAAACAATTACTCTTTAAATGCATAATAGAGTTTATTTAACTCAGCACAATGATCGGTAATCAATAATACTTAATTCAATAAACATCTACTATTCAAATAATCTATAAGCAGCTATTGGTACAAATGATCAATAATTCAAAAAAAGAGAATATATGCAAGCATACAGGTTTTTTGGTTGTACCGCCCGAGGGAGTTTTGGCGCCCATTCCTTTGTTTCAAGCTTTGGAATTTACATGTAGGCCCCTCTTTTGTTCTGCCACATGGACTTGGAGAAGGCTTATGACCAAGTGCGTACATAGAGTCAAACACGTTTCCGGTGGGCATTGGCCCAAGGCTGTTTGCAGATGATGTAGTTCTGTTAGCTTCTTCAGACCATGACCTCCAGCAGGCACTGGGGTGGCTTGCAGCTGAGCATGACGTGGTTCAAAAATTCTGATTGCAGACAGTGTGAACACACATCTGAGCTAGTTATTGGAACCCAAAAGCTTACAAAATCAAACTGGACTTTGCATGACGGTCAGGTGGACAAACCATATTTCATTTGATAAATGTTTTATGGGAAAAAGATCAGGATTTCATACATAAATAATCAAAAAGGACCTTGTGGAGTGGAGTGCTGGTTGTGTGTGTTGGACAGTCTCTGTAGGCTGATGGAATCCATCCAGAGGACGCTGCTGTGTGGAGATTCAGCCTGAGAGCACCCTCCTATCTCTGTTCAGTGGCACTCAGCCTGCTGGAGGCATACAGAGGAAAGATCAAATGATCTCACTTGTTTATTATTGGAATTAAATGAAAAGATTCTTTGTAATGTTTGAGTCTCTGATGGGGCCACAGACAAGCTGTTGTGCATGACATCTCTGGTCTGCTTCTAATTAATGTGGTGTCTTTTTGGTGTGTTTTTTTTGTTCAAAATTATTTGTGTCTGGTTGGATCTGGAAGTGTAGTTCAGCTGAATTTTCAGGCTGCTGCCTAACTGTGATGAAAAGCACTCATTAAACATTATCCATCCCTTATACATGTTTCCTCTGGGTAATATCATCAGGAAACATTTGATTTCCACAGTTATGCAGATGATACCCAATAATACTTATCAATAATAAAATCAGATCAGTCCAATCAGTCAACTAAACTCCACGTCTGCCTTAAGGACATGCTGCTAAATTCAGACAAAATGAAGTGTGAAGTTATTGTGTTCGGCCCTAAACACCTTAGAGACACATTTTCTAACTCCTTTGGATGGCATTACTCTGGCCTCCAGCTCCACTGTGAGGAGGTTATCTTTATCTTTGATCAGAATTTGTCCTTTAACTCCACATAAAACTTGTTTCCAAGACAGCCTTTTTCCATCTATGTAATATTACTCCATCCTGTCTATGAATGATGCAGAAAAACTTCCTGGTTGGATTATTTCTGTTCCTTATTATCAGGCTGCCCCAATAAGTCCTTAAAGACTCTCCAGCTGGTCCAGAACGCTGCTGCTCGTGTTCTGATGAGAACTAAGAGAATGGTAAATGGTCTGTAAATGGTCTGTATTTGTATAGCGCCTTTCTAGTTATTTCAACTACTCAAAGCGCTTTACATGACATCCTCATTCACCCATTCACACATCAATCATACAGGAGAAATGTAATTTGGAGGAGACTATTCTTTCATACTCATTCACACTCTGAAGCCATGCTTCAGGAGCAAGTTGGGGTTCAGTGTCTTGCTCAAGGACACTTCGACATGTTGACCCATAGGAGCTGGGGATCGAACCCCCGACCTTCTGATTGAGGGACGACCCACTCTACCACTGAGCCACAGCCGCCATCTTTCTCCTGTACTGACTTCTCTTCATTGGCTTCCACTAAAAATCCTTCTCCTCACCTACAAGGTTCTTAACCTTCCTCTTGTGTTAGGGTCGGTGTTTAGGTTTTAAATGCATAGAATAACCACATAAATTTGTTTATTGCATCAAGGCTTCATGATTTTGTCAGGAACCTCTATTTCAACAAAATAAAACAAAAAAATTTGTTCTCACTAAATTATAAAATGCTCTAGTCGAAATTATGACCTTTGTGTTGTTAGGGTCGGATTCGACCCAGTTATAAAAGTAAGATTATAAAGCAATAATTAGAGCCAAAACTGAAATCATAAGTTCACTGTCAGCCAACACACTGACTGCCAGCTCCTCTCCCAATCATGTGAGCATGTGAGCTGAGTATTCTCATTTTGCCTTGTTTTCCAATATACCTGCACAAAAACGAGCATGTCGAGATATGTGAGGTCAATTCAGTATAGAGCTCATAACAGCTCATAAGGTCATAACAGCTAAAGGTGCTCTACTAAAGATGCTTGTCCAGAAGGGGTTGACTAATTTTGGACTGCATTAGTCATTAAAAGTGGCATTTTGTGTTGAATTTGGAGGAAACCACCTGTAATATTAGTTGTGTTGAGCTATTTTAATTGTTCTTGTTTGAGTTGTTCATTGAACACAGCTGAAAGTTTGTAAATCTTGCCAATACACTTAATTTGCAGTGGGGGTGGAATTTTGAGTGCAACTGTATACAAAGTGCAAAACCTATATATGCATCCATGCTGGCAGTTACATTACCAGCAACATGAGCATTAGCTGTCTGTTCACCCCTTGTTTTCTATGTTGCTCTTCACTTTTCAACATTTCACAGGCAAATAAACTTCACAGCACAGATAAAAACAAAATTCCTAGCAATTCTTTTGAGACTCCCACAAATTACATTGTGACATTTTAAGGCTGCCAACCTATTTGTCCCCAAAACAAACTCAAACATCAATGACGTTTTAAGAGATTCTGATTTGGTTTTCAGTACTTAGTCCAAATTTGGACTAAATACGCAGGTGAATTAATGGGCTGCTATATATTGTGACATTGATTAAAGTGTAAGTGGTAAAAACAAAAAACTCTTACGGTTTTTGAAATCATTAGAATTCCTTAAACCTTAACCATTTCACCAAACAAATGTGCATTTAATCAAATTATAAAGTATTTGCCATGGTAATGGTCAACGTGCCCTCAGGGTTCCTGATTTCCTCCTTCATCTGTTTGGTAATGCAGCCTTGTTAGCCAGAGATTAGACACAGTAACACAATAGGTGAGTCGGAGTTGTGATTTCAGTCTGATAGAAAGGACCGGGGAAATGAGGAAATGAGTGTTGATGGAGAGAGAGCTGGTGAAGCAGGCAGACAAGCACACAGGCAAGCAGATGATAACCGGAGGGGACGCAGCACACGGAAAACAGGATGAGTCAACAAGCAAACAAACACGACATGAGGAGAACTCTGAAATGCACAATTTACAGAGTCCAAAAGCATGTACTACCAAGGGTTAAAACAACAATCTGGTGAACTGTAGCACTGGGATGAGATGGTTAGCAGCAGGTGTGTGACCTATCCCTGCACTATACTGTCTCTCCTCCAAGGCTGTGATTATATCATACACAAAAAGTGAAGCAGTGTTAAGCAGCCTCAAACCCAACCAGTCATCATAAAGGTCAAGTCTGAAGTAGGCTGTGATAATATTGTCTTCAAATAACAGACCCAAAACTTGATTGCAAATACAGAGTACCTGCAGCTACACAACAGTAAGCATCAGTGCTGGACATTATCGTGTTCACTGGCCCCCTCCACTTACATTCTGTAGCTGAATGTGAGATGAAAAACGATGTTTGGTCCTAAGATGCACCTCCAGTCTTTGCTTTATTGTATTTCATTGAATGCTACACCTGTGATTGACTGGTGACCAGTCCAGGGTGTACCCCACCTCTTGCCCGCTGTCAGCTGGGATTGGCTCCAGCCCCACCATGACCCCTAAGGATAAGCGGTATAGATGACAGAGAGAACAAACCTAATCACTGGACTGTAGGTAGAACACTTCAAATTATTACAAGCCACCCAAAAGAATTTTGCCCCACCAATCAAACAGGAAGTCGTCCAACTGGGCTGAAAACGACCAAGTGAGGCAGCATCAGAAAGAAGCAGTTGTGTAAAGAATTAAAAAAGAGACACACCTGACCTGTCACTGCATGAGGTGGACGTGATTGTTGGACTGTCAGGATTCTGAACCCCTAAGTGGTTTATAGGTATGGAAACAATGAATTCTTTATACAACCAACTTTGCTCTTTAGCACTTTTACTGCACTTTCAGAGGTGCACATGTATGTCCATTGCAAATGTTTCAAGCTAGTATAAAGCCTCCAGTTTCTCCAGAGGGACCAGTGTGCAGGCTGATGAAGGTCCTCACGTGATGTCACTTGAGTCGGCGTCTGTGGGGCTGGAGAAGAAGTTAGAAAAGTAAGAAGAAGTGTTGGTGTGGAGTTAGACAGAAGTAAGCTGAGCAGAGTTCTGCAGGCTGTGGGATATATCAGCTGCTACCAGCAAAACACACCCCAACCTCTGACACAACTGTTGGCGATCAGTTGCATTGTGGGTAACATAGGTGGATAATAAAGAGGATATTTCTGGCACTACTGCAGTTTTTAACCTTTTTTAGAGAGAATGTCCATGGTGAATTCAGAAATGTTATAGAATTGTCATGCTGGGGTCATCCCCATGCTCCCACAGCCCTATGTTCCCACATTTCTAAGTAATCTAACTATATAATAGAGAAAAGTATGTCTGTGTGTCTGTTAGGGTTAGGAGTTAGGGTTAAAGGGTTAGGGTTAGAGGGTTAGGGGTTAGGAGCTAGGGTTAAAGGGTTAAAGGGTTAGGGGTTAGGGAGTTAAGGAGTTAGGGTTAGGGGTTAGGGAGTTAGGGTTAGGGTTAACCCAATGAGGAGAAAAGAGGCTTCAGACAGGCAGACACAAACACAGACACACAGACATACTTTTCTCTATTATATAGTTAGATTACTTAGAAATGTGGGAACGCTCCCGTCATGCTCCTTCAGGGTTAGTGTTCTCTCAAAACAGGTAGAGTGGAGCTGAGGTGTGGCTCAGCTTACCAGCTTCAGCCACTGTAACTCACCAACACAAAGAAACAACAAAGAAATACTGACTTTGACTTGAAGGCCGCTGCCGTGTTTTTACCCAGGTACAGCCAAGAAATCTGGAGGCTGCTGTCTCTCAGAGGAAATGGAGGGGCGAGTCAAGGACCCAGATCAAGCTGCAAAAAGGAGACGGGATACAGTTACTGTATATTCATGTGTAGTGAACAGATGTCCATGTGTTTGTCCATTCCACATACCAGGAATCTCAGAACTTCTGATTTGTTGATGAAACTCAAGCAAAGAGAGGAAGTGAGAGATTATTCAGACAAGAGGTTTTTGTTGCGATAACTGCAGGTTGCAATAATACATTTGTGTTTATCCACCATGCACTTGTCCATCTCGTGTTCTCACGGCACAGACATAGCTCAGAATCTGCAGCCCTCAGATTAACCTTGGGCACTTTTTTTGTTCAGGCTCTGTTGAATACATTTCTGTCTGTTCTGCAGCTCCAGGAATGTCTAATGAGGAAAACTGATGCTGCTACTTGAAAACAAAATGTTCCCTGTGTGACTGTTTCTACCTTTATCCAGATGAATCAGACTCCGTGAAAAGCTTAATCATGCCTCTGGTGGTTCCGAAAACTTGAGTAATGATTGATTTCTTGACAGCAGCTGAGATCGACGCAATGCACAGTATAATAATGTGGAAAAATACTAAGGTCCTTTTGCCCACCTGGCTATTGTCTGTACCCACCAGTCTGTGCTTACACCATTGGAGTCCTCCTCCCCCCCAACACCTTTGTCAGATTTTTCATGGACTCCTTGTGCCGCCACATTAAAGTGATCAATTGCCACAAGTACGTGATTTATCTTTTCCATCCCCATTTTTAAACAGATGGTGTCTTTTGACAGACAGTGGGTGGTGAATGCTGCTATGAGAGTAACAGACTTTTTTTTTGTTTTTTCAAAAAGAAAATGGGGCTTTGGGGTATGTTTTTTTGGAAGTACAGCATGTCCACAAACCAAGCTAACCTCAGACCTTCACTTTTATAATATAATGAATAAATATTCATATTCTGACCAGTGAATGATATTGTTGCTTTGTAACTACTCACATTTAGGTGTCAGTTGGACAGTGGCCTGCAGGGCATTTTCAGATTTTTTACAAAATGATTTTTCAAACTGTCTTGGTAAACCAGCACAGGTGATTAAAATGTCCCTGGCAAATAGTTCCAATAAAACCATAAAACCACAGACTTTTACACGTCTGTTAAGTTAGCATATGGGTTACAGAAATACAATACAACATGTTAAACAGTGAGCACTACAGGTGCTGGGAGGTGTATTTTTGAACACTGGACAGAGCCAGCTGTTTCTCCCCTACTCTCAGCCTTTATGCTAAGCTAGGCTAACAACTTCCTGTCTCCAGCTCCATACTTAACACACAGACATGAGACTGATCATTCTGGACGTTTGACTTAGTGAACTCAGAAAGTTCACTTCTCCCTTCTACTAATCCATCTGATCTGCTTTTACACTTGTTTACTATATTGCAGATCCATGGCATGTTATAACCCTTTATTATCAAATGAAAAATCAGTTTACTACCATTGCTAAGAAGCACACCTTGCACAGATAGACCAATTGGAGCCTGGTGTGCAGCACTATTTCCTCCTGCGTCAACTTTAGCTCAAAAGTTCTCTGGCCAAACATCAGTGAGTCATTTATTAGGCGTGGCATGCAGGTGAATACAGTTAAGCATAACAACCTGGTTCAGAGTCTTTGTGTTTGGAGGGCCACCCCATCGACGAGCCGGGGAGGTGATTACTGGGACTGAGACGAGGCGGGTTGGTCAGTGACAGGCTGGGTCTGCAGCAGGCAATCAGTCCAGGAGCAAGTAATGGAGAGTCTTGCATCAAGGAACAAAGAACAGTCTGGCAGTGAGAGGTGGAGGCTTGGATACGGGCTTAGTGAGTGATCAGGAGCAGGTGAGTGGAGCAGGTGGTTGGCTGGCAAGTGCGTGGAAAACTACTGAGAGGAGGATTAATCAGATGAAAGGACTGTGAAGTAGTCTTGGCCTTACTTCCACTGGACATCAAAACTCCATGTTCATTTTGGTCATATAATCAAGTTTTAGTTAGTTGTTTTAGTTAGCAGGATTCGGCATTAACAAGGTAAGTCTAGGCAGTTTCACTGTGATCAAACAGATGGTAGAATGCTGCACTCTCACATGTTGCTCTGGTCAGATTTGAAGAAACCTTAGATGCTAGACATTATGTTCAAACGGAGCTATTACATTAGGAAAACACCTTTTTGAGGAACAGACAGAGGACTGGTAACAAACTCTAACTGGGCATAGCCTATAAACATAGCATTACTGTATACATGTATTGGTTTTGATTTGCTTTAATGTTCACAGAGTTTGATTATTGTGATGTGTTGTAGTTTACTGTGCAGCCATAAAGTTCAGTTGATGTTAGTTTGCTCACACACACACAGAGTCTACAGACTAACCATCCTCTCCTAACCTGCACCTTTATTCTACACACTCACACATACAGTTTTACAAATAGGCCTTGACTGAGAGACAAAGCTAAGCTACCAGCTACAGCACTTGGCTTCCCCTGTCTGCCTCTGACCCACACCCCAGGGGGTCTGGTGGCCATTTTGTAGGGAGTCACCATTTGGTTCTTCCACCATTTTTTAGTCCTCCAAGTTACCTTTTTTTTCATATTAACATGTACACACCCCCTCACACACACACACTCTCCCTATTGTTTGATAGCTAGTCACACTCACACTTAGATTCTTTGTTTGCTTTTGTTCTGTTTTAATAAATGTTTTAATCCACATGCTGTCTTCTTTAATATTGTACAAGAGTGAATACTGCCAACCTCTACTCTGTCAAGAACTCTGAAATCCTTCAACTAGCTGTCAATGTGGCCATTCTGGTTGTAGTTATTAAGTTAATTATTAATCGCAATACTAAATTGATCATTTTCCTTGTTTATTGAGGTGGTGCCCCAATCGAGGTGGACTTTCATCAATATAAAGTCCCATTAATCAATATAATTATCAATTATCTTAGATAATAATTAAAATTTTCTGAATTGCCCCAGACACGGTGCAAACCCCAACATTTTGGTGCCGCCGCGTGAGGCAAGGTCCCATTCACATCACAGGGTTCAGAGACATACTTGGTCTGGTGTGTGCAGGGTGAACAGGAATGGAGACAGAACAGCCCCCTATGGAACCCCTGTGCTGCTCACCACTGTCCCAGAGACACATTTCCCCAGCCTGACGAACTGCGGTCGTCCTGTCAGGTCATCAGTGATCCAGGAAGTGAACGAGGGATCCACAGATGTCTCTCTCTGATGTAGCTCACTCATTAAAGCTTTTGTCCACCCCATCATGTCGTTGCCCTCCCTATCATCTCTATGATATATGAAAATTAACAAATCATTTTCACAAGTTTGCAAAACCCCTTGTGTGATTTCTTGTTGTTAAATTTTATTTAGAAAGGAAAGTGCAACTGTCACAGAATTTACAATTTACAACACTTTTCGCGTTTACTGAAATATTTTGCTGACAAAGGAATCAAATATCTTCATGAAAATGTTTATTTAATTGTCACAATGGAATTAAAACGTATTCAGTCCACTTGAATTTGTCCATGACAGGGTGGATACATTTGCTTGACATTGTGTGCTTACAGTTCATTTCTAAAACAAAAGTGCTGAGGCTAACAGTCTAAGGTCTCCTTCGCATAAATGAATATCAAGTGTAATGGAAATCTTTTTATTCAAAATGTGGAATTTTTGAAGTCTCAAAGGTCATTTATGGTAATTTCGAATCATGTTCAAATTCATTTTTTGGCCCCATTTATATGAGCTTTAAATAATATCAAGAAAATTTAAATTCTATTGCCTGGTGGTCACAGTGTGTGCTGAATCACTCCAATCAAAACTGGTGTGGTACTGTCTCTGAAATAAGAAATGTAATTTTGGAAGCAACATCCTGCCAGAATTGGGCAACAGGGGGGGGGCACTCCAATGCCACGTGAAGAAATGTGTTTTTCAAAAAAGCATCTAAAAATAATAATGAGGAGTGATCATGTGCTCTCAATGGTAGCTTCTGTCCTGGTGACATCCGTTAGAGAGCAATAGTTATTTTTGTGGCATCTGTTCACTGCAGCTACCACGAGGTCTCACATACTTACCAAGTGCAGAGCGCAAAGTGGGTGGTGGGATTTCGGGTCACTCCGAGGAAATATACTATAACTATATGTTGTCCAAATAAATGATTCATACAGTGTACAGCTGCGCTGCGGTCGTAAAGAGGTCAATAATGAAATGCTTCCCTTGAGCTCTAAAGATAATTCGTAGAATAACAAGGGTCATCTTTCTGTTGCCACCATTAATGATGATAATAATGTACTCCCCAATGTACTTGCTGAGATATATGAATGCAGTGACATCAACAACGTCAGACAAGCCAAGAAACATGAAAGGTCAGACAGGTTGGAACCAAAGCAGCAGATCATATAAACCGCTTAATTCAGAGTTGAATTGAAAAGTAAATAATCCCTCATCAGATGTTGCCTAAAGGCCCCAAGCATTTTGCAAATTTGAATTGATTAATTTACCACAAACTAATAACCGCACAGATAACCTGGGAGCCTGGTGCGAGTGCATTCCCAGACCCACGTTTCCTACTTGGTCAGATACAGCCAGTGCAATGTTTGGGTAATAAATTATAGTCTTTGACTTTGCTTTCACCCAGGTAAATTTAACCCGAGGAATTGTTGACCTGTCTGATCTGCGTCTGATTCTCATTAGTGATGTTATTATGTTCCCAGATCCTTGCAAAAAACTTGGTACTGTAGACAGTGTTATTATCTGATGTGAATGATGGAAAGAAAACACTCAAGTAAGGCTCAATTCATAATACACTGTGATTATACTTAAAAACTCAGCATCTTTATATGATGTCCCAAAGCTGGACTGAGTCTGTTTAGAGTCTGTTTCAGAGAGAATTACCAAAGATATGAGCAGAGCTCAGCACTCTGGTGGCTGGATTGTGTCTGTATACTGAGAGCTGTAGAAGGGATGACAATGTCGAAAATAGGTCAGTTGGAGAGGGAGAGAGAGGGAGAGAGAGAGAGACCCCCTCTGAGAACCACTCGCAGAGCCAGAACCTGGTTTTGATCAGCACATTCCATTAGTCAATACAATCACAATGCTTCCTTACTGCCAGTGGGGACTGTGCTCGAATATCCTTTTGTATTTTCCATAAAAATCCTTCCTCCAAACACAGGACCCTTGGGGGATCACGGTCATTTCTGGAACTACAGTATCCGTATTGTCACACACCCACCCCTTCCCTGCACCCGATTCCCCTCCTCCACTTTTCTGAGGAGGAAATTAGTTCAAGTACCTTATGACTTTTAAATCCACTGTTGAGTCTCTAAAAAGATGAATGGCAGGAATAGAACAATCAGGGCAAGAAGCTTCGAACATTGCGAGCAGTGAAGCCTTACAAACACAGTGACAATTACATCAAAGTCCCCCCTAAATTCCCTTGTTATGAGTTTGACTAAATAAAATGAGATCATCGTCCACTTACTAGTTTTCTCTGGAGCTTTCAAATGCATTACATGCTCTTCCTATACAGATGTTAGTTCCCTACTTTGGTCATGTGATAGCAACAGAGCTAAGTCCACGGCAACTGACCAAACGTCATCCCATGATGAAGACTGTGAGATGTGGTTAAAAGCTCCAGTAAAAGCTAGTAAGTGGACAGCACATTAAGAGATGGTTTTGTCACTATTTCCAAGGTCAATAATAAACTTTCACACTCAACCTTTGTCATAGTTTTTAATTCACAATTTCTTAACATGTAACAGAAAAAAGGCATCAATTGTTGCTTATGTTTCACAGTCTATTAATAAGATAAGAACATATCTTATGCATAAAATTGTGTGGCACTTTGTTTCCCAGCCATTGCACAGTCATTAATCTCTTAAATTAAAGGCCCTTTAACTTGCAAATGCCTCACATTTTTCATTTGTTCTTTCTTTGGTCAATAAAATTCATACATTTTAATATCCAATGAGCATTTCTCCAAAAACTCAACGCAGCTTTTTGCTGTTTTGCTGTGCTATTTACAGTTTTGAGATCTGATTGTCTTTTTGAAATTGTTAAGTATCTGAAGTTTCACCAACAACTGCAAGGTGACACTGACTGCAGTCTCACACAGCTGGATGAGCCGCAAAAGATTTCTCTGGTCCAAGACAAACCTTACTGGGGTGTACTAACAACTTAAGTTTACAAAGGGTGACTGATGGCCATTTAATGGACAAGGTCAAAGCTAATGTCAACCACCAGCCCCTACAACATTCCCCGTGCAGGGTGAACATCTGCACTTAAACCTCTTTTCAAAAAAAAAGAAATGAGAGCTTTTAAACTGGGCAGGAGTGGAGAAAAGCATTCCCATGTGCAGATATACCTCTCCATATTGCCAGATTTATGTGGTCCATTAAAAAATGTGCCACTGAATTATTACAATTGTTATTTTCTAAAAATGACTGGTGACAAGTATAATACATACATAAATACAAAAGAACCACTATATACAAAGACGGTTTTGGTCTCTTTAACCATTCAGCTCCAACACAGTGTTTTTCAAATGACTGCTTTCCCATCATTATCATGTGACTGCAGACTGTCTGTTCTCTTGAAGGGATATTTGCTTGCAGTGTCCTTGCACCCACTGCGCTGATGTGAGCTAACAATACATCTAAATCCCTTTAACCAAACACTTATTTACAGTGATATGCTATTGAAATGAACTGAGCCTGAGGATTTTGCATGGAAGAAACCTCAAAGTAAAGTTTTGCAACTTCAGCATGGCGGAATGCTTTTACCATCAGTACAATGATTTCCATGGCTCTTTGCAGGATCTGGCTCTGTGAAATACTGAAATGAATAAATGGCTACACACATTTCTGTCAGATATTAGCAGATTTTTTGACATAACGACTGATGTAATATTTTATTTTTATTTTATTTTTAACTATATAGACTAGTGCAATCATGAAGCAATCAGATCTTACGCTGTCAGTGTATGAAACATCAAAGCAGTTTGTACCACATAGCAAACCCATCCCAAAAAAGGCCAGTGGTTTTCAGGGTCCCTTTCCCACCTCTATCAGTTAATATTTGATAGAGTAACAGTATCGTAATGTGTTCAAAGCGTGGGCAGTTCCACAGTCAGAGGGTAAAACATGTAGCTTGTCCATACCAGTTCCATTATTCATGCCTGCTTACCTCTGAAACAGAGTCTGTTTATTTAAATGTCAGTTTACCTCTTCTCAGTTTAAACATGGGTCTTGACCCCTGCTGAGGGGTTAGGAGCTCCCTGTTTATCATGAGCCCCAGAGATCCAGTGGTAGCAATCAGTGGCATTCTTGTTGCGTGGCTGAACAGCACAGCGGGTGCAGTAGATGATGCCCAGTGCCACCATCACCACAATGAAGATGCAGATGGGCACTAAGAGGCCCACCAGCAGCGTGGTGCTGCTCTGATTCTGCTCCCTGTCTTCCTGGACTGAATCCAGGATGTCACTGCCCGCTCCACCCTTGCTTGGGTGTGGCTGGGAAGGAGTGAGCTGGGTGGGAACAGCTGGGTTTTCGTAGTGCGTGATCTCCACATCCTTTTCCTCTTCCCTTATCTCCTCCTCTGGAATCTGAGAGTTTTCCATAAGGGGGTACTGTTGTTCTTCTGCCTCATTGTGGTAGGTGGAATCTGTAGGCATATGGCGGTCTGTGACCGAGTCCTCTGGATTTCCTGGTTTCGGGCTGGATGTGGCGAGCTCCACCCACCAATTCCATGCTCCCTCGGAGATTGTAGAGGTGGAAAGAAAAGGGAGAGCTGTGGTGGTCTCCTCGTCATCTTCGATCCAGTCTGAGGTGGTGCTAGGGTTGGTGGTGGGTGGAGGTGTGGTGTAGATGGTGGTTGGAAAGACTTCCAGCTCAGACTGTGATCTCTGTCCCCACTCCAACCAGTCATCTCCACCATTATCTATGCCCTCCTCATCTTCCTGAGCCTCCTTTGTTTGAGGACCCAGTGCTAAATCAAAGGGCAGTTCCTCCTGAGGGGCACTGGTGACCCAAATGACATCAGAATTCAAAACTCTGGGAGGGTCAGTCAGCCAGTCCAGAGATTGCTCCTCCTCTGAAGGCCAGTCAGTGTGGCTCTGTGGTGGGCTCCACTCATAGTCTACCGGGTCCCATACAGGTCCAGGCTGGTGGGTGACCCAAGGAAAAGGGGGAGTAACAGCAGACTGGTCATTTCCTTCACTTCTCTTGCGACATGAGTAGTTATCAGACATGATTTCATAGCCCTCCTTGCAGTAGCACTCAAATTCACCCACATAATTTACACACATCTGCTCGCAGGTCCCAGCGATCTGGCACTCATCAGTGTCTTGGCATCGGCTGGGGTCCTCAGGTATTGGGGAAAAACCAAGATGGCAGTGGCAGATGTGAGAGCCTGGGGTGTTCTCACATGCGTGTTCACATGGGTCATTTATACACTCATCTATATCCTCACATCTATCTTCATCAATATAACCCTCACGACATCGACATTCAAATGTCCCTGGAGCATTTACACAAAGCTGCTCACAAGGACTCTGGAGGCACTCATCGACATCCAGACAGCTACGTTCATCTGGTGCAAGCATGTATCCTTCAGGACAGGCACATCGGTACCCGTCTGACAGGGGCAGGCACTCAAACTCACAGGGAGCCCCTTGACAAACATCAGATAGCTCACACTTTTGCCCATCATCTCCTAGTTGATACCCTTCAGCACATTCACAGTAAAAGTGAGCACCAGCCGGCTTGCAAAAATGCTCACATCCACCATTATCCTGGTCACACCAGTTGTGTGATATGGGGGGGTCAGAGCAGAGAGGGAAATCTCTTGACCACCCCACTGAGCCATCATCCTTCAGCATACACAGAACTGACTGTTCCTCCTTGGTGTCTGCAGGGCAGGGTACAGTAGCCACGGATCCAAAGGGTATGTGGGTTAGCAGTGTGCTTAGAAGATTAAATGGTGTGGCATAGAGGGCATTGCCGGCCCCTTCACTCCACAGGGCAGGACACATTCCTCTGTAGGCGTAATGGCAAAGATACCCATCTACAGAGACTAAGCAGGAACCATCCAGCCATTTGAAGTTTTCGCTCTGTTCTTGCGTGCTGTAGCCCATAACCACACAGCGTGGCACAGAGCACATACCAGGGGAGTCCTCTTTCTGCCAGTTGGTATACTCTGTGTCCTGGTCACCAGTGGTCCAAGAGAAACCCCGCAGTGGGCGTGTGGTGGTACACTGGCGAGGCTGGCGCTGCAGGCCAATCCATACACGGACCTGGGTGCGTGAGTGGCGCAGGTCCAGAGTGGAAAAGAGAGTGGAGATAGCGGTGGCATCTTCCTTGCGTTTAATGGTAGCTAAGTTGCCACCTTTTTCCTTGCAGGCCCTCCATGAGTCCAGGAAGGTCTTGCGTTGGAAGTAGACCACAAAGCAACCATCCGAATTGCATAGTGCATCCTGCTCTCTCAGGTCCTGGCCCACGACTGCATAAACTCCAAAGAGTAAAACCAGCAGAAAGGTTAGAAGAAGAGCAGCAGCACTGTTCACAAGGGAACCCATTCTTCTTTAGAAATGAATACACTTCTCGACTTTGTGCCTGTCTCTTGGCCTACACTTTCTCCACACTTTTATCTCCCTGCCTTGGAAAGTTTCTTTCAGCTGTGGTGTTCTCTCTTGGCCTGCTTTTGTTATCTATCGATACTTTTTTCCCTTCATTAGAATCTTAATTATGTTGTCAGTGCCTGTCTGCGCTCTTTACTCTGCCCTGCTGAAACAGATCTGCACTGGAGTTGAGTGCATGCAGATTGTCCCATGATTTCAGAGCAGAGCAGGGAGGGGAGAAAAGGCAAGGGGGTAGAGGGAGGGAGCAATAGTAAGACAGAGGGTGGGTAGATAAGGAGAGAGGGAGGGAATTGAGGAAAATAATTGTATGTTTTTGGAAGGGGGGGCTCTATGTGGATGTGTATTTAAGGATGGGGGAGGTGCACTTCTTTCCTTTTCAGAGCATGTCATATGGTTTTCATAAGCCCTGTTCATGGACATAGTTTGGTACTACCATTTACCCATGCATACATAGACACAAACATGAATATATATCAACTTGCGGCACTTGTAGAAAAAGGAGCCTTTCCAGCAATCGGGCAGTTGTTATATATACCTCCTGTAGAGTTCAATACTTTTGACAGCCTGTGTTTTGCTTTCTTCATTGATGGGTGATGGGACATGATTTCCAGCAGCTACACCACGTGCGTTTTCAAGTTCACTTAGTTTGTTTGATGATTTATGTATGTAGCATGTGGTGTTCATATGTCTGTGATGAAATTTTATTGATGATAAAAAAAGTTGCGTTCGAGGGTAACATAAAAAGATTACACTTTTGGGTTTGAATTACTGGACCAAGCTTGAACTTTAAACTGGCATCTGTCTATTTGGACACATTTGGCATCTATCTATCTGCACTAACAACACAACCCCAGGCCTTGAAGAAGATACCAGTTCCTGCACAAAAGGTCTGTTGCGACATTAAAAACAACAACGCTTTCCTCCATGCTAATAACTCTCAGACTGTGATGGGGAAGTAGGAAAAGTTGTTGAGGTTGTCGGTGTGGAGGAAGAGGGCCTCTGGGTTTGCTATGAAAACAAAGCCAGGCCAGTGAAATGGAGACTTATGTTTCTTAACGGAGTTTGTTGAAGGGAAGAGGGTATGTGTGTGTGTCTGGGAGAGAAGGTTTAGGAATGGGGGTAGTAAGGCAGGGGGAGGGAGGGTGCAGTAGCAGTCCTGTGTGCTGTAATAAATCCAGCTGACTGTTGTTTGAGAGCCCATACTGTGCATCGTAAAAATTACTATGTAAAACTTTTAAGTGGTTATCCACAATTTCCTTATTTTACTACTTAGTTTGTACAAAAGGAGTTAAAGGGTGAATGCTGGGGGAGATTCACAGTCCTGTCCATGTAATCTTTGATCAGATATTATACTGCATATGTTTAAAAGTATTCCATCCATTTACCATCATAGTTTCCGAAAGTTGGGGAACTTACTTACTTACTTACTGTTAGACTTGACAAAGCTCCTCTAAAGCCACAGAGGATGTTATATAACACTTAACACTTCACAAATTATGGAAATGGAATGGAAGATCAGGTGGCGTGTTCTTTGAAAACATTTTGCTAATTCTATTTTGCTTGCAGGCAAAACACATAAAATATCAAATGCAAGTTCTAACTTTTATTTAAAAAAACAAGTCAGGAAAGTAGCAAAGTATAACTTGACAATGGGTCCTGAGACAAGAGATCATAGGATAGTAATTTCAATCTTCTGATTTGTCAACGTGGCTACCTCAAATAAGACTAACTTCATTTGTCATTTAATGCTGTTTCGATCATACGCACTGTGAATGGTCTGACTCTCACATGACCATCTCATCACACAACCATCTGTTGCTAAATAAGACCTCTTGTCCCTCTCGGAAAGAACTTTGTACAATCATCTTGCTACTTATCTTGTTAGCCCTGCTGGGGGTTCTGGTCCTCACGTTGGGACCTTCTGTCATGATACACCACTTGAATCTTGAGTTGTCTAGTGATAGTGGGAATCTTTTCCATCAATACCTTCCATCACACGTGAAATTAATGTTATAAAGCTTAGCTGAACACATAACAAGATAGTATATTGAAAGGATGTAAAGAAGTGACCCTGTGAGCAATGAAAATGTTGCCATCAAAAATGTATGGACCACTCAGCCTCAACCCCCTAAATGCAATTAGAGATTCACCTATCTTTACCGTTTGACTTCAAAACTGTTGACCAAGAACAAATTGTCTTGGTCCAAAAGGGTATGGAGAGCCGCATAGTCCAAAACAGAAGAAGCCATCATGGTTAATTAGCTGTGTTGCATCATTCACTTATGAATAACCCTGCTCAAACTGTGCTCCAACACAGAGACATGTTTATCAGGAGTCACTGGTATACATCTCTTAAACAAACTTCAGTTAGCACGAGAGCTAGCTTAAAGAGCTTCTTTGACTGACCAGCATTTGCAAGTAGTCACAATGTCACCAAGCTTTCAGCTCAACCTGTTTCAAGAGGACATGCAGAGTCACTTTGCTCTGCCACTTCCTGATGTGGGTGGAATTTTAATAATTTGGCTGAATCAGTGTTTTATCATGCCAGTCAGAGGCAGGAAGTAGCAAATGACCAGATATGAAATGTTCTAGATGAATAATGGCCTCTTTTGTTTTTGTACCGTTTATCACAACACAGGGCCTATACATGAGTAGACATTTGGGGGGTAGGGAGAGACACAGAGAGGATCGAGGTCTATACATACTCCGCAAGAACAGAGAAATGTGTTCGTTTTCTGAAGGTGGCAAGAACAAGAACAAAGTTTGTTCTGGCCAGGACATTTCATACTTCATTGCAGAATTCCTGGGAAGTCCTCATAGGGCCCTCCCATTGCAGCACGCGTCAGGCGCGGGAATGACTACATTTCCGCTTTTCTGCATTAACCACGCCCACTTCACATTTCTGACCAATCACACAATAGTTCTCGGACACCACACGAGAAAAAAGTTCTGCCCAGATGATGTGTCGAGAACAAGCTGCAAGAACTCCCAAACCAGGGCTGTGAGAAAAGAATGACATCATTTTTTTGTGTATGTGCAGGCCTTCAGGCTCAGACGGTGATGATGAAAAAGCAGCAGGGAGGAATCATCTCTGAGGAAGAAAATGCACACTTTCAACCACAGCGGCTAACAGCGTGGTTTGCGGTACGAGGGGGAAGCTACTTTGTGTGTATAATGACTGTGGCTCGTTCATTACAGGCAGCTCTGAACTTCCTACGTCGTATTTCAGGTAGTTGTGAGTTGTTAACAGCTCCACCAAATAGTGATATCTGCTGCTGAATGTCTCTCATGATTTCATTTTTGTAAAGATTTGAGAAAAGCCCAAACCTCATGATCTCAGGTTTATCTGGTGAGTCTAAACTAGTTAACTGTGTAAAAAGAAGCTCAGATGAGCTCCACTGCAGCAGCTACAACAGTCTTACATGCTGCTCACACTGATCCTTCTGTATGAATCATTTAGTCATCATCATATATAGTAATACATCTGTCAGAGGGACCAAACCACTACTTTCACTTCAATACTTTAATGACATTTTGCTACTAATTACTTTCAGATTGCTGTATTTGTACTAAAGTAAATCTGAGTACTTCTTCTACCAATGCCAATATCTTGAATTTAATATAGATATGTTAATTTTGTGGGTAATCCTAAAAATCAATATTCCACTGCTTCGTCTGTCTCTCCCAGCGCTCACCTGGTTCTAGTCCTGCTGCCGAGTTGTGCTTCTCCTGCTGCAGTCCTCATGTTACCACCAGCTCCCACTGAACTGTCCTCTGTGAGCGTGAGCTCTCCTTCCTTGCCCCGCTCACCAGCTCGCCCATCTGGCTTCACCAGCTGGAGTTCTGGGGCGTCCAAACACAAAAAGACTCTGAAACAGGTTGCTATTCTGAACTGCATTCACCTGCTTGCCAAGCTTAATAAAAGTGACTTTGAGTTTTTGGATGTACTGTGTTTCCACACAGTCCAAACACTCCTCCAAGCAGAGGCTGGCTCCTTTATTATCCCACTCCACTGCATGCACACAGATACTATGGGTTGTACTTTAACATTTGCCAATGTACATATCTATTTTACCAAATCTAATTCTACAATACCTGACAATTTCATACTGTGGTCTATTCAAAGAGGAGCTGGGGTTGAGTGTACAAAGGGATGCGTCAGTGATTGTGCACAATATGATCTGCTCCACCTGTGGAACATATATCACTCCAGTCCCAGATCAACGAGAGAGCTCAAAGCATTGCTCTGCAAAGCAGAGCTGAAACTGGAGTCACAGTGAGGTGGTTCACCCAGTGGGGGGAAAGGAACAAGGGGGCTGCCCCATGTGACCTGGAGTTTGAGCATGTTCCTAAAACCAGACAGGACAGAAACCCCTAGAGCTCTTTACAGCAGTGTGTAGCATGTACATGCACATGGAGCATCTGGCAGGTGCCTGGGGCAAGGAAGGAAGGAAGGTCATTATTATCTCACTGTTTTTAGCTGATGATTTTGATTACCAAAATCCTACGCTGATGGAGCCTGCTGCTCCAGGCAAGTGATGTAACTCTTCCTCAGGTAAGGGTGGCAGATAGAAAAGAGTGTCAAGGATGAAAAACAGTTTTTGCATCTTCCCCTTCAGATGTTTCTTGTAATTAAATCAATAATAATTGTGTCTTTCCAAGCTGTTGTTGACACAGGATTTCGAACATTAACATAGAATTAAACAACTGCTGTCCATGTAAAGATACAGTGGAGTAATGAAGGCCTGAGCAGAGAATGGCGTCACACTCCCTCAGTGTGTGTTGTAATTTGATCTGTGCGCACATGATAGTCTACTGTGCTAACCCTGTTCAATCACATTCTAATACCACACAGGCTACTGTAGTTAAAAGATAAGGAACCCCAGGTTTAATATTTAAAAAGGTATCTCATAAGTGTACATGAGCACAGTGCTTGAGTGAACACTGCAGTTGATTAGTGAGCTCTAGAGTTGCTGGTTAGGTGGATTTTGTTGCCTTTAGACAAGGCCAGACTGGCTGTTACCCTCCATTTCCAGTGTTTATGCAAAGCTAAGCTAATCAGCTGCTGGTATTGGCTCCATATTTGACTGATGAAGACTGTGATACACTTAAAGAACAAGGTTCTGGTTTAATGTATGTTGGGCTGAAACGAAATGGTGTGACTGAAGATAAGTTGTCTCTGTGGGATTATTTGATTCATAATTTAAAATACTACTCTGCTGAATAGTTCCGCATTCTGTAATTGTTAAATGGACCTTTCACCTCTCTGTTTTTTCCTAAACATACACTGTACATCGTGCATTTTCATTTGACCTACAGTATATACTTCGCCTTTTCTGTATACTATAAAAATGCAGATGTGCAAGATACGATGTGTCTTATTAATACAGGAGGTCTCATTTAGATCTAGATCTCTTTGCAACAGAGACTTTAAGTGACATACACAAGTCAGTCAGACAATCAACAGCACAAAGTCACTATTATATTATTATATCAGGGATAAAGTCCCTTGGAGGAAAGGTGATGTAATCTTCATGTTGTATTTTGATTATCTTCAGTACTCAGGTGCATATCTGCAACAATGACTGAACCACTTTTGAGTTCAGGTTTTTGTGGGAAGGGCTGAAATGGAGGCTCGGTGACACACTGGGGCAATGGCAATCCTAACCTTGCATTACCAGTGTAGTCTCCTCACCCCACCCCAATAACCAGTGTTACCATGGTGATATTATTGTAGATAGGTCTCTTTTAGAGAGACATGTGTGTTACAGCAGCATCTCTGTTGGCACTACATTAGATATCATAAGCATTCCACATAGCCTTAGCTGCATTCCTAAGGCTGTTACCATGCCTGCTGTTATAGGCCATAATTTACATTTTCAACAAGCTCATTGACTGAGACCCAAGAGAGGGCAGGTGTGGAGGAGAAAGCTTGAATAAATATAATACATTTTATTTATAATAATAAAACACTGGTGTTTTCAGATACCGTTTTGTTATTACCTGTCTTTGAGCATTGGAATGCACAGAGATTTCACCCTCAAAGAAAACACAGGAATGATCAGGGAGAGCAATGTCAATGACCACAGCCTTTCCAGATCCCTGGAGACCCAGGAGTCCAGAGTGTGCCCCTTGTTGTGTGTGGGTTTGTAGATGAAAAACCAGACTATCAGCAAACAAATGTAAGCAGAGGCGAGAGTGAAGCAGCAAAGCCTCTGCACACTTCAAGTGATACTGTAGTTAATGTTAACGTTAATGTTAATGCATGCCAAAATACACAACATCCCAACACAACACATTGCTCTTTGACAGTGTGGTCTGCCGGAGCAGACTTGCTGAACCTTTTTCTTGTGGAGGCCCTCAGCTGCTCAGCTTTCTGCTCTGTGTCCTTCTCAAAGAAGATCAAGGTGGGTAGAAATTTTTCTTTAACTTTCTTGGAGGCTTTATGTAAGAATAATATAATCATTTGTGACAAAGTCTTTTGTGCTCACTGAATAGTCAAGCTTCCATACAGGGTGCTCCTACACTAGAACACAGAACCAGCTACCTTTATACTACTGGGCTCTTTTTTCCTCCCAGTACGTCTAAATAAACCTGGCAGGAACTAATGGCACACTGTTTCTACTCTGTCTCTGTTTTCCAGCTGTTCTGCCTCATTTCCTAATGTAGATGTGTATATTCCCCCAATAATCTGTTGGACTTAATGTGAGTCATTAGGTGGGGGCAACATAAACACTCTTTATGGAAGTATTCAGAACAACAGAGGCTTTAAAGGCTGTTGAGGCTGTTTGTTTCGCATGCCTGGTGTCCAGGGGGAGTGTATGGGATGTCTGAGCTGATATTCTGCTTCCCCTCCCACCACCCCACTTCATCACCTCCGGCTCCCACAATAAAAGCCCGGTTTGATGTAGTGGGTGAGTGAGTGTGCAGTATAACAGCTGTGGACAGTGTCCAACAACACCTAGGCTCACGTCAGTGCTCACACAGCTCTCTCTCAGAATTCAAGCCTTTATCCTCTTCATGTTATTATGTTCATGGGTTCATAGTCCAGTCCAGTCCCACAGAACAGTTTCCATGACAGAGAGTAGATGTTTTGTATATTCTGTCACTCCATCTGCTACTTTGGTTCAGGCTGAAATAAATCAACAAATAACGTTCTGTAGAGACATATGCGGTCCTCAGAAGATGAATCCTAATAACTGCGTGGAGGATGTGGGTCTGTAAACTGTTATGGATGTTTACAACTCAGTTTAGGTCATCATTTTTCTATTGACATTGTTCTCTGTGCTGGCTTACATTTGGCCGATAATCCCTTACCCCGACTGACTTCTTCGCGTTTCCAGATCCCAGCAGTTAACTTAGCTCATACTATTGGTATACGGAAATGGAAAAAAAAAAAATACTTACCACATATTAGGATAAACACACCAATAAAAAAGGAATTGCTGAATACATATATACATAAAAAAAATTGAAATAAATCCATTTTGTGTTGTGACATCGGTATGGTTGGTTGGAGTAAGATTAAAGCATGAACAGTTAGTTAGGTGGCCTTTGTTGCCATGGTTATACTAATAACCATGTCAAAATGTCTCTCTCTCTGGTGGTAAAGTGACACAGTTCCTTTGAACGAGAGTTAAACTACATGACACTTTCATATCATTTGGAGTTTTCTCCACTCGGATCCAAAACATCCAAAACTTCAAGTGTCCCACTATGTAGACATCTCATGGGCTCCAAACATCATTCACACTCACATTTCTGTCCTCACTGTCTTCCCAAAACTTCTTCAATTTATTCCAAACTTCTTGTACTTATAAAGTCCCCTTGTTTCTGTGTTTGTACTGTAAGTTCAAATGTAATTAGGATGACCATGACGGGCTGACCTCATGTTTGTATCAGCGTTGTATTAGTGTTATTTATAGCCGAGCAGAAATTACCAAGCTCTCCTGAGAAATGATAGCATGATAAGACTCCTGCACTAATCTCCTCTGATCCGGTCCAAACCAAAACCCTGACACAAACAACTCTGCCTCACTTTGGATGTGCGCCACATACCCATAAATCATACCGCTAATTTTGCTGTTTTGCTGGCACTTCAGCTACTTCACATCCTGTGCGAGAGCAAGTCTCTGCCTCAGTCTCACTCTGCCCCTGCTGAACATCCAGGGAGGATACGGTTCCCACCAGCCCAGGACCCCCAAGCCGACCCTCATATTATTCTTCTGTGCAAGCTTCAGATCTCCATTCTACAGGGAAACACGGTCAACCCATTCATGCTATCACATCCACAAACAACATCACATCTCAGCACAGTGGTGTGTTGGAAAAAGAGGCTGAACCTTTGCCAACTGGCCACGTCCAGCATGAAAGCAGTGGAATTAGGTATGTTGATGGGACCAAAACCTTATGGACTTTATCCCACAACGAGGACATTCACTTCTTGCAGCAACAGAAGAGACAGAAAAGATGCAGAAACAAAGTGTCAGTAACAGAAGTAGTGCAAAAACAAGGAATGTAACAAATATAAAAAAGAAAAAATATAAAATATATACATGTGTGTGTATTGCACAGGGTATCACAACTATGGCAAATGGTAGTTGTTGTCGTCCAACTGTTGTTGGAGAAAGCTGATACTGAACAATTATGCAAAACCCCAGATAGCACTTTATGATATCTATATATCTATAGTATCTGTGATGTCTGTGCATGCAGCTCCGGTATGGTCGTGATTAGGGCAACAGGCTGGATTACCAACTGGTCACTAAATCCCAACTGTATGAGGAGTCCGACCCCCAGGGGCCTCTAAAATCCACCCACTGTTATCTACTTCATTTGATTAATTGCAAATTTAAATTGGCACAATACTGATACTGATACCAGAGCTCTTTTTTCTAGATCATAATTGTTGTTGTTGTTGGTGGTGGTATTAGTGAAGGGTACACACACACACACACACATATGTATTTTTAACTTCTAGTAAGTACATTTCTATACATCTGTTGAACATTGAACATAGATTTTGGGAGTCCTGGTGCGGGCAGTGTGGAGCTGTCAGCCCCCACCTCAGTCAGTCAGGTCAGGCGCGGCTGCCGGTGGACACGTCATCTCATTGCTGACCACATCAAGGTTGGAGTAAAATGATATGATGCGTTCAGTAGACAGTTGGACCGCCACAGCGTCTGGACTTGCAGACTTTGCACCTAAGTGTCACAACTTGAGGCTTATCGTGTTTGACTCTGCTCCACCTCACCTTAGTCACATTCAGCAAAAGTAAACCACCCTAACCGATTTGCATCAGGCACAGCAAGTCTTAAAGGTTTTGTTTTATAGTTGAAGGTGAAAATGCCATTGAAAGCTGAGAGAGACTCACTAACTAAACTGGGCAGGGAAAAAGAACACGTATAAATCACATTTCTGAGTTTCTAGGTAGAAACCACAGATTTACCACAGATCCAAAACAACATCTGTTGCTGCTCTGCTCCCATTCATGTCCTATCAATAATAACATTTCACAATCAGACCTCGGAGCCCAGAAGAGAGACAGAAATCCTGACAGAGAACTTGTAAAAATACACCATGTATAAACACAGCAATTATAATTTAGAGAATTAACATTGCAGCGAGAACATTTTGACAGGTTACAGAAACACTAAGTACACTCTGGGGCGATGTCTGCTGCCTGCTTGAAAGGGGACCAGTATGCACAAGTTACTTTAGCTTGCAATCTTTTGTCCTTTCCACTCGAGATGAAATGTTAATGATACCGTAGTTTTAATCACAAACACTTGATCTGTAACGATCACGTAAGCTGACTGATGTCAGTGATGGCCAGTTCATCATTAAGCTGGATCCATACTCAGCTTTATCCCACGTCCAAAAACAGCTGTTCCCATACACACTGCAAAAAGAAACACCTTTAAAATGATGAATAAAATGACAGAATTTGATCCACTCTGCAACAGTAGATTATTTTGGTGTGAAGAAAAGCTGCAGGGATGCTGGTTGACTGGCCAGCACCTCCTTCCTCCGGTGTAGCGCTACTTCCTTCCTCTTTGCCCAAATTTGGATTTTCTAGCTCTTATAACTGATAAGATCGTTGAAACCAAAACTGAAGTCTTGAGTCTCGGACATAAGAGCCAGCCTTGCTTCCAGTCCGTGAACTGAAGAGGAAAGCTTTTATTTCATGTGTATTCAGCCGGCCCAGGGAAGCCACATTCCAGAAGATTTGTAGCTTCACAACAGTACCAACACAGTTTTATTGGCTTTCATCCCATTGTAGACTTCATATTGACTTGGATGCAAACAGTATGAGTGTCATGTTCAATCAAGGAAACGTCCTTTTCTCTGAGAGCTGATGAAAGAGTGAAAAGGCACACAGACTAAATCAGAAAGTTAGAACCTGATAAGGATTCCTGGACCAAGATACCTCACATAGTTAATAAATCAGTTTCTATCATGTTGTAGTAAGCAGACATAGGGACATTTTCCAAGCTTTAATGAATTTATTTATCACAGACTATAAATCCAAGTAAGTAAAAGCCAATAAATACATTTCTTATGAATGGTTATTTATCATTTTTAAACACACGCTGTAGCATTGGTGCTCACTTAGAACATATCCTTTTATGTGCCAACAGTATAATAAAGTGTGTTTGAACAAATGATTTATTAATCACTCTATTGTAGGTGTTTTGTAGGGATGGTGGGGGGGGGGGGGGTTATATAAGATGTTTTATGTGTGAATACCAGTATGCAGTGTTGGGAAGTAGCCAAGTACATTAGCTCACACACTAGAATTCTAAGGCAGGTACTTGTACTGTCTTTTACTCTGCTACTCTATTGCAATTACGAGCTACTTGGCATGTCAAGATTTTACATACAAATCAGATGATCATCTTAAGATATCATCCACTTTTAAAGACACCAGCAGCAGTACGGTATCCAGTTAAATGAGACTCCCCCTGAACCAGCTACAGCATTAAAATACCGCTTTAAGTACCGGGTTTGATGGAACTTTTTCTTCATCTGTGTTCCACATCTTTGTGGATCCGCTCATTGGAAAACATACTCTCCACTCCCCCGGCTTTGCATAAGCTGATCCTCCCACTATCCCTTTGTCTCTGTGTTTCACAGTCTTCCAGTCCATTCACAAACTCTTCAAGGCCGCTCCACGTCGGACATACAAGAGCTCGAGCTCTTTACTTCCTGCCTGCAAGACTTCCACAGTCTATTACTGTTATTGATCATTATCCAATAGTAGTCATATAGTAGTTAGTAAAGTATAGTACAAGTATAGTAGTATATAAGAATATATGTATAGTTATATATAAGAATTAAGTGTATGAGTATAGTTGTATATTAGTATATATATTAGTACACTGTTGTCCATAAAGTTGGAATAAAATGTTTTTGACCTCTTCTCATGAAATGATTGTGACAATGTGATTTATTCTTGATAAATAAAGTGTATATCTTCTCAACTTTATTGATCAAACTCTTCCAAACATATCACAGTGAAACTTAAACCACAATGAACCTTTGCAAACTGTGTATTCAGGCTTTAACTAAATTGGGGGTATTGAACAATTATTCCAACTTTATGGGCAACAGTGTATATTAGTATCAATCAATCAATCAATCAATCTTTATATAATTCATAACAGCCTTATCTCAAGACTCTTCCCATAAAGAGCAGGTCTAGACCAAACTCTTTAATTAGAGAGAGACCCAACGATTCAGGAATTCCACATTAAGGATTCAAGAATCCCCACATGAGCAGCATCAGATGTTATATTAGGCAGCAGTAGCAGGAAGAACTCTCCTTTAACGGGAAGAAACCTGGAACAGACCCAGGCTCAGTGCCGGGGGGCTTCCTGTCAGGGTCCGTGTGGGGTGGAGGTTGGACAGAGAGAGAGAGAGAGAAAGAGAGAGAGAGACAAAGCAAACAGCAACTAAAATACTAACAGCAACTATAGTGCTGATAATAGGAATATGGTAGCATTGGAAAACATGACAATAATTAATAATATAATAATAATAATAACAACAGGACTAATATTAGTAAAAAGATCTGCAGCAGTGATTCATGAAGCCAGAGAACCACAGCAGGAGAACCAGGACCAGGATCCACAGGAACCTGAGAACCACAGCAGGAGAACCAGGACCAGGATCCACAGGAACCTGAGAACCACAGCAGGAGAACCGGGACCAGGATCCACAGGAACCTGAGAACCACAGCAGGAGAACCGGGACCAGGATCCACAGGAACCTGAGAACCACAGCAGGAGAACCAGGACCAGGATCCGCAGGAACCTGAGAGATGAGAAAAGCACAGAAAGGCTCCGGAGAAGATACCAAGTTAGTAACAGACATTAAAGAGACATGAAGCATCAGGATGGAGAGGAAGAGGAGGAGAGAGGAGCCCAGTGCATCATGGGAGTCCTCCGGCAGTCTGAGCCTATAGCAGCATAACTAGGGGCTGGTCCAAGGCCTGAACCAGCCCTAAACTATAGGCTTTATCACTAAGGAAGGTTTTTAGTCTACTCTTAAATGTAGAGAGGGTGTCTGCCCCCCCAACCCAGACTGGAAGGAGGTTCCACAGGAGAGGAGCCTGATAGCTGAAAGCTCTGGCTCCATCACTACTTTAGAGGACTTTAGGAACCACCAGTAGGCCTGCAGTCTGGGAGCACAGTGCTCTAGTGGGGTAGTACGGTACTATGAGCTCTTTAAGATATGATGGAGCCTGAACATTAAGAACCTTGTAGGTGAGGAGAAGGATTTTAAACTCTATTCTAGATTTTACTGGAAGCCAATGAAGAGAAGCCAGTACAGGAAAAATATGGTCTCTTCTCTTAGTTCTCGTCAGAACAGGAGCAGCAGCGTTCTGGACCAGCTGGAGAGTCTTTAAGGACTTATTGGGGCAGCCTGATAATAAGGAACAGAAATAATCCAACCTGGAAGTTTTTCTGCATCATTCATAGACAGGATGGGTCTGATTTTAGTAATATTATGTAGATGGAAAAAGGCAGTCCTGGAAATCTGTTTTATGTGGGAGTTAAAGGACAAATCCTAATGCCATCCAGAGCAGCTATATAGTTAGAAAATGTATCTCTAAGGTGTCTGGGGTATCTCTTCTGGCTTCACCCCCACCCAGTTCCAGGAGATCCACCTTGAAGGAGTACGAGGAGCTGAACGTTGGCAGATCAACCAGGCCTCCTAGTGTCAGTTCAAGATTGGAAGATACTTCACTGTTACGGAGGAAACGCATTTGTTCGCCTTCACTCTGGTTAATCTAAAAAATGTTGTACACCATACCCCATTCTGGCAAAGGTAATAATAGGATAGACTATGATTGTGTCTTGAACTCAACAAAAGATGCAAGCATGGGCGGCAACACTAAAAGAAAACCTGCAGCAGTATTAAAGAACTACTTGAAAAATCTTAATTTGGTTGATTTCTGAAGAAGCTCACACCCAGCAGGCAACAGTCCTACTCTGCACAACATAAATCACATTCCAGAATCAATCCATATGTCAGTGATTATTATTATAACATATCATAGATCACACCCCTATATCATCAGTGCCTTGTTTAATTGGCAATCCATTACAAGATGACGCTTCAATTTGTACATATCTTCAGGAAAAATGTCACACTACTTCACTGAAAACAGCATAGGCAATGTTACAGACTCAGTTTTATGCAAATCTTTAAAAACTGTCATTCGAGGAGATATTACATTTTTGCAGATAAAATAGCGTATCCTTTCAGATGAGGAAAAATAAAGAGGAAAATAGGAGGAGTGGATGAAATCATCTTATTATTGCATTTGACTGGCCATAAATCAAATAGATGTCCAGAGATGTGAAAGAAGAAGTCCATTCTTTCCAAGAAGAAAGCCAAACTTCTTAACCAGATTAAATCGAACCCTTTTGAATCAGTGGACCAACCTCACAAAGTGCAAAGTGCTACAACGTAGAAATGTACAGCTGTCATGGGGTAAAAATGGCAGCATTCTAACAGATGCCAAGGCAACAATGTATACGAGTCAAAAGGAGAGAAAGACATCAATGCACAAAATCAATGAAAGAACAGTTTTTGCAAGTTGTACTGTCAGCTTGATTTCACCGGTTTTACATATATATGCACGCTAAGCCGGTGAAAATGGCTGTGAAAAGTTTCCTGTGACTCTGCGTGAGTTTAGATTGTTCTGTGAAATAACAATGCTCCTTACAAAATGTGTCCTTGTGCAAGACACTGAACCCCAACTTGCTCCTCCAAATTAGATTCCTCCTGAATGAAGGATGTGTGAATGATGATGTGATGTAAAAGTGCTTTGAGTGGTCGAAATGACTAAAGAGGCGTTATACAAATACAGAGCATTTAGCATATTTACAGAAAGCCTGTGTTCCACACCGGAGGTAAGGATCTTTGTGGGATTATGGGAGGTTTTTATCATCCTTTTCAGTCTTTAAAGCCCTGAAGATCACTGTCATGCGTCACTCTCCTCCTTCATTATATCAATTTCTCTTGTGATTTATGAACACAATAACACGGCCAAGCAGCATTAAACACATGGAGATATTTCAAGATGTCTGTCTATGTTTCCCATCAAGGCAAGCAACCTGAGCTGAGGGTGGCTGTTTAACTTTGTTTGCTGTTGGTCTTTAGTAAAGTCTGCTCCCCCGACAGTGAGGCTGCAGATGTTCCAGAGCAGGCCTGACTCACACAGGAGGTCATTATGAGGATACATCAAAAAAAAGGAGTTGGAATGAGCCCTTATCTCCGGGCCTGTGTCAGGCCTGTACGTCCTGTGTGTTGATTCAGTAGAAAAAACTGTATATTTAATACCATGAAAATAATGCTGTTGTGTTTGTTCCTTCTCCTCACACAGGGTTCATTTCCTAAAGCCATTTTAATGGAAGTGTTGGGAGGCCAAAAATGTGAAAAAAGGGAACCTGTCCTTTAAAGTTTAAAACATTATTTGAAATTCTTTATGTATTTTTAGTTATCAGTGTTGAGACCAAAAGATTCAATAGAAAGTCATAATAACACTGTAGAGGGTGTTGAAACAAGGGTCAGCCCCCTCCCCAGCACAAACATTATGTAACATACAGAAATCATGCAGAAATGGGCGTTCCTGTAAGAAGCAACATGCGACTGACAGGATGTGACTCACGGTTGCATCACTAGCTCTAATTCTGTGTCTGTTCTTGAGGCTTTTGCAGGCCAATGGTAAAGCCAGGTCAGATATGGAGGTTTACCGCTTTAATGTGTCATTGATCTTGGCTTGGTCTTGGCTTCAACCAAGTCGTCCTCCATCACTGAAAGTAGATGGAGAAAAGTCTTATCGGACATTTTCCCACAGTCTCTAACTGACGTTTATCCGCCACACACAGCTGAAATCAGACTACGTGTCCCATAGACATTCACACTCAGAGTCACAGAGCAGAGAAAAAGCCTGCAGACCACACACACCATTAACTGTGAGAAAAGATGGATGTGCAGGCTGCTCAGCTTCTCACAGCGAGCAGAGCTACTGCACAGGCCTCCTCTGTGTGTATTGCTTTTTTCACACTTGAATGGTGATTTGTGATTATGTTGCTGCAGGGCAGGCCAAGCCACACCGTCCACTCCTGGGAATGTGTGTGTGTGTGTGTGTGTGTGTGTGTGTGTGTGTGTGTGCGTGCCATGCTTCAGACCTGTCTTAAGTCTGGCCAGCTGTGTGTTTAGACTGCCAAAACACAGAAATGTCCCCTGCAGCACTGACACAGCCTTAAGGAAGACGTGTGTTCGTTTGTGTGTCAGTAAATTCTGTGTTACTGCCCAAGTCTGACTTGTCATCAGTCACTATGACATTCAATTTGCTAAACCAATTACTGACATCTGGGCTTTTATTCAAATTACTACTTAAACTGTCCATAAGATCCATTAAACCTTACAGACAACTCTCTGGTTCAGCTTTGATGTGCCGTTCTTTAGTGTGCACAGTGCAGTGCAGTCAACAGTCAAAAGTTCTTGAATTCCATTTGCAAAACGCTGAAAACAAATGCACTGATAAATGACCCAGCATTAATTATGTGCCAATAGCAACATTAATCATCACATCAGAGAAGATGGCTAGATAGCACAGCTTGGGTGCTCATGGGTGCTTTAAGCAAGAACTCTAAGAACTCTGAGAGCAAAGATTGTGACTGAGAGACTTTTTGAAAGACATCTTACTTATTCATCTACTTTGACAATAAACACGATGACTGCAACAACATATCTTTGTCTTCTACTCTCTGAAGGTACCACTGCTTGGGGTCTAGGAATGTGGAATGTGTGATGGGCGGGAGACAGCTGGAAGATTAAACAGAATCTTGGTCCACTGGAAATCACCAAAGGGGGCCGGTGGGCTTGTTCGGGAGGTTTGCAGGCCCTCAGGGTGGGGCTGCACCCTGGCTGTGATAAGGAAAGCTTGAAAGAAGGAGCCCTGTTCTCAATATATCGTACAACACTGATAAGAGAAAGCTGAAGGCAAGCAGCTGGAACAAGGCCATTTCCACACTCCTCCATTAGCCTAGAGTAAACAAGATGAAGAGCTGATAAATAGCCAGAAATATTCTCTGATGAGGTTATTTACTGCACCACCTTGATTGCCAACATTTGTGTAGTTGCCGTAGGAAGATATTCATTAAAAGAACCAAGTGGACTAGCTCACGGATGTGTTGTAACTTCACTTTGGTAAAGTGTGACTCAAGAATTCATGCAGATGACCAACTGAAAATGTTTGAACAGTGCCGACCTTTGGGAGAATAATGAGTCCAAATAGGGCCAGGCAACAGATTCAGCGCAGACTGGGGTCTCAGGATGTGCTGTTCAAGCTCTTTTGAAGAAACACAAAGAAACAGGCAACATTGAGGACCGTAGGCACACTGGTCGGCCAATTAACTTAGTGCAGCAGATGAAAGACACATTATGTTTACTTCCCTTCAGAAGATGTTCAGTAGTGCCATCAGCTCAGAAACCAGTGGGACCAGGAACACAACATACAGCCAGTGTCATTAGGAACTATCGTCAGCGTAAAGAAGAACAAGGAGTCCTGGAGGTGATGGTGTAAGACAGGAGCATCTCTGTCCAGTGAGAGCACATTACTGCCCAATAACATTTAACTATTTACATCCCAGTAGTTAAGTTGTGTAAATTATGATCCCATTTCATCTCTGCCACCAGAATTGGTCAGTTGGGATGGTAAGTGTTTGTGTTTCACTTTGATCACATCCATGTAATGCAGAGTTAAGTACGGGAAAATAAATTCTATATGTATAAATTATGTGTATTTCTACCTAAACTATATAAAGCGCCTCAACAAGCATGCTAAAAGATAGTGAGTAAAAGTGACACAGCATGCTGTAATTAAAAGTCTGGCATGTGGCAGGATTGTCTCCTGGCCTTGGGTGGGGAGCATCAGACCGTAGAGTCAGACATGGTCTCCATGGTAATAATGTGCTACTGGCCGAGGAGCTGAGGGGCTGGTTTCGTTATGCAACTCTGGGCTTTCCAAACAGACCTAAGCTGGCAAATAGAGCATTTTCAACTCCAAATCTGATGGCAGAGTAGACCGCAGTGTGATTCACAGTAGTTTGGGAATATCAAGCTGGAAGGTGAGAAGGGACTCACTTTGCTGTTCCGTTACAGATAGAAGGCCATGCACACATGTAAAGCGTCGTAAGGTAATGCTGTTGTGAATTGGCACTATATAAATAAAGATTGATTGATTTGATTGTCATTTTCTGTTATTTGTGGTAATAAATGAGTTGAAAGATAAAGTGGGTCCCCTTGATTTTCTGGAACTTACTCTCAGATACTAAGCTGATTCCTGAGACTGCATTGCAGGACAAATAGTTGAAGCAGGTTCACAAGTTTTATTAATACTATATTTCCCCCAAACTGAGGAAAAGTTCCCTTCAATAGTGACCTAGAAGGCCAGCCATGTTCCCTGCAGCAGCTTCAACCATTTTGTGATTTTTAACAGCCACATGCTCTCCAATGCACAAAGAGCCTGAGCTGCAAAACGAGCAAAACAATTATATTTGACACTCTTGGGACTGAAATTTAAATCTGAATAATAAATATGCAGGCTACTGAATTAAAGAACAAGTACAGACAAGAGACAGCCAGTGTTATGAATCTTTGGCTTGGAAGCATTAGCCTGCCTACTCCCATGATAGATATTTCTGCTATAATGTGGCAGAGCAGTGGACTGTCACACCGAGCACTCAGCACCACTTGCACTTGCATGCATCAATTAAAACTGTCCTTACACATATCTAGATGTTCATGGTTAACACATGTTTGTGTTAGCTTAGTTTAAAGTCTGGTCTGATGGGCCAATACATGCTTACATACTATACAATACATACTATATCTCTCACTCTCTGACCTATCTGTTATAGTGGCCCTGAAACCTCAATAAAAATACATTCCAATCCAACATTGCCTTCCTATAGGCTTTATTGACTTGCCTGTCGATGGTCCATGATACAGGATGTTGAGGCCAAGGACATACGTGCTTTAGTTAATGTCCCTATAACTAAGGGAGTTGACAAACAGGAAAAGCCAATCTTCTACTGAGGAGAGATGGCATGCAACATTGTCTACCATCTGGGTTTCACTTTTTCCAATTGCTGCCGCCTGCATGTCTGCTCCTTTTGTGGAGGCGATCATGCCAGCAGTATCTGCCTCTACAGTTCAACCACCGGAGGACACCTGTCAAGGTAGATATCCTTGCCGCTGGTCTGTAAAACCATCCAGATAGAGTTTGTTCACATAAATGGCCTCACACATGGTTTCCATCCAGGCATAGTGCTTCCCAACACTTCCCACACCTGCCACAACCTTCAGTCCACTCTCACAGAATTTCACACTGGTGATACTCTATTGGCTAAAGAAGTCACAGAAAGATTTATGATCGGCCCATTCAACAAGCCTCCATTTCCAGTGTTTAGCATCGGCCCAAAGGGTGTCACACAATACTCTGGGGAAAAAAAGATAGACCTGTCTTCCTCACACGGCTCCACAGTCCATGATCAACAGTTTCATTCAGTCCACATTTTTCCGTGCAATATGCATCCATCAACCATGCCATCACCCCATCAGCCTTATCCTCCCAGTAGACCATGGAGTTTGGCTTTCTAAAGCAGACATCACCAGCACATGCACCTCAGAGGCTTTTCTGATATCTAGGTTACATACAGTATAACTGTTGTTTCAACAATATGTGAATAAGTATATAACAGTTTATATTGCAACAAGTGGGTTACCACAAGTCGCCCCTCATGTAAACTAACAACATGTTTCCTATTCTTTTTGAGCAGTCCTAACCATTTTAAAGAATTTGGCTGAATGTCTATATTGTTTAAGCTGCATTGCACAATTCTGGTTCTTTCCATTATCCTCTTTTCCTGCATTTTTACATCTTCATGTATAGCCCAAATGTTACCCTTCATCCTCTCTGATTCTCTGGGGGACAACATAAAGGCACGCTGCTTCTTTATATGCATGCTGTGTAATTTCATCCCTGTCAGCAGTCGTTTGCTCAATGAAATGAGAAAGTCAGTAAACAAATGCAGCATATTACTGATTAGATAGATGTGTTTGTCATGTGGTAATGGCTACAGAGTAAAACAATTACTTCAAGCAATCAGAGGATTTGCCTCCAAACTAAAAAGCTTTAATCTTCCTTTGTCACCTGCAGTCTGTCACATCCATCCTGGATTTGCTTTTCTAATGACGCTACATGTCATCCAAAAAAGGGCTTTTCTGTTGTCACACCGAAAGGTTTCGACACCAAGAGCCAGAGTGATCATCATGAAAGTAATAATCTCAAGATATGTACTCATATATTTAGGAAACATAGTTTAAAATGTTAAAAGAGTGCTGGAGTGTAGCCCTCTCTCTCACATGGACTCACCCTAGACACCATCTGCTTGCATGCTTTTTCTGTCATGTGACTTCACCTCACAGCCCACTGCCCACACCACTGGTGTTACTGACTGACACAACAGTAGTTATTCCTTTAGTTGTTTACTTTTCTACCATACATTTGATTTACCATCATCTGTCATGGTTTAGCAGCTGTTTTACTACTGAATGTGTTTATTGTGCTCATATGTAACTCATTCATATTCATTCACCAACACAAACTGCAGACATAGTGAATAAGTTCATTTGTGAAACATGATGTCATCCATAGCAACAGCACCCCCCACCCCTGCTTCAGTGTCTTTCAGCATCTTGTGAAAGCTTTTAATCTCTGTTAATGACTTTTAACATCATTCCGGAGGACTGCTGGTGGGCAGATAAGACTCTTTGTGTGTGCAGCCCCTGATTCACAGCTGAGAAATCAGTCCTGCACCTTTAATATGGACACTGTGAACATTTCTCCAATAATCAGATCAATCAGTACTTCCCCATAAGACTTTTATTACTGCTAGTGTTAAGAAAGCTTAAATTTACAGAAAACATAAACTTGTGATGCGGTAGATAATAAAGCTGTTTGATACAATGAAATCTGAATCAGTCAGTCAGTCACTTTTGATCTCTTCAGCACCGTCATAACAACATTTAAGACATTTTTCATATAGATCAGGTCAAACCAAACTCTGTCATTTACAGACACAAACACACACACACAGTCCACTTGGGAGGTTATCCCGTCTCTTTACACACAGCTTTAATTGACAAAATGTGGAAAGGCCCAGATTATTTGTTTTCCCAGTCAGTGGGAGGTATATAATCAACACGATGAAGGAGGAGGGGTTAAGTTACTGCTGTGGTCAGACTCCCATATACATCAAGACTGGCCACCTACTAGTTATACCTGATGTGGGCAAGGGGATGGTAATGATCATTTAAAACCTACCAGCTTGCGTGGACCCACAAGTGACTGTCGGGACCAAAACAAATCAAGGCTGTGTCATCAGATCATCGTCAGAATGATGGGTTAATGGGTGATGTCAGACTGGAACCAGCACTGTTACTGTAACAACAGCTACAGTGTGTCTGCTGGAGGGCAGGGAGCTTTGAAATTGGAAGACGCCAAGCAATACAATTCAATCTAACTGTTGGCCCCTTTAAATTAGTTTAAATTAGACTCAACTTTACAGTCATTGCACAGAGTATATGTACTGAGACAACAAAGTAAAAAAAGACCTAAGCACTTCTACAGCAGAGGAGTATGAGCATGTGCAGCAGGAGCAGCAGGCCGTGCAGATAGAAGCAGATATAACACATAGGCTCAATCCAAGTAATGCCAGAAGAAACAAGTCATATACAGATTCAACAGCTGGAGGTATAATATGAACTCACTGTGGAAAAGATCTGTGCAGTATAGACAGTGGTATCAATGCATGAGAGGTGAGGTAAGCAGAAAATGTGCTTTTACTGCTGAAGTTAAGACTAACTATGTACATTTAAAAGCTGTACTTACTTTACCAGCAGGAAGGATCTCGTAAATCGCACATTTTCACTACAGGAACTGAACTCATAAACTGGAGCCTGAACCTGTAAGAACCCATACGGTCTAGGTTCTGTTTTCTACTGCAGGTACTCAGGGTATACGTTCTCACTCCCTGTATTCCCTGGTGTTTCCTTTCCTCTATAACAGTGAAGGAAAAACTGTCAAATAAAGTGGAGTGAAAAGTGCAGTATTGCTTCTGAACTGGAATGTCACTAATGTACTTAGTTACACTACTAACTCAGCCACAGTGGAATACTAATGAAGTGTGCAGAGGTGCGTAGGTAGGGTCAGACAAAGTTTCATCTGAAGGAGGGAAAAAGTGATAATTCTTCTTTCAAAGATGACAGATTGCAGTATTTAAGTTTTCCCAGCCACTATAGATTTGGATCCTATCTTGTAATATCATGAGACAATTAAAGAATATGTGATTAAAGAAGAAATTAAAATATTATCAGAAGGCTTCAACATGGCATCAAGATGGTCAGTAAAAATATTCCACATAAAGTTCAAGACATAAGCTTTTAATTCAGTGATGTTTTCACATTCATAATTACCTGCTTTCACTCTAATACTCATGTCCTAGAGAAAAGGCTCCTAATAGTCTCCAGGCTTTCCTCAAACCAATAATAGCAGCTCTGACAGCTGATCTTAGAGCTCGCTTTTACAACAGAAGCCAAACAGGCTCTTACCAAGGAAATGGAAAGGATTTGTTTTCCTGTGTCTGCCTCTCTATTTGGAGGACCTGCTGAACAGAGGATGGATTAGAAAGTCCAGGTCTCCATACTCTTCATCAATTGTCTGTGTGCACAAGAAGGATGGAACTTTTCCATCTGTGTGTGGATTACAGGGAACTAAACCAGAAATCCATACCCAACTGACATCCCATCCCGCGAGTGCAGGACATGTTGAACAGTTTGAGTGGGAATGTGTGGTTCTCAGTACTGGATCAGGGCAAGGTGTACCCCCAGGGTCTCCTGGAGGAGAGTAGCAGACCACTCACAGGCCTCACGGTCAGGACTTCCTTCGGCCTGTCCTCGGCAGTGCAGCATGGAAGAGTGCCTCGCAGGTTTGAGAGATGTAACCTCAAAGCCGTATCTTGACGACAACCTTGTCTACAGTAAGACTTTTGATGATCATCTACATGATATGAGGGAAGTTTTATGCCGTTTTCAAGTACACAGAGTAAAGCTGACAGCCAAAAAGTGTGAAGACAAAAGTGAGATTTCTTGGGAAGATTGTATCCAAAGATGGCTACTGTATGGATCCTGCTGAGATAGCACCAGTGCAAGCTCTCAAAGACCACAGACCTGAGACTGTTGGAGACTTGAGAAAAACGTTAGGTTTCCTATCATACTATCAGCACTATATAACCCCACTTCTCACATATTGCTAAACCACTGTACAGCCTGCTACAGAGAAGAAAGTAGGTAGCCAAGGGTTAAATGGAAGGAGGAGCAGGGGGAAACCCAAAAAGTCAGACCAGTTACCTTCAAGCCAGCTGATAACCTAGACAGAAAAACACCAGGAAGTGCTATGGCAGCATTTGGAGTACCTGCTGAGCCCACCTCTCCCAGGTTACCCTGATTTTGAGAAGCCATTTGTGCTGCACCAAGACGCCTGACAGGAGGGACTTTGTGCACTTTACCAGAGGAACGCTAAGTGCCCCTGAAAAGAATTACCACCTCCATTCTGGGAAGTTAGAGTTTTTTGGGGTTTTTTAAGCCCTGGATGTGTCCTGCCACAATCTGGAAAGAGATTCCCATAGAGACACTAAAGAAAGCACGAGAAGATGACCCAGCCACTGGAAGGGTGCGAGAGTATGTCATCAAAAGGCGTGATGACACATTGTGCAATAAGAGACAAAAACAAGTTGCATGTAAACACAGATGGTGTCTTGTACAGAAAGGCAATGACCCGAGACCAACTTGTGTTACCCAAAACATTCCATCAACTGATCTACAGGGAGTTGCATGAGGACATGGGACATCTTGGAGTTGAGCGAACACTAAGTTTGATCCGTGATCAAGTCTATTGGCCTCATGTGCAGAGACGTGGACCAGGGACCAGTGGACCATGTGACCAGGGCGAGTAGTTGCTTGAAACGAAAGCGTCCAAACAAGCCAACCAGAGCACCACTGGTTAATGTAGTGACCACTTACCCGTTTGAAAAGGTCTCAACAGACTTCCTGCATCTGGAGAGTTGTGAAGGAGGATATGAGTATATCTTGGTTCTTGTCGACCATTTCACACGCTTTTCTCAGGCATATGCATGCACCAACAAGTCAGCAAAGACAGCTGCTGGAAAGATCTATAATACAGGATTAAAAGTCTGGAGAACTGAAAACTGAAAGGGAATTCTTCAAAAGAAATCACACTATTAACCAAACAGAGCAGCAAATAGTCATTTTAAACATAAACATTGTCATAAGATTGAGTCTAGCTTTCTTTGGATGGTGTCTTTCTCACTGCTGTTTGTTTTTCAGCTAACACTTTCTGTGGTGTGTGTGGGAGTCTGGAGAAGGCTTCCAGCAAGACCATCACCGGAGTGAGCAGAATGAACGTACAGCATGTCAGCGTGGAATAAAGGCTTCTGTGGGGGGGACTCTTTCTTTGTCATTTAGGTTGGTATAAAACTCATCACTAGTCTTGGGAGTTCTGTAAGAATGGCATATGCAACAACTTTAATGACAAAAATAATTAGAGGACATTAGAGGACACCAAGCCTCTAAGACCTCAGTCCAAGTTAGTCCTGATCCTGATGGCCAGAAAACAGGAAATCATCGCTCCAAGCTCAGATGAATGCACATACAAATGATAAACAGTGTTAATGCACTGCATTTTTACACACACAAACACCACACTGTCACACTGCTCAGAGTTCCTGGAGCGACAGCAGGGCCGGGGGAAGGGAAAGCGGGCCAGAGGCAGCCTGATCTGATCGACTTCTCCAATTTCTCCTACTTCTCCTACTGCCTAAATGTTGATTTAACCAAAAGCATAAAAAAGTAATTAAATGATAAAATAGTCATTTATCAGGTAGTTCTACGTTAGATAATTCTACATGTGGTTTCCTGTCTTGCAGACCTTTATGTACAGCTGCGCAGTACAAGGAGAATCAAAGGAGACTTGATTGTCTCCTTTCAACTGCTTTTGTCACATAATTGCATTCACCACATTGACAGCTAGTTGACAGAGTAGAGGTTGGCAGTATTCACTCTTGTACAATATTAAAGAAGACAGCATGTGGATTAAAACATTCATTAAAACATAATGAAGTCAAACATGCAAACAATGTGACTAGCTATCAAATAATAGGGAGAGAGAGAGAGAGAGTGTGTGTGTGTGTGTACGTGTGAATATGCAAAATAATGTAAGATGGAGGTATGGGGAACCAAATGGTGATTCCCTACAAAATGGCCAGTGGGTCAGAGGCAGACAGAGGAATCTTGGTCGAGGCCTATTTGTAAAACTGCTCCTGTGAGTGGTTAGGATAAAAATGGTAAATGGTCTGTATTCGTATAGAGCCTTTCTAGTCATTTCAACTACACAAAGCGCTTTTACATTACATCCTCATTCACCCAACATTCATACAGGAGTAATCTAAGTTGGAGGAGACTATTATTTCACAAACATAGCTGACTTAGAGGAGACGGGGATCAAACCGCCGACCTTCCGATTGAGGGACGACCCACTCTACCTCTGAACCACATACAAAAAGGTACAGGTTAGGAGAGGATGGTTAGTTGCATGCAAAACCCTGTGTGTGTGTGAGCAAACTAATCTTTATGTCTGCACAGTAAACTACAACACATCACAATAATCAAACTCAATGAACATTACAGCAAATCAAAACTAATACATTAACAAAGTTAAACCATTGTTTAGCCATGTATACAGTAATGCTATGCTGTATATACCCAGTTAGAGTTTGTTCCCAGTCCTCATAAGGGAAGAAGAAGGTCCTTCAGTGTGCTGCTTTCTCAGCCTGTTGATGAGTCAGGCTGGAAGAAGGTTGTGGTTCTTTGTCCTTGCTGTCCTGGTTGCATTCTGCAAGAATCCGGTCGCTCCTTTGGTTCAGGCAGGGCTTTGTGTCGCTGCCATGAAAAAGGTGGTCTGCTCTGGTACAGGCCACCCTGAGGCTGGGGCTGGAGGAGAAAAGCTGCAGGCTTGGAACTGGACCGTCAGGGGTCCATGTTAAAGTCCTCCGTACATGAACTTAGAGGTGTTGTCACTGTTGCTCTACTGTAGCCTTTGCTCCTGACACACAGCATTCAGAATTCACACAACACACTGGAGGTCCTGTTCAGGTAAACATGAACATCTGTCATTATTTTTATAGAAACATTCTTAAACGGTCCACACTGCATGTTTTGGAGGGTAGTGTCAACGGCCAAAACATATCCAGTGTTGATGGTTGCTGTAGCTAGCACAGCTTAGACAAGACTCGCCAGGAAATCTATTCTTTCTCTTATTTTCCACCAGTTTCTCTGATTGTTGCGGTTGTCTGTATTCATTGACACAGGGGATCATATGTAATCCTCATTTGCATTCTGGGTTCTGAGCATGCAGTCACAGCTGATGAGAGCAGTAAATACAGAGCAGCCTGAACTAACGGGGCAGATGGTGAGCCACTACCTGCATTTATTCTGATGAAGGTGCAAGAAATCATGGAGTTTGTTTTATTCTTATTCAAATCACAAGATAGCAAGTCATTTCCACTGTGTTTAAGTAACTCTACTCCTCACAGGACTTCTTCCACACTTTGGCGGTTGGGCAGAATCATAGAGTATGTGGTGAGTATAATGGTGTTCATTCATGTACTGCAATGCATTGCCCTGACTCAGTATGTCTTTACAGTCATCATAACTGACAGAGGACACAACCTCTTAAAACACTGGAAGGATTTTAAGTGTGTGTGTGTGTGTGTGTGTGTGTGTGTGTGTGTGTGTGTGTGTGTGTGTGTGTGTGTGTGTGTGTGTGTGTGTATTTGTGGCCAAACTGTCATCCCTGAAAATTACAGAGGGGAAACCAGCCATTTCCAGCCACCCACAAAACACAACCACTCGTCCACTCAGCTGTTAGCCTGACAGCCACTAATCTAACCAGACTGTGGTGCAGCTTCAAACCAGAGCCTGTAATGACTCACTGCATGAGATCCAGAAGTTGTAAGGGGAGGCGAGGTAATGCTCGGCCCAGAGAAAGCAGATGACACTCAGTCGGGCTCCGCAGGCACTGTGGTGTGGGAGTCCTGGAAGTGAGCCAGCTCTGCTGTGGGAGAACTCTGGGAGATGTTTACCATGTGAAAACCCCAGGGGAGGTTCACTCATTAAACCCCACTTTAAATCAGCCAATTTAGGGTCTGCTCTGCCATGCCACATCCAACCCTCACAACATCTTTCTTTCAGTTTGACGACTGATAGCTGTGGAGCTGTAGATAGGCTGTAATGACAGGGGCCACTATGACTCTCAGTCCCCATGTCGCGCCAGATGGTGCGTTTAAGCCACCATGCCACCGTCTGCTTCCACATACACAAGGAAACTATTAGCCAAAGTTGTGTGGTTAAGTAATTAGTGAGGGCAAGAATCCCTTTTCTCTTCCTTTTCTAATTAAACATTGAGTCCACTGTTTGGGCTTAACAACACAACCATGTATGCTATATATCATATCATTCAGTCTTGTCAATCCAATTCAAATTGTTCAAATCCCAAATGAACCCTAATGAATCTCAGGCCCTGGGAGCTTTGCCACTGACATGTTTGAAGCTGTGTGTGTATGTTGCTTCAAATACCACTGGGTCAAGACAGCCCACCCTAAAAACATTCTCACGCTCCAACTGAGCCTTCCCCAAAATACAACAGGAAGTAGGGGGTTACACAATGAGGAGAGGGGTCAGGCAGAGGAGGAGTGGAGGGCTGGCTAAATGAGCAACTCAGAAAAAGAAAGGACATAGTATTCTAGTGCCATATATGTCCGTGTGGCTGTATGTGTGTCACAGTCTATGTGGGAGCTGCCTTTTCTCACCACTGGTGTATTTTTAGCTTTCCTCTGGCTTCATCTGAGCCGTATGAGTTCCATAAATACTAACAGCAATAAAACCCAAATTAACCTCAGAGATAGTTTATATCTTTATCAGCTCATACTGGCCAATAAAAACAGCAACAATGTGTTCTGTACAAGTGAAAACTCAAGGCAGATGAACAGGGCATCGCACTGTGTCCTTAGAACAACTGAAAACTGTCAAAATGCCACGAACATCACGTGCTGTTTTATTATCGCTCGGAAACCAGGTTAACGGAGCAGTCCAGCCGTTGAGTATACTAGTCGTAGAGTAGTAGTAGAGTAGTAGAGTAGTGATAGATCCTAAAACCTTCACAGGCAGGAGTCCTACAGGAGGGAGGGGTCAGCAGAGTGTGCAACTGAGTTTCCTGTTTGATGCCAAATAGTCAGTGTTGGTTTGTTTCGCCCATGACTCACCAACAGGCTGAGAAAGCAGCACAATGAAGGACCTTCTTCTTCTCTTTTGAGGACTGGTAACAAACTCTAACTGGGCATGTATAGCATAGCATACCTGTATACATGGCTAAACAATGGTTTAACCTTGTCAGTGTATTGGTTTTGATTTGCTCTGATTTTTTGCAGTTTTCTGCTGCTAAACTCATTACTCATTAGACTGCATTACTCTGGCCTCCAGCACTACTGTAAGGTATCTGGGGCATCTTTGATCAGGATTTGTTCTTTAACTCCCACATAAAACAAATTTCCAGGACTGTCATTTTCCATCTGCATAACATTACTAAAATCAGGGCCACCGTGTCTATGAATGATGCAGAAAAACTGGTCATAGTTACAGTTTGGGTTCGGGGGTCAGGCACCCTCTCTACATTTAAGAGCGGGCTAAAAACCTTCCTTTGTGATAAAGCCTATAGTTTAGGGCTGGCTCTCATCTCTCATCTCACAGGTTCCTGTGGATCCTGGTCCTGGTTCTCCTGCTGTGGTTCTCTGGCTTCATGAATCACTGGCTGCGGACACTTTTTACTAATATTAGTTATTGTTATTGTTATTTTAATAGTGTTATTATTCATACATTCAGTATTGTCATGTTATTCACTGTTACCATATTGCTCATTATTAGTCATATTCCTCTTATTCCTATTCCTTATCAGTAACATTATTACTATTACTATGATTGTTGCTGTGCATAGGTGTGAATATGCAAAAGAAGGGATGGTGGGGACTCAGGTGTGTGCAAGCTAAGACAAAGAAAGACTATAAGGACGGCAACAGACCCACTCAGACCCATGCTGTGTCAGCTCTGTCTCTAGGTAGACTTTGAGGCTAATTTGTAAAGCTGTATGTGTGAGTAAAAAGTAAATGATAAATGGTCTTGGTATTTGTATAGAGCCTTTCTAGTCATTTCGACTACTCAGAGTGCTTTGACTTTACATCCTCATTCACACGTCATTCATACAGGAGGAATCTAAGTTGGAGAAGACTAGTCTTTCACACATATTCAATATCTTGCCCAAGGACACTTCAACATGCTTGGAGGATCTGGGGACTACCGATCTTCCAAATGATGGACGACCCACTCTACCTCTGACCCACAGTCACCCAGATAAAATGGATGGTTAGTTGCTTGCAGGACTCTGTGTCTGTGTGAGCAGAGCTAACATCAACTTATCTTTAAGGCCACACAGTAATCTACGACACGTCAACATCAATCAAACTCACTGAACAACATTAAAGCAAACCAAAACCAATCCATCAACAAGGTTAAACCATCGCTTGGCCATGTATAATGGGATCTTGTGCCATGTATGCTCAGTTAGAGTTTGTTATCCATCATTGGAGATAGAAGAGAGGGAGGTCCTTTGGCATGCTGCTGTCTTAGCTGGCAAATCCGTCGATGATCCATTGCTGTGTCCGGGTTGCAGGTTGTTAGTGTGATTATGATCATCTGTCCCTGATTAGTGATGTTGGTAGCTAGCTAGCTAGCTTGGTGTTTTCCATTTTACACTTGAAAGGTAGGACTGTCAGGATCTCAGGAAAAACTTTTATTTAAGCACTATGTATGCCATCACAAAGTCAAAACTGTGTGTGTGTGTGTGTGTGTGTGTGTGTGTGTGTGTGTGTGTGTGTGTTTGTGTGTGTGTGTGTGTGCGTGTGTGTGTGTGTGTGTGTGTGCTCGTATGAATGTTGGATGTGCGTTGCCCATTTATACTAATGTTTATGCTACTAGTTTTTTATGTTTGCCTTTTAGTGAAAAGCACTTTGAGTTTACGTCTAATGAAATGTGCTATAAAAATGAAATTGCCATTACAAGAAAACAAAGTAAATGTGATTTTAGCTGAACTAAATAGATCAGGAGCTGGAAATGTATAGCTAATGAACATTAGGTCAGAACAATAACAAAGAATTCAAACTGACATGAGCACATTATAGTCTACACCAACAAACTGCAGCGGAAGCACAGCGAGAATGTGACTGAAAGGACATGAAATGCTGCTGTAGTGCTGTGTTACATGGCTAAATGTCGTGGAGTTGGCACATGAAATCACCCGTGAGATCAGGCCTGAGCCTGCGGGTGTGATTATTATTACGACATGGTCTGATCTGATTTATGGACCTTTTATCCTCAGTGAACACCAAAGTCACTGTTATGGTGAATAGTGATTCCAGCAGGAGTCCAGAGTCCATCGGGTGACAGGATTTACATCCGTGACAGAGTTGTACAGCAATACGAAAATTGCAAACACAAGTTAGGAGGCGATGTGCAGGACAGAGTATACGGTATCTTTGCTTTCTCAGGCCTGCACCCTGACCCTGGGATAACGGTGAAATTCTTCTGTATCACATGACAGAAAAAAGATATCAACTCAGCTGTATATTTGCCTTTCCAAATGTGGTCTCCATGCTAAATTACATGAGTGATCGTGGCGGCCAAAGGGATCCAGTATGACAGACACAGCTGTGGACTTATTTCACTGAGCGGTCTCTGTGCTGCTGCCTTAAATGGCAAAAAAAAAAAAAAGACCATTTGATTAAAGATTAAGTTCCTGCAATCTGCAATCTGCAAACATTCTCGGTGCCTCTGATCTGTCGGAGTCACCACTGAGAAAATATGCTGGCCACTTCGTGTTCCTGACGTGAAAGTGGAGGGAGGAATAACAAATGACACAAGGGCAAGTCAAACTCTGGAGAGGACGGCGGGCTGTTTCTCAGCTGTATTCGGCATCCAGACACAGGATGAAAGAGGAAGGCTGAGGGCAGGAGAGGATCTGTTTATGGGAGAGTGAAGAAAGCAACGGAGGATGACAAAGTGAGTCCTGTAAGGAGCCCTTAGCCCTCGCTTGCACCCTTAGCCGCTTTAGGGTAAAACTCCTCCACTCATCATGTCTGGGTCAGCTCTATAAATAGCTGCTTATGCTCCAGCTGAGTGGGAACAAGCGGTAGCCGTCACCCCAAAGGGCAAAGAGGAGAGTGGGAACCACGAAATCCCAGGACTCACAGCTCCTCACTGATGATCAACACAAACAGACTGATTCTGTCATCCTCAGCAGGAAGTCAGCCATAATTATGACTTCTCTCTTCACCTTCATGTGTTGAGTGTTGGTACACGCTTACTGTCACAGGTTGGATTCAGTAGCAGACCCACTGGTCATTCTGTCTCTATAAATTCATGTTGCGTGGTCAAATTTTGTCCCAACATTTTAGTAAGTTTCCAGAGATAGCAGATACGAGCTGTGGGGAAATGTGTGTAAAATAAACTCTTAACTCAATAAAACTGATGGAATGAGGCACGATTAAACATGGTGTCCTAGGTATTAAATATTTCACTACGTAAACATCGCACAGGTTCAGTTGCGAGTTGGAGCAAGAGGACATTAGCTGGAAGAGGCTGCCTATGTAACGCCCCACAGTGCCAGCTTTACATCTGTGTGGCTGGTGTGAACGCTCAAGAACTCTTAAGTTTGCTAAATTCGTGTGCTGACTGTGGGCACTGTCAAGGAAGCCCCCTCTTTGGTGATCTGTTCCTCATTAAAAAGTAACCACCCCTCTCTCACATATTCCATTCCACCACATGACTTGTTTTTCAGATGTTTCAAGCTGTCTCTTATTAATGATGAAACCCAGTAGACGTCTCAACTAATAACGGTCATAACTAGCTACTTCTTGGTGAGCTCTTCGACACCCCAGAGAAGATAAACCACCACTTTATTGCTTGTTTTCAGTCTTCCGGAATAAACTACAATAAACTGTGGTGCTGTACCATAAACACAGTGACGGATGATGAAGCAGAGGCCTTTTGAACTGCAGCAGGTCTTCATAGATCTTAGAGAAACCCAGAGCAGCTAATGAATTCAAATGTGTCTTGCTGCCTCTTTCGTAATGAAGCGCCAGTTCCAGCTGTTACCTCAGAGGTGCCCAGGTCCCAGCTGTTTACAACTGGAAGGACCATTAAAATCATATTCATCCACTGATTTGTTTTCAAGTGGGACTACTAATTGAGGATCACGTCATGTGCTGATTGCCTCACTTGTTTCTTATTGCTTTCTGTTTCATTGAAAATGTGCATTACACTTACACAACATTCTGATCCCCACAGAGAATGAACAAATGGACATTTCCTACATTTTACTCAGGAGATATGGAAATAAGGTCCCATTCACTGACAATCTATAGATGAAAACACATTGACCACAGTAGTGCACCACGTGCTTGGATTAAGAGACTGAGATATGCACAGTCACATTATTTATTATTATTCTGTTGTGCAGAACTAAACCGGCTGAACCCACAATGCAGACACAGAACAACTGGGTGGTTGGGAGACAGATGGGTTTATTAACACCAACGGATAAGAGCAAGGTCGGGGGAAAGAGGGGCTAGCGGGAAGCAGGAGCGGGACGGAGACTGGGGAAGACAGGCTGGGGGAACAGGGAGCAGGACCAGGACAGAGAGCAAACACGAGGAAAATCACAAGAAGTCTTGGAGAAAGGAGCCTGAAGTGGACCAAGTGCAACGGACAATCTGGCAGAGAGTGTTGACCTGGGTTTATGTAGGCAGGGAAGGAGTGGGTGGCTTGATTGGAGATTGGTGTCAGTTGTGTGTGAATCGCAGGTGCGTGGGCGGAGTGACCTGGAGTGACCTCTGCTCAGGTGGCAGGTAGAGGGAGACAGCATGGGAGGGGGGAAGAGCAGGGGAGACAGAAACCAACAGGATCCAAACACGTGAACAACACACTACTGTTAACTTTCTTGTATGTCGGGTTCTTCCTACCAGATAATCTTTTCTTTTTATGCAACGCTGGCAGATCTAGAGATGAACTACTAGATGGATTGACACTTTGTTCTGACATGATGCGTGCTGAGCCGGCTTTTCTCTTGGCCAATCATGAAGTCCCATCAGTTTCTGATGACTTCTGAGACTGATAAAGGCCACGCAGAAGCTGTTAGAGCCTGTATCCACCAAATAACCCCTGAGTTTTGGGTATGAAGTCTCAGACTTCAAGATAACGCAAGAAATTGCTTGTAGAGAGATTACATTTACTGTAGAGTTACTCATATGAGGAACCACACCATCTGAGAGCTGCTGCTTACCACAGTGCCCTCCAGGCTCATCAGTAAGGTCAGGGACGTCGGCCTGCCAAGCTGTAAAACTGAGTGAGACCGAGCGGAGCTTTGAGTCACTCAGTCACACACTCATCAAGAGGCAGGCAGGCATTCGCTGTTAAGCTTCCATGTTGTAAACAGCTGACAACAAGCAGGAGTAAAAGCCAAAGCAGAACCACACACACATGCTAAGCATTGCCAGGCTGCCCCACTGTGATACCAGCGATGACAGGTGGACCACAGCGCGTTCATAAAGACGGGCTCCCATGGATCTTTTCCCAAGCTGTCACGCTCTGCACTGGGCGAGCAGTGGAGCGGGATGACTGATGAGTGTGATGAGAGTGAAGATGAGATGAGATGTCTGTGGGACCTCCAGCATCAGGCTTCAGGATTCACAGTGAACGCAAATTTGAACTATGTTGTTGATAATAGAATAGATGCAATATGGCAACACGTTTTCTTCTGAAAGAGGAAGCGTGGGGTTAAGGTCATCTTGGCCACTGACAAGCACTTCATCTATTTCTTTGTTCAGTGTATTATTGTACAAACCAACATCCAGCTGCTTTCAGCTTTGCAGATGCTTCATGGTCTAATAACATTAACCCACCTGGACGTACCTGCAGGGATCCACGACTAAAGCAGTTTGCTTCTGCCACGTGGTGCCGAAACTGCTGACATGAGTGGAAATTGCTGCTGAAAGTCGGCATTGAACGCGGCTTGTAATTACACTCAAGAACACAGAGTGACATGGAAGATCATCATTTGTCTGTTCCTGTTACATATCAAAAATAATACATGTGTTTATGATGTGGCAATGTAATGGTTAGGGTTTGTGCAGATCAGGATACCACAGCCAGGAGGATGTCATCAGGACTGTGCTTGTGCTGCAGATTTATCCATTTCCATACTTTTGTCCAAAAGGTGTTCATCTGTTGATATGGAAAGACACCACCATGTCTACCATGTGGTAGAGATAATATGAGCGTTATAAGTGTTGACTCGTTTGGGGAAGGTTTTATCAGGTGCTGGGAGCTGTTAGGTGTTGTGTTGTGTGGATGTGCATGATGTCGCCTTGTTTTAAGTGGAGGTTTTACATTATGACTAATTGGAGTTGTAGATACTGAGAGAACTGAGGCTTATTGTGTCCTGGTGAGTCAGTTCTTCGAAGGGAACGTGAGTTGAGTGTGTGATACCTTCCCACGAGGCTTTTTTGTCCAAGAAGTCTGGATTATTCCATATTGGTGTGTCTTTGTAAGGTGTATGTGTGTGTGTGTGTCTATTGAGTGAGCTGCAGCTATGATAGGATTCTTAAAGCAGCTATGCGGCTTCATGGAGGTGCTGATGAATGGCACAGTAGATATGTCTAGTTCTTTGCCAGGTCCAACAGATCAACCCATATCACACCCATCCTGTTCTCTCCATAATGGCTTCCCATCGAGTTCAGGATTCATTTTAAGGTTCTTGTTTTTACACATAGAGCCCTGCATGGTCAGGTCATGGTCAGGCACCAGCACACATCTGTGAGCTGCTTCATCTGTACATCACCAGTAGGTCTCTGAGTAAACCAGGGTTTACTGTCAGTCCCTGATTGTGCTTTTGAAGTGGTGGCTCCACTTCATGAGTTATGATTAGTGTGTTTCTTAATGGGGTGGGGGTCATCTGTGTTGGGTTCGTACAGATTTCCTGCAGGTTAGGGCAAGATACTGCTTTCTGTCTAAAAAAGACAGCAGGGAGGGAAGCCACTGGACTTCAGAGACAGAAGATTCCAATGTAACCGCCTGTAGCGTGGGCTCATGAATAAGAGAACCTGGAGTGTTTAACAAGTTTACTGCAGCCTCTTTGTGCATAAAATCAATTAAATATTATTACATACTAAACAAAAATTGGAAATAATTTTATAAAACCCAAATTGTCAAATCGGTCTCTCTTTGATGACGAGGAAAATATTGTTCTATTCGGTCAACATTAAAGCACAGGGATTTCTGGTAAGAGAGTGACAGTCTGCATTTGTTAGTTTTACTAGTTTTAATTGCAGTTGAATTTCTAAAATATTCGGAATAAAACTGACAAGAACGGATATTTCAGGTTCCTGTTGATCCTGTGGATCCTGGTCCTGGCCCTGCTGATGTGGTTCTCTGGTTCCTGTGGGTCTCTGGTTCCTGTGGATCCTGGTCCTGGTCCCGCTGACGTGGTTCCCTGGTTCCTATGGATCCTGGTCCTGGTTCTGCTGATGTGGTTCTCGGGTTCCTGTGGATCCTGGTCCTGGTCCTGCTGATGTGGTTCTCCACCAGCCAATGGATGTGCGTCTGTCCAAGGCTACAGCCTGTCCGTCCTTGGGAGCTGGATCTCTCCTTCACTGTGGTGCTCCCGGAGGTTTCTCTTTTCCCACTGGGTTTTTTTGAGTTTTTCCTTCCTGAAGAAGGAGGGTCATAAAGGGCAGGTGATGCCTCGGACTGATCCACCGGACTGATCCATTGGCCTCATCGACTGCTGGACTCTTTATTAGATTGTTTGTTCGCTTACACTTGTTTATTTCAGTGAACTTTGTGAAGCACTGTGAGACACTTGTGATATTGGGCTATACAAATAAAATTGAATTGAATTGAATTGAATATTTGAGGTCATATTAATACAGACTCTGTTTCGTGTCTTGTCCTGCAGCTGGAATGAAGCAGAGCAAAAACAATACAACATAATAAAGCACTTGAAACCCGAAGCGTGTACATCAGTGCTCCGAGAACACTGCAGACGTCACTGAGAGCTGCACATCCCGCAGCACTGCGATGACTTCAAGTGTCCGTGGAGGACACTCAGACCCAGACTGCAGCCTGCTATATGTCCTCTTCCACTTCCCATCAGCCGTTGCTCTTTCACTTCATCTGCCACCAGAAGGCTGTTTTCTACAAGGAGGCATCATTTCAATCAAAATGTGGGCGTCCATATTTCTGTGAGAGGCTTGTTGTTTGGTAGGAATAAAGAGCTCCGCGTGTCAACTGTTGCAGGTCGAACGTGTTATTTGAAACATGAAAAATGAAACCAAGAGCTGTAGGGAACGAAAACACTCATTGAGTGAGATCACAGCCTCATATGGCCTGATGATGGTGTGTTGTAAAAGAAAATGATGTGCTATTTCCTTTCCTCGGGTTCTCTCATTTAATCTTTGGCTCCCGTGGATCGTGGTCAATGTTGGTGGTGTTATTATTATTCATATATTAACTTTTATTATCATAACGTGTTTTTCACTGTTACCATATCAGCCTATGGGTAAAATCTATTATAGCCCATGGTCAGCCTGTAGATAAAATCTGCCATCCCATAATATGATAAATGACTAACAACAACAGGTGAGAGAGCTTAGAGGTGATGTTACTCCATTATACTAAGACTTGTGACCAATGTTCATTAAAGTAACCAACATTTAGGATATTATTCAGCAAAACGTGCTTCACTGTCATATCGTTAACCCTTTCTTCTATTTTAAACCACATCTGAGTGATGAGTTTACAGCCTCATAAATCGCCCCATGGGGACACATAAAGTTTTGTGAACTAAATTGCATTCGACTAGGTGGACAGTGGATAGCAGCAGCCTGTGGTATACAGGCTGGTAGGATCGGAGGTAGCAGGGAGCCTGCTGCTGCTGCCAGTTCAAAATAGTTAACACTTGAGTTACATTGCTGAGTGACTGTTGGAAAGCCCCTTAACTCTGCTGAGTATCAGCCTGTTAAACCTCTATTTTCTCTCCTCCTGTCTCAATGATCACCTGTACTGTACAACAGTACCGCAGAGTGCCGCCCTCTAGTTTCAGATAGAGTTTATAGGTCATATATACTACAGGTGAGGAATGAAACAATTGGCTATGTTTTTTTGTAAGCCAACAGTCTCACCTGTAAGGATTGTCAGAATGGAGACCTCAGCACCTATATGACACTGAACTCTCTAGCTGGCAAACCTTCACGTCTGGAGACCAGGAGGAGCTGAGATGGACGGAGGCTTTCACCCTCCCTATCTCAATCCCCCCGGTGAGCTCTTTGAACTCTGAGCCTGGACTCCATCCAGGCACGGCTCCTGAAGACATGTGCCAGCCAGCTGTCCTCGATTCTGCTACACCTCTTTACCTGAACCAGAGGAGAATACCTGTGCTGTGGTTCCTGTACCGAAGAAGACGACCCCATCTGACCTCAGGGACCACCGACTAGTTGCTCTTACGTCACATATGGTGAAGGTCTTATCGCACCTCAAACCACAGGTGAAGTCATCTCTGGACCCTCTACAGTTTGCATTTACACATTACACTTTCTCCTTTCCTTTTACACCTTGTACACCTCTGACTTTCAGTAAAACTCAAGGTGAGTTCACAGATTACTATTACACAGACTTCTATGAGACCGGGTTTACAAATCATATAGAGAATCTTTAAGATACCTGGAATTAAAACATGGATCTGCTATTTCAAAATTGATGTCATTAGTGTCATGAATATATTATTATTGTTGGTAGCTAAACAAAAAGTTGGACACACTCCACTCATACTGCAGCCTCTCAGAGACCCAGAGGTGAACAAGGTTCAGTACACTCCAATATCAGCTCCTGCGATGCATTAACAACATTTCTAATAGTAATTGTTTGCATTGGATAATGAATAGTTAATTAGTGGTTACCTTAAAATCACTACAGAGGTATATGTGTGTTATTTGCATATGGATATTTTAACATGAGAAGTAGGGGGGGGGAGCTAGGACCTTGAGCCTTTCCGCTGGCGCTGCAGTGCTGGTTGAGTCTTTATCAAAGCTCTTGCAGTGGGGTTTGCTTTAGGACCTTTCAGCTCAGTAGGTTAAGTTACCACCCTGTGAGCATGTTGAGAAAAGCCTCATCTTCTGTGTTTATGTGCTCAGTGCCTCCAGATATCATTGAAATTACACATTTTGGATAGTTCTCCAACTGTTTGACCTACCTTAGATTACAAGTGAGCAGCCCCAACAATCTACGCAGCAAGAATCCAGCTAAGATGAAGAATCAACCCCAGTGGAAGGGGTCGAGGTCAACTCTACTGCATACCGGAGCACTGATTCGCTCTAAATTAAATCAGCTTGAAAGTAAGTCCATATGTCCTCACTTTGGAGGGAGGCCTAGCTGCTGTAGTGACAGAGGTAAAAGGTCAGATCACACTTTCCAGACCACTTGATGGTGTTATTCCAGCAGCGCCTCCTGACCTCTTTGCTTTGCTTATGAATCTGTGGATAGATTTACATTCTTACTTGAGCCGACCTCAGGTCCCACCTGCTCATTCAACAGTTCAAATGAGCATTATTGTGAGTTGATGCTACATATTTATTGTTGCTCTTCCACAGCTTCTGCTGCCGTCTGATAGGCTGTATGTATGTAAGTAGTCATTCAGACAAGTTGGATTTGGTTTCTTGGGCACAGGCATTATGGTGGCACTCTTGAGAGCAGTTTATTGACTCCATGGTCACTGTGGGCTGAATTGGGACTGCTGCAAGCTTAATTGAGCATGCCATGGCTCACTTCCACCACTGCTTTTCCCACTGGCGGAGAAGGAGAAAGCATCCCTGCATTACCCACCCTCTACTCTCAACAGCACTGGATGATGTCTGGGTACGTCTGACGGCAAACCCCAAGGACACAGTCTGCTCTACCCCCTCAAAATTCTGGTCCTTGGTCTGCTGAAGCAAAACCAGGGGACTGCACCCACCTCACCCCACTCCACTCATCTCATCACAGGCTCGCCAGCTGTCAAACAGGTTGGCATGTCTCAGTTAGTCACCTTGGCTGGGCATCCTTACTGTTGGTTTCCACATCTCCTCCATTCTCATCAGGGTCACGTCAGGCTGCCATATATGCTGCCAGGGCACCTGCTCAGCATCTGCACCCACTGAGGAAACCAAGGGTCAAATTGTCAGCTGTGATCCATCCACTGTGGTGGTCTCCAACCAGTCTCACTGTACAGTTGTCACGCAGCATGGATCAAGTTGCAGCCCTGTCTCCATCCCGATGTGTCCAAGGCATCTCATGTCTCGTCTGTTCATTCATGGCATGTGTCACTCCCCAGAGCTGAAACCTTCTGGTGCCTATGTATGTCTCAACAACTCACTGTTTCCAAATACTTTTCATCATCATCCTCAAACTGCAACAGTCAGAAACACTTCAAATCACTTATAGACGCTGTTCTTAATGCTGCAAAAGCAATGCCTTCTATTCGCTCGGTCCCCCAGCTCCACGTCTGGCTCAGAGGATACTGTCACTCATTAAGAATCCCATTTATAGATTATATATATAAATATATAAGATATAAATCTTAATGTACCCACAACGGCCTGCAAATTCCCGACGTGATTTTGAAGCCAAAATACACCCTGTCTGCAAATTCAGCATTGCATAACCGACTGTCCACTCCCCTCCCACTCCTGGTCAATCATTATACCATGTCATTGCTCTGCCCCACCTTCCACCTCTAATTCATCAGGCACCCCATCCTGTCCAAGTTGTCCTCATCAACCATAACCTCATGTAACTGGTGCATGCATCTTTTGTGAGCCTCTTATATATCTGTCTGGGTGGATCTCAAGACATAACGTGTCAGAATGACAGGAAAATTCATTTTAGCAATCCTATCTATGTTACCCTAGCAGAGCCCCCCCCCCCTGCTGCTGTGACACCTGCAGTGTCTCCACAATTATCTTCCCACTCAGTTGCTTTTCGGCAGTTAAATGTCAGATAACTGGCAAGCAAATTTTGTTTCTGCTGTGATTACATTTTGTCAAATCAGATGTTTTATGCTCATTGACACTTGGTTAAGTCTAGGTGACTGTGCTGCACTCAATGAAACAATTTGGATTTTATAGACATTGAGAATGTCCCACTCATTTACTGGGACACCCCCTAGGCATTGCTGTCTCCTGTGGTTTTACTTTTGAAAGTGTCGATCTCTGTGAGCTTATGTCGGATCACAGAGGCTTTATTTCTATAGCTCTCCCCACACCTCCTGCTTTATCTCTGTCAATGTTTTTCTCTTCCTGTGTCCTCAATGCAAACTCCTCTGATAACTTTAATAAGGCTTTCACCACTGCACTTATCAGCATCCTAAAGCCTAATATGTTCAGTGAAGTTCACTTGTTTATTGTCATTCAAACATGTTAAAAACATGAAGGAACGAAATTTGTTACCCAGGTCCAGCAGCGTACAGAATTATAAACAATTGCAGTAGAAGCTAAAATAGACCCTATAACATGTAAATAACTGTCCTAAGCCTATAATAAATAGATAAATGTATATAATAAATAGTTAAAGACCAGGCAGCGTGTTAAAAGAATAATGTCGCAGCAGTACAAAGTGCAGAGGACAGAAGTAAATCAGGGAGTTCATGAGCCTCACAGCCTCTGGGAAGAAGCTGCACTTGTTGTTCTGACTTTGAGGTTGCGCAGCCTTCTGCCTGAGGGGAGGGGGGTGAGCAGTTCATGTACCGGGTGGGTGGGGTCCTTCATCATACTTGACACATGAAGGGAGGCTGCTGTTGGTTATTTTTTTCCCTGACAGTACCTTCCTGTCAGCCACAGAGCTTTTCCCAAACCAAACACTGACAGAGGATGTCAGTATGCTCCCCACCACACGCCAGTCGAAAGAAGTCAGGACAATAGTAGTCAAAAAGTACAGGCGTTGATGGGCCTTCCTTATGATGCCAGCTGTGTTGGTGGCCTACGTGGGGTCGTTGGAGATGGGCAGGCACCAGTCCACAAGTTCCTCCACCTCCTGCCTGAACACAGACTTGTCGTTGTTGGAGATCAGACCGCCCACAGCTGTGAGAGCTGCAAACTTAACTATGTGATTGCTCAGGTACCGTGCAGAGGAATCATATGTGAGGAGCGTGTACAGCAGGGGGCTCAGGACACATCCCTGTGGGGAGCCAGTGTTGAGTGTGATGGTGGATGATGAGACACCTGTTTTAGTCCCAACAGCAGCTGTGACAATTGATGATAGTTTATGTGGCAAACACCAGCTGTATAAAGTATTTTATGACTATCATGGTGAGGGCCACTGGACGATAGTCATTCATGCATTTCGTCGTTGAGTTTTTGGTCACCGGAGCGATAGTGGACATGAGATGTTAAAGTTAACAGGGTTAACACACCTGAGAGCTCCTGAGCACAATCTCTCAGACCCTGTCCCAGGATGTTGTCTGGGCTGGGTTATCTGGCCTGAGTTGATCCTCAGCAGCGTGCCCCCCACATCCACAGCAGACACGCTGGAGGGCAGCTCACCTGGTGGAAGTGTGAGCTTGGTGCTGTGGGAAGAGTTGGGTGACTTGCAGCTGCCATAGAAGGTGTTAGTTAGCAGAAAAACCACCCTAGATCCTGAGGGCATAAGTAGCCTTTGCCCTTTTGATGCAAGCCTCTAGTTCCCTTCTTGCTGCTCTCAGTGCCTCTGCATCTCTACACCTGAAGGCTGAGTCCTGTACCTCTCCATTCGGCCAGGGTCAGGTTGGTGGTTCGATCCCCGGCTATGAGTCAGCATGTCATAGTGTCCTTGGGCAAGACACTGAACCCCAACTTGCTCCTGAAGCAGCCACAGTGTGTGAATGTGTGTGGGCATGTTTTCTTTGAGCACAGGATGATGAGTATTTGTATTCTACAAATGAGACAAAAAAAACACACATATATGAACATAGATGTTCCAATTTCCAATGTTTACATTAAGAAAACATTAAAAAAAAAATGTTATGAGTAAAAACTTATCTTAAATCATCCATCCATCATCTATACCGCTTATCCGTCAGGGTCACAGAGGGGAGCCAATCCCAGCTGACTTCGGGGGAGAGGCGGGGTACACCCTGGACAGTCACCGGGCAACACACAGAGACAAACAACCACTCACACTCATCCTAAATCATGAAAAAGATTCAAATGTCTTGGAACACTTATGAATGAGGAGGGTAAAGTGGATAAGCCAAGAGAACAGAGACTGTGTCAGGGATGGTTCATGGTTTTCAAATATTCAAATCAATGTAAGGTCAATGTAAAGAACTAGACAATACAGACCGGCTTTCAACTGGACATTAGCTACAAGCAGCTGGGTTAGCTTAGCTATTATACCAGCTCACTTTGATTTTACCATTTCACTTTGATTTGGACAAAACTAAGGGATTTCTATGTCCCCTCATTGTGGGACCAAGTCAGACCTTAATGCACCGAGACATTTTTAATATTCTTCAGACTTCTCCATTATAATGCCCCATTCCACTTTACTGATGCAGGCAGCATGCCATCCATTGCTGTCTTTTATTTAGGAAAACAGTGATTTTGTGTGGAGTCAAATGATGAATCCATTTATGTGAACATGCACAGAGCCTGAAGCAGATCACAGTTAACAGACAGCTGATGACCACCTTCACGATACCTGTTATAGCCAGGCTTTCTTTGTGTGAGCTGGCTCAACATGTTTGTATTATGCTTTGCATATACCGTATCAGTAAATGGTCTGTACTTATATAGAATTTCTGGCCTTTCTGATCATTTTGAAGCACTTTTACATTATAGTCACATTCACCCATCCTTCATACAGGAGGAATCTAAGTTGGAGGAGACTATTCTTGCACACATTCACACACTAAGCTTCAGGACCAGGATCAGGACCCTACCTCTGAGCCACAGCTGCCCCAGTTCTTCCCTTGGCTAAAAGTCCACACAGAGAATCTCATTGGGAAAAAGAGGGCTTCGCTTTTTAAAGCAAATTTAAGCCAAAACTCTGAAAGTAACTGGTCCACACCAGGTTATGTCTGCAGCCATGTTACCATGGTGATCTAGCCAGGACATGATTCTTTTGTTTTTTTACTGGCGCATCCATTTCAAGATATTCCTGTTGTGTTCTGGTTTTATTAGAACAACATGGATATTGATACATTATACCGCCTTTTGTGTAATCACCCAAACCATCTTGTTCAAACCCCTGGTGCACCTCATTGTTTGTCCAGTCTTGATGGTTCTCCTCCACAAGAAACAAATGGTAGCACTAAAATTGTCCATCTTGACCAGTGTGAGCAGAATGGGGGGGGGGGTGAAGACAGAGTTGAGGCAGGTTACTGGCAGGCTGGCTAACCTACTGCTCCACAGAACCATCTGGGAAGCCATTTATACAAACTGTTTAAAAAGGAGCAGGCACGTTCAAAAACCACTTGGCAGGTGATTGGATGAACCATCTGTCTATCACTGTCTAACACAGGCTAACGTCAACCAATCACAATAGCAGCAGAGTTAAATCTCTTGCAGAGGCCCGTCGGGAGAAGAGCGAATAGATGAGACAATTAGAAATGTTGGTCGGCTGCAGTTTGTGCCATTTCCAACATGGCTGCAGTGAACTGTTGTAAACTATATGTCACATGCTGCAGTCCTCAGGCTGCTGGGATAGAAAACTGAACTCTGCACAAGTGACACATCAGTCCGTCTGCATCTTACAGCCATTATTTTCTTTGTGTATTTCTTTTTCATAGTAGAATTTCACAAAGTGATGCTATCTTTCTCTTTTAATGTCACCGAGGAGCCAAATACACTTTATTGGAATTGTTACAGAACAAAAGGACTTGGTTCCATGCTTACATTCAGTGTGCAGGTGAAAATATGTGGGTTAACACAGCTATGTGGGTTAATCCAAACACAGTGTCTGGCTATCTTGAAGGGGTGGAGGTTGCGGAGGTATCAGTATCAGTCTGGACACACTGAAATCAAACGGACATGGACTTTCTGGTCTGATATCAGAGCGTAAACAGACGTGGACGCTTCCCATAAGAGAGAAATGTGTCTGCCCTGTGGCTTTCTTTTCTTAAGCGTGGACACAGAGGAGGAATGAGGGCTCTAATCTTTGCAGGCAGGCATTCCATCGGCATATTTTTCATCCTGCTGAGAGGAGTCATGGCCATACACACACACACCAGGGTCGTGTGAATGCTGTGTACTTTCTGCTCTTCTCTAATGGAGCTGTGACCTCAGCAGTGAAGGCACTCTCACTTTTCTCACTCTTTCCGAGCACTGTCACCGCCACTGTGCGCACACACACGTTTACACCTCAGAGTGTTCATTGTGTCCTACAGGGTGCCACGGACGCAGGAATTATCAGCCTTCGGCAAAGCGAATAACAAGCCTGATCCTGGACTGCGAGATCACTCTGGTATGTAATCACAAAGAGAGACGGCTACGCTCACATGTCAGATAGAGCCTGTGTGTATATTTGTGTCTATACGTGCACACAGTGAGACGGTGAGAGAGAGGTGTCGAGCAGAAGGCCGTGGGTTAACCAAACAGTGCTCATAACGTGCCAAGTGGCTCGGCCCGGTTTATTTACTGAAGCTGGAGATGAGAATGACGCCACTGCCAGAGAGCCACACATGTTGTGAGCAGTGAAAGAAGAGATAAGATGAGGAGAGGACAGCAGGGGTGTTTCATTACAGGCAAAACCCTGTGAGACAGACATGAGGGCCGATACAAGCTGTCACACAAACACTCAGTCAGTGTTTTGGAGAAGGATTTCTCCAACAGGGTCCGATAATGACAGACACTGCAGGACACATCATCAGGACACTGACACTGATACCATGAGGACCTGTATCCACTACACTGTGTCCCACAGTGAGTGTATTTACTCTATTAATCCCATTACATTAGCCTTTTACTCTTCCACTCTTCAGAAGGAAATATTGGATGTTTTATTCCATTATATTCATCTCATAAACTCAGTTACAGACCAGCAATACGAAATATGATCAACAAATAGTATAAATAATCTATATAATAGATATCATTTGATAATCAAAAGTCAGGGTCCCCTTACCGGCTGTTTGAGAGCGTTTCCTTGTGTCCCATCAGTGAGTGCTGGTTGGCTGCTTTGACAGCTCACTAGTCAAAGGTTGCTCAGCCATGGAGGTGAATGAATGTATAGTTTTGTCTGCACACTCACTTATTAGCCTTTACTTTCTTTGATGGATTCAGCTCTGCCTTTCCTTAAAGGGCCACTCCAATTATTTAAAGACCACTTCTCTCTCTGTACTGCTCATCCTGTGAAAACAGGCAGACATTGTCTGTGACTATAATAGTTGTGATAAGGGGTGTGGGCCAATATCTATACACTTGAGTATCGTGACATTATGTTTTGTGACGCTGTATCGATTCAGGGGTAATAGTTGCAACAATCTGCAAAGATGCAAAAAGGGTTTTTGTTGCTGAGGGTAGTTCTCTACGTGTGCATTTACTTGATACAGAGATGACAAAAGACAGCGGGCAGACCGCTCAAATGATAACTTCAAATAAAGGAATAAAATAGTTGTTAGGACTAGGACTGGATATACAGCCTGAAAGGAATATCTGCAGACATCACTGAGGGTTTAAAGAATCAGTGAATCTATATTATCATGTACAGTCTGACAAAGAAAGCACAGATGGGAATGAATGCATGTGCTAGTTCGTGCTCTGAGCTCTGAGCCGGCCCGTCCTGTGTGAGCCTCTGAAGTCCTGACAGTTGCTCAGCTCCTGTCACACAGACTCTGCTCTCTGAGGCTCTCTGGAGGACATCTGAAGTCTCTGCATTTCAAACGCACTCTTGGTTGTTTTCATGTGAAGGAGAGTGATCGTGACAGAGGAGGTAGAGGATGGAGGCGAAGATGGAAAAAATGTGGTGGAGGTAAATAAATGGAGGAGGAGCAGAGCTAGGGGAGGTGATGGAGAGAAGCAGTGGAGGAGGACAAGAGTGAAAGAGATAACTGGAAATCCAGAGAGCATGGATGAATGAAAAGGCCCACTGTTACTTGTGGAATATTAACATGTAAAGAGAGGATTGTCATGAAATTGAAATTATGTTTAGCCACCCATTATCAGCCTGAGCTCTTCAGTGGAAACTTGTCATCAGTGCAACTTATTCTTATCCTCTGTGGAGGCAGATCAGAGAAGGAGAAGATGGACTCTCCTGAGGACCAGGAGTCCTCTACACTCCCCCATACCAGCGAAGCAGCCAGCTTCTGCAAAATGCCCCTGATGTCGCTGAACATCAGAGCAGCCAAATGTTCACTTGTGTTACACAACCAGACCTTCACCTCCAGTCGGTTCTCTGGTTCCCACAGAGTCCAGTGCTGAGTCTGTCAATTCAAAGCTACGTGCTGATAACATCTCCTCACATGTGGTTTCTGTCAGGAAACGTTCTCTCGTTTCAATGTCTCACTATAGGATGTGCCTCCCTTCGTGCCTCCCTGCGTGCCTGGAGATGTGAGGCTAAGAAAAAGGAGTGTGAACCTCACAGTATTTCACTCATGCCCGGAGCACCTGCTACAATGGGCTTGGCCTGTGAGTGGAATAACTTAAGTACAGTGGGACTTCCTCAGAATGTGATCAACGACATTCAGAGCGCTAGAGCCTCCTCCAGCAGGTCCCTTTACAACTGTAAATGGAGGGTGTAACAAGGAAGGACACGTCTCTTTTCAATGTCCAGTTGGTGTGATTCTGTCGTTCCTGCAGAACTTGCCTTTGCTCTATCCTATAAGAGTCAGGGTTTCCAGACGCCGGCAGGCCTACTGGCTCATTCCACTTGTGGCCAAGCTACATCCTGGGCCCTGTTTAGAGGGGTTTCTATCCAGGACAAATGTGCAGCAGTGAGCTGGTCCTCACCCCTCACCTTTGTCCGGTTCTTTGACGTCTCTGCCCCAAGCGTGGCTCATGTTGTACTGCACCCTTGCTGGGACAGAGTGCTGCTTGTTGAGCACTCAAGCTTGTCTGGCAAAAACAGGAGTCTACATATCATATAGTGAGACATCAATACGAATGCTATGTCTGAGAACTTTACTCTGAGAGCTACTGGGTTCTCAGAGTAGCATGAGTGAGATGTCTCACCTGACAGCCCTTCTTGCTGGGATTTGAATGGATGCTGTGTCGTACCGTGAGCTACTTAAGGGTGGGTATACCTGCCTGACGCAGACGTCATGATCACCAGCCAATCAGTATTGGCGTAATGAGACAAATGCTTCTGAGGAATACGCAGGGAGACATCTCAGTCAAGCTACTCTGAGAAGTGGGGTTTCCTTCCAGTCCCCCTCCCAGTGGTGAAGGGGGGAACACAGATGTTCTGCCACACAGGCTGGTAGATGAGTCGGCAGGGTCAGCGCCGCAGCTCTCAGTCAGTCTGAACGCCCACTGCTGTCCTTTTTCCAGGTGTGCTGAGGCAAGGTTCAAAACAGAAAATACAGCACACAGACACAACCTGCTGCTGATCTGCTGCTCTGTGACAGACTCCTGTGTCCCTGAACTCTGATTACTCAAGATGGCTGATGCAAGACCGGACTCAGTTTTTAATAAATGGCTAAACTTAGTCTGATAACAGGATACCATCTGCCTGAAAGATTCACCGCTGTTCAACGGCTGGACAGGGAGCAGTCCATAGACTGTGTAAAACATGTAGTATCCGTGACTACCACAGGATTCTGAAAAGCCAAAGTGAAGCTAAAAGGGAGGCTCTCTGGTTGTCACCATCTTGGCGGTGCCTGACTTCACCCCCACACCCTGGTACAGTCAGGCAGAGCGGCAGCCCAAATGAAGCCTGCTGCTGAGGCACATCCATCTCTGTGCTGCTTTCTCGTGATGTGTGTGGTAGATGTCAAATGTGGGTTTTATTTGTTTGCAATGTGTGAAGTGTTCTCAGTTTTCTGGACGGTGCTATGAAAATAAATCTTGAATGACTCATAGAAGTTAAAGCATTTTATGGTGCTGAATTCGATTCAACAGAAAAATCCTAATCAAAACATCTGAATGGCATGAGAGCTGTTTATGTAGTGTATTATAGAGTGACTGGGCCCGGGGGCTCACTCTTATGAGCCTTCCCACCCTGCCCCACAGCAGAGCAGTCAGCACAAACCATCGTAAGACTAAGTGGTGTACACTCTGGTCTGAGCTAACAGCACAGCAGCAGTTAGTCTCCTAACACCACGATGGGTTAGAAATAAACCTATCAAGTCTAATGTGAACTAACGCAACACTTATCACCTTAAAGTTAACACTGCTAGAATACCGTATCACAACGGGAGGAGGAGGGAAGTCGCTGGCTCCTGCCTGTCCTGCAGCTCCACACCAGCTGCCTGCCTGATAACAGCACACTAATATTAGTAAAAAAAAGTGTCGGTGGCTGACGATCTGCAGCAGTGATTCATGAAGCCAGAGAACCACAGCAGGAGAACCAGGACCAGGATCCACAGGAACCAGAGAACCACAGCAGGAGAACCAGGACCAGGATCCACAGGAACCAGAGAACCACAGCAGGAGGACCAGGACCAGGATCCACAGGAACCTGAGGGATGAGAAAAGCACAGAAAGGCTGCGGGGAAGATAGCAAGTTAGTAACAGACATGAAGCATCAGGATGGAGAGGAAGAGGAGGAGAGAGGAGCCCAGTGCATCATGGGAGTCCCCTTGCAGTCTGAGCCTATAGCAGTATAACTAGGGGCTGGTCCAAGGCCTGAACCAGCCCTGAACTATAGGCTTTATCACTAAGGAAGGTTTTTAGTCTACTCTTAAATGTAGAGAGGGTGTCTGCCCCCCCAACCCAAACTGGAAGGAGATTCCACAGGAGAGGAGCCTGATAGCTGAAAGCTCTGGCTCCATCACTACTTTAGAGGACTTTAGGAACCACCAGTAGACCTGCAGTCTGGGAGCACAGTGCTCTAGTGGGGTAGTACGGTACTATGAGCTCTTTAAGATATGATGGAGCCTGAACATTAAGAACCTTGTAGGTGAGGAGAAGGATTTTAAACTCTATTCTAGATTTTACTGGAAGCCAATGAAGAGAAGCCAGTACAGGAGAAATATGGTCTCTTCACTTAGTTCTCATGAGAACAGGAGCAGCAGCGTTCTGGACCAGCTGGAGAGTCTTTAAGGACTTATTGGGGCAGCCTGATAATAAGGAACAGAAATAATCCAACCTGGAAGTTTTTCTGCATCATTCATAGACAGGATGGGTCTGATTTTAGTAATATTATGTGGATGGAAAAAGTTAAAGGAGAAATCCTGATCAAAGATAACTCCAGATTCCTCCCAGTGGAGCTGGAGGCCAGAGTAATGCCATCCAGAGCAGCTATATAGTTAGAAAAGGTGTCTCTATGGTGTTTAGGGCCGAACACAATAACTTCAGTTTTGTCTGAGTTTAGCAGCAGAAAGTTGCTGCTCATCCAGGACTTAAGGCAGTGTTGGAGTTTAGTCAACTGATTGGCTTTATTGATGGATATAATTGAGTATCATCTGCATAACAGTGGAAATTAATGTCTCCTGATAATATTACCCAGAATATAAGGCAAATGGTAAATAATAGCGGTCCAAGCACTGAACTGAAAATCCTCAAATAGACTATTGGAATTTAGAAAATTACACAGCTGGTTGGCGGCTGCTTTCTCCAGGATCTTGGAGAGAAAGGGAAGGTTGGATAAAGGTCTATAGTTGGCTAATACACCTGAAACAAGAGTAGGCTTTTTCAGGAGAGGTTTCATTACTGCTACTTTAAAGTTCTGTGGTATGTAGCCTGTAAGGACTGAGTGATCATATATATAGTATGTAGTGTTCTCTGTAGTGTGGAGTGTAGTATGTAGCTGATAATGAACCATTTCTTCCCTGTTTGCTCATATTACAAACACCAAAGAGGATGAGAAACATGAAGTGTTAATACATGCTGCAGCATATGGACGGACGTCGTTGTAGTGAGGCATCAACAGCACAGACACTGAACCACGTATAAAAGGACAAGATTTATTTACAAAGACATATTTGCATTGTGATTCCAAAGTGTCTGTAAAAGATTGTCATACTAAAACACGGCTCTGCAGTCTCCAACTTGAATTGTACAAGTGTGACACAGTGTGCATAAAATCCATGCACGTCAGTACGCTCTGTCCCTGTCACCAAAATAGATCTGATTACAAAATATAGTGCTCAGTATAAACATCTGTTGAGTTCTGTTTCGCCAGCTGACTCACGATTCACATTTCAGTTCTGAAAATGCACATTTGAAATCACTCTTCCTCTGGGTGTTGTATATTAAAATAACAGAGCTGCTAAAAGCTTAGCAAAAATAGACTCTGTTGATGCTGCTCTCTGCATATCGTTACAGATTATTGTGCAGGTTCTACATCTGCAAAAGCAAATACTGATGTGTCGTTGTTGGCTGAGCACACTGTTTGGGAAACTACGTGTTCAGTCATCAGTGTTCCTCTCTACAGCAGTAACTAGTGCCAGTGCCAGAAAAGCTCGAGATCTGAAGACAAAAGACAAAGAAAAGGTGTAGCGACAGCCTATTGCCTGGAATCTGTGGAGAGGTTCTGGGCTGTGTGTGGGGGAGCACTGCCTGATCACACATCACTGTTAGTTTTGCCATAATCAAACAGCAGAGGATGTCCCTAACTGGGGACAGTTAGGGACATGGGATTGTGTCTATAAGACTGGTCAACCTCCAGTTTGTTGGGGATTTGCTGGATTGGGGAGGAAAATGCATGTTTTAATAAAGCAGACAGTGATTGTTTCCCTGTAGAAACATCCAGATGAGTTTCTCCCGTTTGAGTTCAGCCTTTGGTTTTCTGTGGGGTCACATAAGAGGTTACGGAAGAGTTCTAAAACTGACCTTTGATGATTCTTTTTTTTTTTTTAAATTAAAGCCACCACATGTAGCATGTGAAAATGTCTGAATTTGGCTCCCCCCTTGGAAGTATCAAAAAAGTCACTGCAGCAGACAGCATTGCACATCTTCACATTTACGGAAAAAAAACAAAAAACAAAAAAGAAAACACTCAAGAACCCATCTCTGGGACACAGCAGCAGTGGGGCAGCCAGTGGGAGGACAGCGTGAGCTGCTGGTGTGTGCTGGCAGGACGACGGGTGCAAAGCAAAGACGACGCTGAAAGGTCGGAGCCACCAGTAATAGTTATGTCCTACAGCCTGGCTGCTGATGGGTTTTTGTGGCTGCTACTGATATTTGGAATTTAAAGAAATCAGCTACCCTTAGATTTACCTGGAGTCATTTTAAGCACAAACACAGGAGGAAATAATCTTGATACAGATCCCTTGGATTTGTCTTTTGATACAGATACACGGTGACAGTTTCCAGGGTCAAACTGAGCTCTGCTAAACTGTGTGACGGAGAAACCTGGTCTGGTAACTCTGTGCTGCACTTTCTCCTCACTTATCGGCCACATGAAAACATGGCAGCAAACCTGCAAGGAGCTGATACGCCGGCCTGGCCCAAAGACCGTGGGGCCATGACGTCACAGTGCCTCCTTTCAGTGAAAACGGGTGAATTCAAACCTAACGAACCTAAACCTAAGGATGAGATGACACAAACATAAGGAGGAGATGTGTTGTTGATGGTGCCTCATCCACTTTAAGAACGCAGCAGGAGACGTGCTTTCAGCAGGGATGGGGGGAGGTCGGACAGAAGTGTGCAGGGAGAACAAGGCTCTCAACAAGTACTGAAACACAACTGGAGTATTAGTTTACACTCTAATCCCAGTCTTCCTATGACGTCCCCACAGGGACTTCTGTCCCGCCTGAAGCCAGGATACGATCACAGTAAAGTCACGCCAACAACCACACGTGTTCTATGACAGGATGTTTCCCTGGAGCGAGCGTTGTGTTTAAACCTCGACACTTTGTGCTATTTTGGTTTGAATTGAGAACACAGTGACTAACAGTGGCTCCCATGTCCCAGTCCAAGAGCAGGCTGTGTGTGTGTGCTTCCTATCCCAGGCTGTCCACATAGACTAGACAGAGCATCCACTTCTCCTAAACCAGAGAACACACACCACCACGGCACATCGCCGGTACATCCCCTCCATTGGGCCATGATGATGTAGAAGCTGAAGGAAAAATCAGCTAGAGCCAACTGGCTTTCCAGTGACGGACAGCTGATGTCAGTAAACAGAACGGAGCTCCTCAGTCCACCTCAGCAGCTCTGCCCCTGACCAAGTGCTCTGACGCCATCTGTGGGTCAGGACGAGTCAAATCACTACAGCTCCAGGTGTTCATCCAACAGCCTTCCCTCTGGTCAAAGCCATTATACACCATCACTCAGTCACATCACAGGGAGCCGAAACCTTCACCACGTAAAGAATTTATTGCTAAAGAGCCCAGTAGCACGCTTCTTCTTCACAGTACGAGAGTAGCTTATCGCGTTTGTGCCATTTCGAGTTCTCTCTGTCACTCTGAGAAGCAGCTCAGAAATCTTGATGAGTTGAGCACGTGGAGTGACAAGTTAACTCAGCAGTCGGTCCAGCATGGACGGCGGCTGGCTGTGCCTCTAAACTACATCCAGTAAGAGCTTGAGGAAAAGCCAGTGATGCACCTGACACCCCCTCCAGAGAACATCCAGTGGGGCATGTTGGTCAGGAACAAGTCAAGTGGACTCCTTGTTGGATCTCTCTGAGCATTATTCACCGACAAACTACATTGCCGAGGCGTGATGGAGCAGAGCTGCAGTCCGTGTTACTGTTGGCATCTACAGCACAGCTGTGGAGGTGAAGCCGAGATGAATCACACGGTGTTGGTCAGTCTGGCAGGACTGTCCTACTGCTTCCACCTCCGCAGACACGAGGGTGACACAGTCTGTTCTCCACTTGGAGGGAGCTCTGTGGTGTTTCAACAAAAGGTTCGATCTGCATTCAGTGTTTGTCACCAGAGCTCAGTGTGTGGACCCTGGAGGTCCTGACTGCATGTCCTTCCTCAGAGAACATTTGCAAGTGTTGTAGTGTTGCCGTCCATGTTGGCGTCCATGTGCCTGTCTGTCAATCAGCAGAGTAGCTTGAAATGCAAGCGCCTGTGTGCTCAAGCTCGTGCATGTGCACCATGAAAAGCAAACAGGGCCCCACCCATGATGGCATGGCACCACAGAGCTATTAGTGGACAAGAATTCCACGGGTGGAAGGAAAAATGGCCACGGTAACCATGACACATAGCTGCATAGCTGGAACCCCAGTGAGACATCAGAGATGGCGCCGCCTCGAGTCAGCCCACCGTTCTCACATGACTAATTCAGCCTGGTCACACTGGGCACATCCAAGACGGACGCAAGTGGTCGTGACTTTCAGTGGACCCAGCACCAAGTCTGTGCCCCCACTTTGCTTCTGCTCTTTCCCTGGACATCGAAAGACTCTTCTCTCAAGTGTCTGGACTTTTTCCGACAAGCCCAAACTCTCAGCTTTGGTTCCATGTGCCGTGAAGTGCTTTAAACAAGCAGGTTAAACTGTGGATTTACTTACAAACTTCTGATCGGGATGTGTTGCTGCCATAATCAGACTCCATTTTACCCCCGGAGCTACCACTGAGTCCAACTATTCAACCAAAACCAGCTTCTAAATATACGAGCTTCATCGTCAGTGTTCCATGTGCTGGTGGCCGATGTCAGCTGGCATGTTTATCCCCTGTCAAGTAAACCGTGTGTGAAAACAAAAGCCCTTTCCTGGCTCTGTTACGTATATACAAGTAGCAGCATGCAGCGTAATAGCTGGAGCATTCTGGACTCTATTACACAACACCTGAGTGGTGGACTATTCCGCCCTTCTTTTAAAGGTTATATATAACTGAAGCAGGAGAGGCAGAGTGGCAGCAGCAGCCAGTCCCACTTTTGAACTCTACAGATTCACTGTGAAAGATGGCTGAGGGCCCGTAGAGGAATATTCTAATGGTGACTGCTTCAGAGACTCACGATGGATACACTGGAATGGAAACCTGTGAGCTACCGGCCCATGAAACAAAGCTCAGAGGCCATTTTACGACCTCAGCGTAAAGATCACCAAACCTCCACCTTTAAAGACCTAAACACACTCTGTGAGGACACAAGCACAGACGCTTCACACACTCAGGTGGGGCACTGTTGCAAATTGTGTCTCATAGGTCCTAAAGCTTTGGACAGCAGCAGACTCAGACTACAAGATAACGGCCTCCCAACAGCAACGGGAGCTGAAACACTTGTTGTATTCCGGCTGAACAAGAGAAAGTAAAACCACTAAATAGGTAAACACATCTGGGTCCAGTTTAACAAAGCCAGACAGTGTCAAAGGAACCCCCACCTATCCCATCACCCACCTTCACCGACTACAGGTATCTGGTATCTAAATAAGCATTAAGAAACTGAAGAAAGAAAGTACTGACCATCCCAGCGGTATCGGTGTACGTTTCTCCATTTCAACACCACACCAAGTGCAGAAAACTGTGAGCGATTTATTACAAAAGGTCCCCGACAGAAGAGCTGCCAACACCTCTGTGGCTCTCCACAGACCAGGACACAGTGCAGCCTGATGACATGCTGAGCTTTAAGTCAGTCTGCCTTCATTGCTTCTACAACAACCCACTTTGCTGAAATGTCTCACCGAGGAGGTGCTCAATGGCATTACAGGGTAATTCTGCTTTGTTACAACTAGGTAGAATTCTATGTGGGCGAAATATTGGAAACCACACCAGATCTAAACCCGCTTCTTTGATGAACCCAGCTACTTCTGCCAAATCTAGAGTGTAGACACAGGAGATGATGCTAATTTTTCTTTATTTCATTCATTACTGACTGTTAAAAAACCAAACCAAACCCTAACCCAAAGCTTTATGCAACAAAGCGGCTCCAATCTGACCCAAAACCCTGTCCCTACCCTACACCTCAACGCCACAACTCACATCTTATTTTCATACATTTGGCTGGTTAGGAGTGTGACAAACATGAGTTTATCCAGATCCTAGTTTATCCTGATTATAAACATCATACCGGCCACTCTTTCTTTAACAACATTTGGTGCCGATTCTGGGAGCCAATAAGGTGCTGCTTTGGCCAACAGGATGGCGCTGCACCCCGTGGTATATCGCGGCAGTGACGGCCATCCACCTGTCAAGTGGCTTTCATAGAAAGCAATGCAGGCATTGCTTTAAGTGGGTGTAAATAAGTATTGTCCAGCATAGAGTATACCCCAGTGCTACAGATGTGGCATCAGCTCTCCATCCAAAGTTGGTCATTTGTATGATGGATGCATTAGTTAATGTCGTAATTATCTGTCACTGCACATGAAAACCATGGACGCCACAGCTGAAATGACTCATCGATCAATCAATAAGTTAAAAAGAGATAATGGCCAGCTGTTTTAACAGTAAAGGTATCCTAATGTATTATTTATAGAATAATGATTGTACTGACCTGGGATTCGGTCAGATCTCTGTAGTAACTGTGTCATTTCATTGTTGCTGATGAAACGACTGCCACACTTATGAAAGTCAGACCCAAGTTGTAATAAAGCAGAAGAATCCTTTAAAAAGGATGAGGCAGGCTAAGTGGAGAATGAGTGGACCAAAAAGGTTCATTATGACGCTTCATCGCCGACTGGTGAGCGTTCGGAGGATGTGAGGAGTCGTCCTTCAGTGTTAGAACTACACTGAAAGCACACAAGGGAGGCAGCGGGGGCCAGAGTGCAGCTGACCTGGAACCACACAGTCTTGGGTTCACTCCAAGCAACACGAACCCCCACCTACTCCAAATGAGTCACTCTGAATGAACGTCAGCTGATTAACTGAAATACAGCAAGCATTGACATATCAAGGGCCCATAGACCATGGGAAATGGCTACAGACCCCATGACACCTAAACCCACGTGGTTGTTGGTGCCATCGGTCCAACCTGGACCTGTCCTGAACTCTAACTTGGCAAAAATAAAATACCCTCAACTGCTTCATCAGTGGAAGGTGCCATGAATAGCAGACGTGTGTGGGGGCAGGCATCAGGAGAGGCAGAGGGAGCTAGGGGAGGACGTGAGGGTGCAGACTGGGGTGGGGAGGCCATAGAAGGAGGGGTCAGTGAAGGGGAAGAGGAAGAGGAGGAAGAGGATGACCCCCAGCAGGTAACAGGAAAGGACGGTGATGCGGTGCGGGTGCTCCAACGCCGTGCTGATGGCGGGGAAACCCATGTAGTTACAGAAGGAGTGGCAGAGCACCGGACCCATCAGGTGACCTGCAACACACAGGACACATTACCATTAACACTGGACCTGACCAGCAGCCAGCAGGGGTGGGACGGCACATGGATTCACCCTGAACCATCTTTTGGCTCTGTTAGACCTGTGATCCTCATTAATGCTGCTTTGGCTTATCACAGACTAACTGTAGGCACTGACTAACTATATATCCAAAGTGTTGTAATAATGATGTAACAGTGAACTTCCTGATGGTTAAAATGTCGCCCTGAACGACGACTTTCTTCTGATGTCTTATCATCAGCTAGTACGTCAGCAGCGCTCCACAGCAGTAACAATGAAGCACTTCTTACATTCGCATTTATTTGCAGTAGTTCCTCTCACTGACCATGAGACTAAATCTGATGCCGCCATTTTTACAGTAAGACAGTCGAGATTTAATAAGACAATTTTTCAAAATAAAGTAAAAAATGTACCTGATCATGAGCCTACAATGTACAGACATATTGAACTAGAGATTCTGTGAACTGGAAACCATTTATTAACCCATGAACTACAACTCACATGTGATATATACACATATATAAGCACATCACAAGTATTGGATGATCCAATATTTGTAATGTGCTTATACGTGTGTGTGTGTGTGTATATATATATATATATATATATATTACATGTGAGAATACAGTTGTAGTGTTTACAGAATAATTACAATTTAAATATAGATGGTATTGTAAAATTCATTCTATACTGAAGGATGGGTGCTGACTTCCAAAAGCTTAGAACAGTCCAGGAGGGTAGAACTTAAATGTAGAGTGCTGTTGGGTCCTCACCTGTTCTGATGAAGATGAAGGCCGTGTAGGCCCCAAACACTGCCGTGTAGGAGAACTGGAACACTGTTGGAAACAGGAGAAACATGGTTCGTCAGGAGTCTGTATGTCCACCTGTGCCCGGGGATACGTCTCTGAACACTTCAAACACACCAGCTCTGACCTGCAGACAGGAAGATCCCCGACAGCGTCCCCTGTCTGAACCTCAGCAGCTCGATCACATGGTGGAAGTGAGCTGGAGAGAGACGACAGCGTTAAGACGCTCCTCATCATTCAGCCATCACCATTTGGCCAACTTTTCCAGGCATGTCATTATAAGTAGAGACATGAATCAGCATGACGAGTGTTTGACTTTAACAATCCATCACAATGGACGTGAAGTATACGTTAAAGATGCTTCATTTTTGGCCAAGTGGAGACAGTAGAACAATTTGTGACCACAACACTGATGTACTGTATCACCATCCTATAAAGATGGCATGGCTGAACTGTTAGCTGACCACCCCGCTGCTGGTTGTGTCCCTCTGATGAATGGAAGTCAGAATTTCTGCCCTTTAGATCCGCTTTTGTTTCCATCAACTCCCGAGAGATCAATCTACTCTTCAGCTGCTTCAACTACCGAGTGTAACGACTCAAGTAACGCGGCTACTGCTACTAGCACACACTTTCCTGTGGCTGCTGTAACTTGCTGGTTGGTAACATGGGCGGTAACACGGGTTAGACAGGTGATGACGCAGGCAACAGCTGGTAACACGGATGATAACAGGCAGTAACAAAGTGATAACAGTGGGAACGCGGCAGCGACGCGACGGCAACAGACAGACAGGTAGACAGACAGACGGGCAACTGATTGGACACAAGGATGAAAGAGAAGAGAAGGGCGGCTGTGGCTCAGTGGTAGAGTGGGTTGTCCCTCAGTCAGAAGGTCGGGGGTTCGATCCCCAGCTCCTATGGGTCAACATGTCAAAGTGTCCTTGGGTAAGACACTGAACCCCAACCTGCTCCTGAAGCAGCTTCAGTGTGTGAATGAGTATGAAAGAACAGTCTCCTCCAAATGACATCCCTCCTGTATGAATGATGTGTGAATGAGGATGTGATGTAAAGAGCTTTGAGTAGCTGAAATAACTAGAAAGGAGCTCTACAAATACAGACCATTTACCATTTAACTCGGGGGGGCAGATGAGGAGAGACATGTTAAAAACTGCCCCTGATGCGACCAGCAGCATTACTGGTGCTGACCTGTCTGCTACAGCAGCACATTCATGCCTGTGCTTTTGGAGTGACGTGCTCAACTGTCCCTGTCCACTGTCCGTTTTAAGGAGTTAGTTAACAACTCAAGTGAGTTTCGTGAGTGTGTTGGGGGAGGGTGAAACGAAAGACCCAAACCTGTGCAGTGAGGATCTGGAAATGGTTGGTAAACGGTAGAAAATGCACAACATTCTGTTAAGATGCTAAAATGTGGAAAACACTGTTCTGGTCCTTGCTTTTTTATCAAAACTAGATGCTGTTGGCACCAGTGAGCGCAGATCATCACGTGCTACTAATCCCATTCTGCTGTCCCTTCAGCACAAAGTAGCATGAGCACAAAGCAGTCCGGGGTGCATGAAGATAAAGGCGCAACTCACCCACTCCAAAGAAGAGGGGGCAGGTGAAGATGGCCGTGGAGGGAGCAGCACAGGGCACCAACATGGGCAGCATACAGGCCCTGAACACCAGCTCCTCTGTTAACGGGGCCACCACCTGATTCCTCAGCCAGCGCATGTCACTCAGGCACACCATCCAGAACCACGGGTCTGCAGGAAACAGACGGAGGTCATTTCCCCTGCTGGACAGGAGCAGCAGAGTGTAGACTAGGACAGGACAGCTGCTCTGTGGATGTTCACTTGGGGTGGAAATGCAACACCAACTACAACTGATTCAAAGTTGTGCTTAGGTGTGAGCATGAAATGAAATGGACCCAAAGTCCCTGATGTCGTAAGAACAAAATCCAGCGTGCTAGCTGTCTCACCAAAAGCCACCCGGATCCCATCCATGAAGCTCCAGGGACAGTCCATGGCCAGCTGCATGAGGGGGCCCAGAAACAGGACCTGCAGCACAGGACCAGCAAGATTCCAAACTTTTCAATGCCTGTATACACTCTGATCATTATTTAACTAAAAGCAACAAAAGAAATTCATGATGTATTCATGTCCATGTGCTCACATCTGGGAGTTATGACTCAGAAAGGCCACGTGCTGCTGCACACAACTTGAGAAACAGCTGACTTCAATTCAACCAATGGACGATAATCATCATCATCATCATCATCATCATCATCAAAGGAGATTTGGTTCTTACCATGGTGAGTAGCAGAGGAAGTATGACGGCAGGAATGAGGCCTTCAAAGCGGATCCCCATGAGAGCCAGTAACGATGGGCCGGTCTGCCACACAAACAGGGACAGGTCAGACACTACAGCAGGGTGAGGTCAGTGAGAGGTGACACCGAGTGGTGAGTGGGTGCTGAGGCGTGGACTCACCCTGACACCTGTGAATTCTCTCCATGCCCACACAAAGAGAGGCGAGAGGCCCGACACGACCAGGACACTGGTGAAGCGTCTCTTAATCACAGTGGGGTGATCCCTAGGAATGGACCAGTGGGGGTGGGGGGGACAATAATCACATCATCGTCACCAGCACAGAGGACCAGGGACACACAGCTGCTGCTCCAGCCACCTTACAGCCCTGACATTTTCCCAACCAAGAATAGCCCCGCCCCCCCCTGAATGGATTAGTAACACAGTTAGTGAGAGCAGCTAAATGGAATTCAGCCACCAGTCAAAGTATCTGCACCTCTTGGCCTAAACAGCTGAGGACTCACTAGCTACTTCAGAGCTTCTTTACAGGCCACATGGCGGCGCTGCTGGTGTCACGGCGACACAGTGGCCTGTTCCAGTGTGGGAGCCCCTGGCCGCAGACAGCAGGTGGACCAGTCATGATTTCATGTGTGTGACTTCCATGACCAGCCTGTGGAGGGCCTGGCCACAGGCTCGTGCTGGTTAGAGGACTACTGTCGGGGTGCTCATGGTGACAGGAGCCCCGCAACTACAGTGTAGCCGCAGAGAGGGTCTGTAGCTCACCTCGGCAGGTCGCTCCTCCACACGTACAAGCTGCCGACATAAGAGCAGGCCAGCAGCAGACAGGACAGCACGGACACCCAGCATAACCCCTGTGGAGGCACGAAGTCGCCATTGCCGTGTTTCATCTGCTCGGTCAGGAGGTTTGGAGATAAATCGTCCTCCTCTGCCATGACGACGCCGGTTGAGAACAAACCAAACAGCTACTCTGCACCGGGGCGGCTGCTGGACCATCTAACCGGACCACACATCCCCCAACACGGGCTGTGAGGTTGTCAACAATCTGCTTTCTAAACGTGAGCTAACGTTGCTAGCTGAAGCGCTAGCTTCCCCGGCGCTCTTTAACGACGTCATCAGATGGTGCCCTTTTCTTCTTCGAGGTTTTACGGCCACTGCTGTTCTTGTTGTTGCGTTATACTGCCACCTTGTGGACCTCTGTCCGCCCTTTCGGGTCCGTGGTCCTTCTCGGGTTAGTGTGGTTTGACGGTGGCCCTGCTGGCCTCCTAAACCTCCTCCTCTGTCACTTTGAGCTGAAGGCCTGTGAACAGACTCACTGGCCTTCAGCCCCCACATCCACAGAGACCTTAATGTGTTCTATCTGATAGGGTGCACACACACACACACACACACACACACACCCATCATCGTGCTTTTATCCATTCTTATTGTTGGTGGCTGTTGTTGCTTATCAGCCTTATTGATTGACTGAGGATGTATTTATTGATTAAGTCTAACTGGTGGTTTAGAATGTGTGTGTATATATATATATATATATATAGATGAGCCCAGGTCTTGTGGTGGTGTTTGCTCTCAGGAAAAGGTCCTGCTCCTTTTTCACAGGGGACCTGTAGACTGTCTCGCTGCCTCAGTGTCAGGGCCATGCTGGGGCTGCTGGGGCTGGCTGTCTGCCACGCTGTCCTGGATGGGACACTGGGGGGTGCAGAGGCGTGGGGGCAGCTGCTGGGAAACAGGGGTGTGTGTACAGTCTTCCCTATACTCTACCTCTTACTTTGGGGGGGGCGTCTGTGTTTATACTGTTACAGCTGATGGTACTCCACATCCCTGAACAACACCAAGGATGGGGTGGGGGCCCTCTGCAGCCATAGGGACATTACCGAGCACATCTGAGTGTCCCCCCCGGCATTGTTAGCAGTTAAAAAACTGGTGGAAAGCCTAATTAAACACCAGGGACTGTGATGCGGCCCCAGACGGCCCTGGGTGTGGACACCCACAGAGGCAGCTCCTGTCACGTGTTCAGGCCCCCCATCAGGCCCCATGTGGCTCTGCTTGGTTCCTACTGACTCCAGTGGGAGGCGGGTGTGACAGTCGCTAACTGGCCCCACCAGAGGGCGCAGAAGGACCGGTGGTCTCCATCCTGGCTACAGGTCAGTGTCTCGTTCAAAAGGACCAGTCGGGGGTTTTTAGGAAAGGCTACTGGCAGGATGAAGGCTCTGTCAGTGCCCCCCCAGCCCTCCAGCCCGTGACAACACCAGGCTCAGGCGAGCTGAGAACCACTCAGTAAGTTCACGTCGACTGCGTTGATCCGGACCTGGACCAGGATCCAGACCAGGATCAGACGTAACTAGGCGGGTTCTTGAAGGCACCAGCTCGAATGTCTTGATTTACCAGGATCACTTAAAGGCAGCACAGAGTGAGTGTGAGCAGGTTTTTTTCTGGAGCCAGAGGGGGGGGGTGTAGGCGGGCCATGGGCTGTGTGCAGCTCCATCCGGAGCACCGAGCGCTCAGTCTCCGCTGGAACGGGAGCGGAGAGGAGGCGATGCTGCGGCGGCCCGTGTCCTGTGCGTCTTCTTCTCCGTCTCCTTCTTCTTCCTCTTCGCCCCCCCTGTCCGGCTGTCCGCTGCCCAGGCCGCGCAGGGTCTGACAGAACCAGAGGAGGACCCCCCCCACCCCACCCCAGGTGGATCCGAGCCGGTCCGGACCTCCATTGGCGAACATCAGCGGGTACGGCCTGTCTCTCTGCTGCTGCTGTCTCACTCTCAGCTGTCTGTGTGTCCACTGTTATTCAGGCTCGTGCTGTGTCTGACCCAGCTGACTGGTAAGTGATGGGAGGGGGGTGGGGGGGGGGCTCAGCGGACTGACTGGGAGCCTTTTATTATTTACGGCTACATCACCGCTGTGTGTGTGTGTGTGTGTGTGTGTACTGTGGACACCCCCTTTTATAAACCCGGGGAGGGGGTAGCAGAGGTCTAGGGTTCGTCCTGCCCCCCCAGGCCTGTTTACAGCCCGATCAGCTCCTCCATCAGCCAGGTGGCCCTGAGGAGGAGGAGGAGGAGGAGGAGGAAGAGGAGGCCATGTTTGATGGTCCTGGAGCTCACGTGAAGCTTTCCTGGCGCAGTCAGACTTTTGATGATGGTCCCCCCCCCCTTTCTAGATGCTTCTGGGGGCGTTTGTAGGCTGATGGGGGGGGGGGGGGGGGCTCGGAGTGTGTGAGTGACCAGCAGCAGCTCCTCTGGTTTGCTGAGTAATGGCTGTGTGAGCGGGAAGCACAGCGGTGGGGGGGGGCTGGATGGTGATGCTGTGACCAGGCAGGTGGATGCAGACGTGCGAGGCCCTGTGTGTGTGTGTGTGTGTGTGTGTGTGTGTGTGTGTGTGTGTGTGTGTGTGTGTGTGTGTGTGTGTGTGTGTGTGCTGCTGTTACCCTGAAGGCCTCCATGTTGTGTTCACTGACCGTCGTCAGCTCCAGCACACAGGTCCATCTGTCCTCGCGCCAACAGGAAGTCCCCAGTGTCACCTGAGGCCGGGCGACAGCGTCCGCTCTGATGCTGCAGTGCTGACAGCTGTGATGTCACAGACGCCAGAGGAACAGCACTGGGAACAGGACTGCTGGGATTAATGGACCAGCAGCGCTGTCAGTAGTGGCTCACAGGTAGAGCGAGTCCTCCACCAATCCCACCTCCTCTGGTCCAAGAGTCCTTGAGCAAGACTCTGAACCCCAAACTGCTCCCAGCAGGTTGTTGGAGCGCAGTGATACTGGAGGAGTGGTGACATTACAAGCAGCAGGCACTGATAGTTCTGTTGGTGTCAGTGGGAGAACGGGGGCCTAGCAGTCCCTGATTTACTGGAGCGAAGGAAAGTAGAGACACAGAATATAAGTGAAGAGCATCGCTGCTGTTTCTAGAAGAATCTTCCAGCAGAGGACAGACATGTTGTCCACAGTGGTCAGAGTCAGACGGGGTCATGTGACCTGGCCCCGGTGATGCTCACACGGCCCTGATGATGCTCTGCTCTGTCTATCGCCGTACTTCACCCCTTTAGCAGCAGACCGGACTGCTTCATCACAGCAGCCACACACACACACACACACACACACACACACACTAATGTATCACCATCTCTAGCTGCATCATACTAGCTGGGTAATATTCATGGAGAGAAACTTGTGGAGTACGTAAGGATGAGTGTGGTGATTACAGATGCACTGTAACACAGGAAGTGACACGGGGTTGCTATAATGCAGTCTGATTAATTACATCAGTGCACATCCCTCCAGTAACACTGTAGCATTCTGGGACATCCCTCTGCTAACCGCTAACCACTACGGCTACATCAGCATGGAAACAGTCAGTGAAAACCAATTTACCAACCAAATTACAACAATGGCGTCTGTCACGTGATGCTGTTCGGCTTCAGCCCATGTTGGGCCCCTGTTGGACCGACAGACACAGCAGAGCACCCCTGAGCCACTTAGAGACCTGTGGGGGTCAGAGAGTGACATCATCGCCTCCGCCTCCCGCCCCGTCCCACAATGCCTCTGGATGAGCATCAGCACTCACAGTCATATTTATGAAAAATGATGTCATCAGGGTTGTCTCAGTCCAGACTTGAGGGCTAGTCTGTGTGGTGTGGGGGGAGGGTCTGATGATGACTGTGTCAAGTTGCATTATGGGAAATGTAGGATCCAATGTTATGGGGCTTGGCTCCTGCTAGGCACCAAAATGTCAGGATATACTGGCCTGTGTTACATCAGTCGTGTCATTCTGACCAGTGCTCCAACTGAACACTGATGCCTCTTTAACTCTTGTTAAGCTGCTTGTGTGTGTGTGTGTGTGTGCGTGTGTGTGTGTGTGTGTGTGTGTGTGGCTGTGTGTGTGTGTGTGTGGCTGTGAATGGGTCAGTTTGCTCTGAGTGGTCAAAAAGACGAGAAAGGTGTCGTACATGTCCATCCATTCACCGTGTTACAGCTCCGTCAGCCTCACTCACGTGGACCTACGCAGCCATGTGGGACTCTTATCCTGGTCCCACCAGCAGGGCTCTGATTGGTTGACATCAGACCATGAATTGTTGAAAAATGGCAGATGTGGGTGATATTAGGTAAATATGAGAACCTCAGAGGTTATTTGAGGAAGAACACTGAATGGATCCAGATATAAAGAGAAATGAGACAGTGGTGGAGGGAGCGCAGGCTGGATTTGGAGGTGGGGGAGGGTAACGTCCCTGCACAGAACACGGGCCTGTGGGATGTGTACAGTATGAAGTGTTACGTAATGGGGAGCAGACATATTCTCTGGCCCTGACATGCTTTCAAATATGAAGCACCCATGAGCAGTGTGTGTGTGAGTCACTGCTCCATGTTTGATTAAAACACATGTGGCCTTGTTGTCACGTTCGAATCAGACAGTGGGGACACGAGCAGCCCGTCTGTGGTGTGAGGCTAGGACTCACCACACAGGTCTGTCAGGTGGATTATATTTAGCTCGCTGCTCATTTGTTTCCTGTCTTTCTCTCCCACACACTCCACACACACACACTCGCCCTCCCCTGCAGTGGGTGCTCGCAGAGAGTGAAGGGGAGGGAGGTGAGGGGAAGGAAAGAGGGCCACCAATGTCCACAAGAAAAGCCAATGATTGTACCACGGTCTACCCACATGGCATGTATTGTAAACCTGAAAGGGTCCTGCCACCTACCTCCTGGAACAGGGACCAATACGGGGGGGGGCAGAGCCGTTCAGACACTGGCCTGTTTGGTTGTTGACTGTCTTTCTGTGATGCTCAGATTAATACACAGATCATTTTCTGTGCCTACAACAGTGCATGGTCTCTGTGTCCCCTGATGGTCTCTGATGGTCTCTGTGTCCCCTGGTGGTCTCTGATGGTCTCTGTGTCCCCTGATGGTCTCTGTGTCCCCTGATGGTCTCTGATGGTCTCTGTGTCCCCTGGTGGTCTCTGATGGTCTCTGTGTCCCCTGATGGTCTCTGTGTCCCCTGATGGTCTCTGATGGTCTCTGTGTCCCCTGGTGGTCTCTGATGGTCTCTGTGTCCCCTGATGGTCTCTGATGGTCTCTGTGTCCCCTGATGGTCTCTGTGTCCCCTGATGGTCTCTGTGTCCTCTTGGTCCCTGATGGTCTCTGATGGTCCCTGATGGTCTCTGTGTCCACTGATTGTCTCTGATGGTCCCTGGTGGTCTCAGATGGTCTCAGATGGTCTCAGATGGTCCCTGATGGTCTCTGTGTCCTCTTGGTCCCTGATGGTCTCTGATGGTCCCTGATGGTCTCTGTGTCCACTGATTGTCTCTGATGGTCCCTGGTGGTCTCTGATGGTCTCAGATGGTCCCTGATGGTCTCTGTGTCCTCTTGGTCCCTGATGGTCTCTGATGGTCCCTGATGGTCTCTGTGTCCACTGATTGTCTGTGATGGTCCCTGGTGGTCTCAGATGGTCCCTGATGGTCTCTGTGTCCTTTTGGTCCCTGATGGGCTCTGATGGTCCCTGATAGTCCCTGATGGTCTCTGTGTCCACTGATTGTCTCTGATGGTCCCTGGTGGTCTCTGATGGTCTCTGATGGTCTCAGATGGTCTCTGTTTCCTATGATGGACATCAGCACAGCCTTGTTTCTCTGTTAGCTCTGTGTTGAGTCTCCTCCTCCTGAGCAGGACAGACAGCAGCAGTTTCACACAGAGTGCACTGATGTACTGAATGCACTCAAGTGCATTTATGGAGGGATGAGCGAGCGCATTGATCAGTTTAATTCATGGATACTGTTCCCATAACGTAAAATACATTTCCAGCATGTGTGCATTTATACTGTCCTCTGCTATGTTATCTTATGTGGAGACATTCAATGAATGCCAGCAACTGCTCACTTAAGCCAAGAAAGAAGTTTGGTCGGTAGTGCAAAACATACAAGGCGCACAACTGCATTTAGCAGAATATTTGAATTTATAATGTGTCCAGGGAGGGGGGGGGGGCGTCATGTTTCTCCTTCAGAAGCTCCTCGTACAAGGCGGGAGAAGAGAGTAGCCAGGAAAGGTGTTCTACACAGCCACTCCATTCCTCCATGAGCTGCTTCTAAGCAAGTCCCTTTTCATAGGCAGAGCGTGCTGTCAGGTCACACCAGGGCTGGATTCTGGTCTCTCCAGCTCACCCCTGCAGCCTCACCCCTGCACTCACGTCCAGTCTGCTGCCCCAGCCATGGTCTTCCCCTCCTGCTGTTGGTGTGACTGAATCTGGGCTTCACTGTCACGACCACCGCTCACAAACCTCAGACTGGACACACGTCATCAGTGGCTTAATAAATCCAATAACTTTGTATGCCAGAGAATGTCAGTACCTGTAATTCATTAGGAATAAAGGTTGGCCCATGGACCTCTGCTTATGGTTATGCTATCTAACTGCAATTAGAATCTAACAAGCTATGATAAACATGAACTAAAGCTGCCTAAAATACCACTGTTATTAGATTTGTGATGCTTTAAAATGTCAAAAAATGCTGTCAATTCATCAATTTACTAGGAGGCGTACCTGAGAAACACTCAGTGCAGGAACTATTCAGTGTTTGGTGGCGTTGCTTCCACCTTTTGCATATTTCATTTGCATAGTTCATATATGAACTGAAAAGAGCGGACAGTCGACT